>NC_133653.1:199680966-200005966 GCF_009905375.1 Apium graveolens
TTATAAATAACTAAAATAGGAATACCATTTTTGAATATTCTGGAAAAGCCAGGGACTAATCTGTAAAATCCACTAAACCACAGGGGTTAGACGGTAATTCCACCGTCGTCTTCCCCGTTCGCCGGCTTCGGTGGTCGGCTGCCATTAACGGCGGCCACCAAGCTTTCCGGCCACCTTTAGATCTAAACCAGAATCCAGCCAAAACAACAGGGATGGATAATTACTCCTCCAGAAGCTGAATTATGAAATCAAAATCGCCAAAAAAGCAGCGAATCGGCCGGAAATTCTGGTCAAACTTCGCCGCCGGCGAAGCTTCCCCAGAATCCGGTGATCGATTCTGGCTTCCACTGCTAAAACGGATCCTACCTATCAATTCCTTTTCACACGATCTATTTAATGGTGTAAGTCTTAGGTTCCCTGGTTTTACTAATCGAAAATCCGGCCAAAGGTATGAGTTTTCCGGTGAAATTATTCAAGAACACGAAGAACATTCAAACTCAAAGAACAAATCAACTTTCCTACATGTTATTGAACTCAATTTTTGACATATAATATACCAAATTGACGAGGAAGAAAAGATCTACATGATTATGCCATCAAATCATATCAAAAATATCAAGAACAAAAATTTATAATTCAATCCATAATTAATTCGAATTAAAATAAATAAATTAGAAAAATACGTTGATTTCTGGGAAAAACTGATGGTTGATTCAGAAAGAAGATTTTGAGGGCTTCATTTTGATATATTACACGCGCGAATCGGAGTTCGATAAAGCCTTCGTTTATGTGATTGATTTTCAAGAATAAGGTGTTTTAATACAGTCTTCTCTGGTTTTCAGGGTTTGTACTTTCTGATTATGATTTTTGCGCGTGAAAATGAAATAAGAAAGGGCTATTTATATTTACAAAATATTAATAATTCTGGATCGTGTTGGATGGATAAATACGTTTGTTTTGGATAAACATTATCCTTTTTGGATAAACACTATCCTGTTTTGGATAAGCACTATCCTGTTTTGGATAAACACTATCCTCTTTTGGATAAAGTTATCCTATTTCGGATAATTATCAAAACCGGGCTTTTATAAAATGATTGTACAAAGATAATGTTATCGAAAAGGGTTAGCGTATCGAAAATATTGCGTCGGGTCGCGCACGGGTCAAACCGTAATCCGGATCGAAAAAGTCAAAACATGGAAAATGTCTGGAATTACCAGATTAGGTTAGAAAGGAGTTTTCGGAAGAGTTTCAGGTTATAAAAACGTAAAAATGGTTAAGTTTGGACGATTCCCGGCTTTAGACAATTATTTTGTAATTATTCAGAAAATAATTATTAAATTCATAAATCATTATAAAATCATATAACACTCCAAAAATTACCAGAAAATACCTTAATTATCTATATTTTATTCTGGACATAATAAAATTAACATACTTAGACTTTACCACATATTAACATTCACATAACAACACCAAGCGTCAGATAATTCACCAAAAATCACATAATAATCACATAATTATAATTTATCAATTAAAATAATTACGCGTTATGTCCCGGATATTACACTTAACCGACTGAAACTATTTGATAGTAACAATAGTTATAACTGGTGGTATTTGGGTCTCAGGACGAGGTGGCTGTTGTAACATTTGTTATTGAATCTGCTGCTGTTGTTGTTGCTTCTACTGTTGCATCATTACCATCTGTTGTTACATCAGATGGAACATTTGGTTCATGGTATCATTGGTTTGTTCTTCGGAATTGCTGTTAGATGTCTCAGTCCTAGTCTTTTTCTTGGGTGGCATTTGCTGATAATAAAATAAATGATGTATTTTTAACAATGTCTTAAATAATTGACAATAGGTAAGAAAACAATTTATTCTTTATTAACAAAATTTAGATAATGGTCTGAAGAAAGAAAATAGTTTGCTTAATATCAAAACAGGAACTATAAAAAATTTATGTTGATATAAAAACAGAAATGTAAACAGTTGAATGAAATGTTTGTTCTTTTGTTTTTCTTTTTTTCAGAATTTAAAGTACGAAAAGCTGTTAAACAATAAAGTCAAGGTAAATGTTGTAAAATTGTAAAGACTGAAATTTAAAACAACATAAAAGAAAATTTGAAAAGTTCATTTTATATATATGTGACACCAGCCTCAGGTGTTAGTGCTTGTACAAAAAGTCTCGCTCTGCTGGTCATGGCTACTGTTACTAGTCAAACTACTACTACAAGTCAAGCGGTTACTACACATATACACACTACTCACTATGTTATACTAGGTTGCATCTATGTACATATGTCAACTCCAATACGTCATTCCTCTGGTAGTCGAAATCTCAGAACCCCGGCGGAATACGCCTCAGCTCGTCTCGAAGTATCTAAACCAACGTCTGTGCTAAACGGAAAATCCTATAAAACTCTGCAAAAGAAGGTGGCCCGTCATATGTCAAATCATCTAACTCTCATGTAGCAATCATCAAAACAGACTGTAACCTCTGTCTCATTATATAATCTGGCTGTAATGCGGCTAATGGTCCTCGGTCTCTCTGATCAAATAAGTGCATAATCTCCATACACTGAGCTTTCCAGTACTCAACGTCCTCTCTCATAACACTGTACTCATGATACGGTACCATATGTGGCTGTGCAACATATCCTACTGACTCCTGTGACGGAACCCTCGGCATCCCTGCACCCTGCTGTGGGAACCCCATATGTAACTCTATCTCATGCTCACTCATACCCTCAACTGGAACCATCTGAAATATCTTTGGCTCTGGAGCATGTACATGAATAGGTGGTAAGACTGGTGGTGGTGGAAGCTCTGGCTCAATCCCTGGTATGAACTGGTACTCTACTGGCAATGGAGGTGGGAGCATCGGCTCGAAGAACTCTAACGGATCAAACATCTCTATAGGATTAGGAATCAGATCTGGAACTGGTGGTGCTGGCTCCTGGGGCAATGGTGGAGGAGGTGGAAGTGGTGGAAACATATAATCAGATACTGGTGGAATCACTGGTGCAACTGGTCCTGTCACAGTCCTCTCGGATGAACCTAAATATCCTGATGATGCCATCTGATAATATACCAAAGAAAGAAGAAAGGTCACTAAACCATTCCTAGAACTAATACCTTCTTATCCTAATCTTACCTAAATCCTAACACTACTCTTCCTAATTGACTATTCTTATCCTATGTGATCTCCCTATCTTATCTTAATCCTAATGTTCTTGTTTTCGGGGACCAAACTTATAGCTCTGATGCCAAACCTGTAACACCCTCCAGACCCGGGATAGAAGTCTGGGGGTTACTCGCTAATCACCAAACATGTGCAATCTGTATAGAAAATAATAAAGAAATATATCTAAACCCCTTCAACACTAACCGGGATCTTTTTCGGTTGAAGTATGAAAATAAGAACCACTAACCACTTTATTACAAACCAAATTCAAAATCTTACAAACTCTCTTTATTACAAACCATTGTCTAACCAGTTTTAAACCACTTTCATCTTTTATTCGAACACACACACTAACTATCTACAATCCACCTATTCGGGAAACTGAAAGCTTTCTTCCAGAATTGGGATCAACACCTTGGGTATGAGAGGATCCCGAGGCTTGACCCGCTTCTTTACTAGTCGAGTCCTGATGGGTTTCATATTCCTTCTTAACTGAAAATAATAAGTTGAATAACAACAAAAAGGGGTGAGCCAAAAATTGCTCAACCAGTCTGCAAAATATATACAGTGTTAAAGCAGTATAAATGAATCGGTAATCTGGGTATATCTGCAAAGATATCACCCCGTGCGAATAGAAAGAAACCCATTGCTGGCGAGTAAAAATGAACTAACTCGACACAAGTTCGCATCTATACCCTGCTGATCAACCAGGATACAGTGCAGATCTATATCCCACTATATAGATCATGTCGGGCACCCAGGCACTATGGCCCATCTCAAGGATATGGTTATGTTTCAGTCCTTAGGAATAAGTAAGTTGAATCCCCAAAAATATCATTATCCAGTCCATGGAGTAGCAACCGGAACAATCAGTATGTATATATATTCTAATCACCAGAATATACCAATGTGTATGTGTAACAATTGAAATAAAGAGAATGAATTAAAAGGAAAAGGAGAAATCAAGAATCGAAATGAAATATGAACAAGAGAATAACAAATGTGTATCAGTGTTTATGAACAAGAATTAAAAGAGTGCAGCATGACCAGAATATGAAGAAATATCACTATTCTGAAATTAGATTAGGGGAAAACTTGCCTTCTGTGCAACTCACTTCAATTATATCACCTTCGTCTATCACCGACTCAACCTCCCTTGCTTGCTTAGCTTCTGTTAGAGAAATAGACTGGTTTAGTCAATTCGTACTTCAATTGCGTCTTGAATCAACTTCACATCATTCCTATTGTCTACCCATGCGCTTATGACTGACTCGTATATCATTTATTAACAAGTAAGACTCCATTAATCACATGATACACATAAGCCCATAAGCACATAATCATTTTTATAGTTCAAATAATTTTTAGAATCAAAATCGACTCGCTAATCGCTCAACTAATCATTATCTGACTCGTGTCCTATTTTTCGGGATTTATCGGACTCTTCTCGGCATGCGATTCGGCCGATAATCAAAAAAATAACAAGGTCAACTAATTTCTAGAAGAAATTAGGTTTTAATATTATTTTTAATGAAAAGAATTTATTTTTTTAAGTCAAAGGGCTTTCGTTTCGCTCGAATCGGACTAACGGACTAATTATTATCAATTAAATACAGATAAATCAACTTATTATTCAATATAAATAATTATTACAAATTTTTAAACCCAAAAATAATTTTTAAATAATTTTTTAAGAAAAAATCAGAATTAAAAATGATTTTTCTATAATTTTTGGAATTAAAATGAATTTATTAACATTTATTGAAAATTATTTGATTAATTATCAAAATAATTATTCATTTTTAAATAATTAATAAATAATTATTAATTAATAAATAAATAATAAATAATAAATAATTGAGAAAATAATTAAATCTGATTTTTGGAAAATATTTCAGAATTATTTATAATATAAGTATATTAATGAAATAATTAATTAATTAATTTATAAAATAAATAAAACTAATTTTATAATTAAAATAAAAATAAAAATAAATTAAATTGCAGAAACATTTGTCAGAAATTAAATTCTGACATAAACAGATAAAACCCGGGTTGTAAATCGTGTTATAACCGATGTCTAAAGGCATTTTTCTAGTATTGAGTGGACCGCATATAACTTAACTTTCTCTCTATATATATATATATGAGTGATATAACCATTATTTATGATCAAAATTATTTTATTTTGTTTGCAGTTTTAACAGTCTGGAATCGGTTTGACTAGTACCACTTACTATTGTTTAATCAATTGATATTTTATTTTTTAATAAATATTTATCATTGATCCAACCGTATAGATATCAATATATATGTATGTATATATATATATAAATATATATATATATATATTTTAGTGGTATAACCAAAGTTTCAGATCAAAATTATTTTATTTGGTTTGTCGTTTTAACATTCAAATATGAGCTTGATTAATACCACTAACTAGTGCTAAGTCCCATATTGATGCTTCGATTTTCATAAAAATATTTATGAATGATCCAACCGTATAGATGTCAAGATCCATATATAATAGTGATATGACAAAATTTTCAGAAAAAAATAAAGTAAATTGGTTTCTATTTTAACAGTCAACCAGTGGTGACAAGTACATTTCACTACTAGAAAAAAGTCAATAGACATCACCCTTTTAACATCAGTCGGAAAAAAAACCGATGTAAAAAACATGTTTAACATCGGTTATTTTCAACCCGATGTTAAAGATATGTTTTTTTCATAATATTTTTAAATAACCGATTTCTAATAGTATTTTTTTCCAAAAATATAACCCTATGTTTCGCATTGGTTGTGTTTTAACTGATGTTAAATACTAACTTTCACATCAGTCGTTTAAGAACCGTTGTGGAAGTTTGGTATTCGCATCAGTCCTTAACTAACCGATGTCTATGTTAAAATTTAAAAGAAATAAAAAAATAGAAGGCCGGGAATAATTCCTCCTCTTTTGTACTTTCCCAAATATTTCCCCCGTTTCCCACATATTGCCCCATTTCTTTTTCTCTATTTCCCGCAGTTTGTCTCTCTTCTCACCAGATATACATCTCTCTCTCCCCCCTCTTCTCTCTATCTCATCCCTTAATATCACTCCCTATCCCTTTCCATCGTTGTTACCATCAATCAAGCCTTAATCGAGCAATCGAGTTTTAATATGTTCTACATACAACCCTAAATCGCGCAAAATCAATAACTAATCAAGCTGTAATCGAGTCAACCAATAGAGCCCTGATTTGTAAGTATTTATCATATTTGTTTTTCTTTTTTGTTTTTGTTTTTTAATTGAGCCCTAATTTATAAGTATTTTTCATATCTTATTTCTCATCTCGGTGTACCCGCTTCTCATCTCTTTCTCAGATTTTATAAGTCTTCGATTACACTTTTCGTTTAATTAATTTTTTCATGTATTTTTTGAATATATTTTTTGAATGTTTAAGCATGGTTGCAGTAACTTTGTATGTATTTTCTAATTTTGAATATATTTAAAATTATACTTCATCTTTTAAAGGTTTAGTACGACTTTGTGTGTTTTACTCATTTATGATATTGGAGATAAAGGTGAAGGATGGAAGTTGTCTACGTGGATGTGACACTTACACATTGGTGGAATGAAGCTTCACTTAGACTTTTAGAAGCTCTTAAAGTGATTGCTACTGTTTTATACCAAGAAAGTTACTGTGAATTAATTTTAGTGAAGCTTTGTGTTCTAATGATACATGTTTTCAGTGTCTCTTGTAGGGACGATTTAATTTCCAAGGTATTCAAACTATAGCTGTAAGGTACTTGGTGAATTAACATCTGAATGAATAGGATAACAATGTAGAACCTTTTTTTAATTCTGTTATAGTTGCACAAGTTTATTTAGCAGCCACATTTTTGTTGAAAATTTAATACATATGATGCTATGTGGTGACCTATTTTTATTGAAGTGTTCAGTCCTGTAGGTTTGTGAACCATTAAACTTTTCGATAAACCACAACTAGTTTATTTATTAATAATGTATCCAACTTAATTAATTTGTGTTTACACGTCATGTACTTGTTGCACTTTTTCAATATGCCTGATAGTATCTTAAACTCTTATACACCACTTCTCTTGAGCAGAATCACTACAACAAAAGCGGCTAAATTAAACCGACAGTATTCAGTTGAATTTAGCATAAAACCAACCGGATCCGGTTGAATTTATACTAAATTCAACCGTAGCCAATCGGTTGTAAATAAGGCCGTTAAAATTAGCATTCCGGTTGAATTTATGATTATATTTAACCATTTTCGGTTGAGTTTGCTGACACTATTTTCAACCACTTTCAGTTGAAATTAACTTTACACATTTCAAATAAAATTTAAAATTTGAATTTGATTTTCACCAAAAAAAAAATTCCCGCCAAAATTACTAAAAACAACCGAAAAAAGTTAAATTTATTTTTTTAAAACCAACCAGTTTTGGTTGATTCGTAAGCTAGCCCATTTTTTGTATATTAATTTCAACCAAATTTTGCTGAATATAGATTTCATATATAACCGTAAGTGGTTGATTAATTTTGATTATGTCTATTAAATACAACCATCTCTTGTTAAATTTAATGGGAAATTACTATAACTAATTCTTTAGATATATAACTATTAATAAAAAATAAAACAAAAAATTAGAGAAACCAAACTGAAATGCATACAAAAACACGCATTAGTTCAATGATTTCATACCTAATACAAAATATATAACTTGATATCATAAAACATAGGCCAAATTTTAAAGTTTGAGACCAAAATAACACATGCAAAATTAGGAAAGTTCTCAGGCAAAATAATCATAAGCTAGAATCTTCAGCTAAAGTGGGAAGTGATATTCCAAGTCGTCTATATGAACATCATTGTCATCTTCGTCCACCTCCATATGATCTGAGCGCGTATCCTCTGGTTAAGAATAAAAATTTGATTAGACTACACTGCCACAACAATATACACACAACTTTTTAATCATTTAAAAAAATCTATATCTATATCTTACTATTTAATCTATATCTATATTTTACTATTAAAGCCAAACTACAGGTAATCTGTAGGTCGGTTCTTTAAGCCTAAAGCAGACTACAATAATAGTTTGGATTTTTATATTAGCATAATATAAAGACTGAAATGTAAATTTTGGCACAATACTAATGGAAAAACAGTCATGTGCAGATAGTATGAGATACATGAGATTAATTGGAAAAACAGTCATGTCTAGATAGCTTAATAATAATAATAATTTATATTATTACCTCTATAATAATCTTTTTATAACGCTGACAAAGAGGAGAAGTCATGTGTGATGCTATTTGAATGTACTCTTCCCATAAAATTTTAGAAGTGAGATTCTCTCTGTTTGGATAAGCACGAGCAGCCAATTTCTGCACCTCTTCGTCAAGTTTAGCACGTGTAACTGATATCTGAAAGGAGGCAGTCATGCAAAGAAGAGGACAATTCCATAACTGAGCACATATAAAGTAGAATTCCCTAGATGTCATTCAAGTCCTAGGTACCTCACTTCACTAATCCGATGCAGACTGAACAAGTTTCACAAGTTCTGTACCATCTGAAAGGTGTGACAATTGCATGGAAGTTTGATCTTAAGGATTATGCAGAAACGAGCTCAAGTACCAAGATCATCTATCTTTTGAGGGGTAGGATTAGGAGGTTTGGTTTTGTTTAGCCTTAAGATGAAGTTCCATAACTTCTATTTTTGCTTGAGTGACCCATAACAATGTGGTACATAACGAATTCCCAAATTATGCACAATACATGACTAAACAAAATGGACACACACGACATGCTGGAAACTGAACGGTAGTAAAAACATGCTGCAGTTATAATATAAAAATAAAAGAACTAGAGACTAATTGAAGCATTCATCTTATAAGAACTAACCAAAGAACATAAAGAACTGAAGTTAAAAAAATTTAGGCAATACTTACTCTCACTATATCTCAAACTTGTAAATTCTTCCAAGGCACGGATGCCCACTTTCGAACTTGTAACAAATCTATGGCAGGATTATTTATTGACTTGTCATTTTGAAGACGCTTCTACAACATAAACAAGTAAGCAAGCTCTTAATTCAAAAATTCACATAACACCGACTTGGGTTTTAATACAAAAATGCAACAAGTTGAAAGACTCACAACATAATCAACATCAGCTGATGATTAACTAAAACTTAGATATTCTTTAGTTTACAAATAATAGGATGGATATAATTTAATCAACAATCTATTCCTCTGTGAAACACAACTCAGTACAACTCACCCAATCCGCAAAAAGCCTCATTAATAAGAGAGACTATAATCACTATAGATAATGGAGCAACATTTGTATATGGACTCACAGGGCTGCAACAAACAAAAACTTCTTATGGAATAGATGCAAAATAATTATTGAACGAAATTTAAGTTCTAAATAAATAGCAAATCTTGATTAACTTTTTCTCTTTCTAATGATCACCTGTAGCAAGTAGAAAGGAAAATAAGTAGAGACATAGCATAAACAAAGATTTTGCAAAGAAGCTTTATTAAGAAGGTGATATGTGAGAGGCTTGCAGTTCGAATGGAAATCAACAACAAAGTGATAGAAAAGGTCGAAGGACAACATATGGTGTCAGGTAGATTGTTTTAGACATTAATTAAGTACTTTATCAATTAACATGTCCAAATGGAGATTCAGAACCAAGACCCATGATCCAACAAAAGATGCAGATACCAAAAGCAGATAATTCCGTACGTTATCCTTACAAGTAAATGTGATATATTCTTTAACAAGTTAAAAGTCGAGGAAAGAAACAGAGAGTATAAGTTGCATATCAACCCATTAGCCTAAGAAATTCTTTTTAAGAGGGGAGGACCCAATCTTCACTTAACAAACAATCACTCATATAAAATATTCCAAGAGCTGCTAAAAGTTTGCTGAAATTTAAACAACCTAAACAAAACTTGGCCATTTTTTTGAGAAAGTTTGGCGGACACGCGTCATAATTCATGCAGTACTATTAAAATTGCTATTTTGAAATGATCACGCATCACTGACTTACATCCGCATACATACCTGACAGGTGTGAAAGATAACATGGATATCATAAGAAAGTAGCAGTTAGCCAGCCTCCTAAATTGCCATTTCGAACACAAACGAACTCAGAGAGCAGATAAGAGAAGTAGATGGATACACACAATATGAACTATAAGCTATAGTGTCATGCTGAAACTGCGAATTGGAAAGACATATTTTGTGTATGTAGGAAAATATATTGAAGTTATAGTTTAAAAACTCGAATTGACCCTATAGACTTGGAGGGTTACTCTGTGGTAAAAGAAGGGAGCAGATTCGGGGTCAGACACTTATAATGATAAATGAGCTTACCTGTTCATAGAACCCTTTAGGAAGAAATATCAATAAGTTATACTTTGTCGTTGATATAGAATTTCCCTGAAATATTTATTTAATATCAAACAATATCAACTGTATACTACATAAGTCTAACATTTTCCATTTAAATGAGTTAAATGTTAAACCAAAAAAGAACTGTCTTTCAGATAGAAATAATAACTTAATTTAGCAAGAACCATATATTGTCGCCTGAAATCATGTATGCTAATAACTTAATGAATAATGCAATTTATGTAATAACAATATCTTAGCCTAATATCACCGTCACTAATAAAAAAAGTTGAGGGATTTATATATGTAATATGCTTGCAATTTAGCAAATGGACTTCACCAACTTTGCCCAACAACCAGCCATTCTTTTTATGTTCTAAAAATACGTCAATATAAATGAATACACTAGCTACAAGTCATTTTTACGATAAGAATTTCTTGTAATGATCCCAATTTTACTACCAAGTAGGAAGTACTAACTTAACTTCCACGTGTTATTCTAAACAATGTCAATGTAACTAATTCAGTAGTACTATTATCCCAAATTTGTGAAAAAACAATATATTTATATGAATTATGAAGGAGGAAAAGCACCGAAAATAGTAGTAGGCGGGAGAAGATGTATACCTGAGGGAGCAGACAAGAAAATCCACGGAAAAGCAGACCAAGAATCGGATTGCCTGGAGGAATCTGTGCCTGAAATGTTGGCTAATAACAAGATTAAAAATAATAAAAAATAGAACAGTGTTCTCAGCAATGCGTTGTCGAATTGACATCCCCTCTTTTTCGATTGTGTTTTCTACTTTTTATTTCTTTCTTTAAACCCAAAAACTCCTTGGGTTTCTAGAGTTTGAGTTTTTTTTAAATGCTAACACCAGCCATATATAAAGCTCACTATACTTCTCTAATTTATCATCTCAACTGTCTTTCTTAATAATGCCCTCATATATAAATCTACAGGTTCATATAACTTCACTAAGTTCATTATATAACCCTAAATCGAGCCAAAACCATTAAAAATTCAAAAAATTACTACAATAATCTTCTCCTAAAGTCGAGATGTCCTCCAAAAACTCCTAAATTGACCTTAAGCCAAAACTCTAAACTGATTTTACAATAAACCTTAAATTTATACATGTGGAGAAAGCGATGAAAGCCCCATCATCCCAAAAGCCCTGAATCCGAGAAATCCAGTGACAGCAAGCCCAATAGTGAGAGCAGCAAGGCCTTTTAGGGTTCCGACTAGGGTTATTCCGGCGAGGAAAAGTAGGGGGTGTTTTTGGTGAGGAGGACTTGGGAGGTGGAGACGGAGTGGTTGGTGTGTTGTGAGGTGTAGGCGGAGTGGTTTGTGTTTTTGGGGAGGACTTAGGAGGAGAGTGCCATTCTCGATTTTGGAGGCGGCTTCCAGAGAGAGTTACACAAGAAAAGGTTTGTGAGAGAATATATTTTATTTCAGTTGTGAAGATATGACCCAAGTAAATGACACGGGTAAATGCAATCGAAAATGGTTGATTTTAGGAGTTAAAATCAATTAAAACTGGTTGGTTTAATACACCACTTCTTACCTCCTCCAGTAGCTACTGGAACCTGAGCCCTGCTTTTGCAACAATAATTAATTGGAGGCTAATATATATTTATCTAACATTTAAAATTTAATGTCTAATACAAATCAATATTACAATTGAAAAATTAAACACAACCATTACAATAATTTTCAACTTAAACATATTTTTTGTAAAATCACTAAAATTTTAAATTAAGCCATGTCATCTTCCTCACTTTCACTTTCTTCATCAATAATCATGTCTTCATCTTGATTTTGTTCTTCGTTGTACTCATCCGTAGAATTATCATTTTTAACAAATCTCAAATCAATAAAAAATTTTGAAGGATCATGAATCATCACGAGCTCGACATGAGATGATGAAGCATTTGAAACCTCATTTTGTAAGGCATCTTCACTTGATGTAAAGTTCCTTTTAGATTTCACTTCTACATTAACAAAACGACTCTTTGTTGTTAAAATGGTGTACCATGGTGATCTTGGATTAGAAATATGCCTTGCATAATACACTTGATGAGCTTGACTAGCTAACACGAACACATCTTCCGCATTTAATGTTGATCGAACATCCACCGTTGTCATCCTATTTCTATCCACCTTGACATGCTTTGTATGATCAAACCAATGACATTTAAATAATATACCTTTATGCCCATTACGGTAATGAAGCTCAAGTATTTCTTCGAGTCGACCATAATTATTTTCAAAACTCCCCTTACATAAAGATCCTACATATAAATGAGTAAATTTCTTAGGTACAAGCAATGCATTAATATAAAGAAAGAGAGAACAATAGATACGAAATAATTAAGTACCGTATATTTCTTACCAATGACAAGCACACCCGAATTTGGTGAAGTGCGTTCATTAGAATTTGCACAACCAAATTTGTAACCATTACAGTGGAAACCATTATAAATATCCACATCTCGCATCGGACCTTTTATTAAATCCTTAAAAACATTTTTGAGTTGTGGATCATCCGCTACCTAAAAATTTATATATATTTATAAGTGCATTACAATTATAATATTTGAGGACAATAAGAAACATTTATATGTATGTGTTTAGACACATACCCTTCTTTCAAACCAATTTGTGAATCGATCTTTTTGAAATTTTTCTTTTGCTGCATCATCAAACTCTGGGTATTTTCTATGTACCAACGTGTTAAATTCACTAAAAACAAATAACAATCATTACAATAAAATAAATCAAAGGAAAAAATATCATAGATTTGTTAAAGACCTTACCCCAAGTACTTTGCAACCTCCGGTATGTTGATAAGAACATAATATTTGATGAGTCTATCTTCATTAGCCGTCAAGATTCTATGCCCTTTTCTTATAATGGGTTTCACCGGATACGTGTAAACTTCTAACAAGTTAGGATCATTACACGTTTTGGGTGCCTCGTAACGATGCAATCGATTGTACATTGTTTCAACTTTGGATTCAAAATATAGAGAACAAAAGTGCACACATTCCTCCTCAATATAGGATTCAGCCATTGACCCCTCCAGATGTGCATTATTTCTAACATTCATCTTTAATCCATGTAAAAATCTTTCAAAAGGGTCATCCATCGATATGTAACAGGGCCACCCAACTTACACTCGGTGGCCAAATGTAGTGGCAAATGCTCCATCGGGTCAAAGAAACCGGGAGTAAAGATGGTTTCAAACTTAGACATTATCCTCGCAATATCTTTCTCCATTTTTAACAAATCAGAGTATTTGAAGGTAGATGAGCACAAATCTTGGAAGAAGTTGGACAATTCAATAATGGCATCAACCACTTGCCTCGGTAATAAGTCACGATAAATAATAGGCAATAATTTTTGCATGAAAACATGACAATCATGCTATTTCATACCACGAATAGTATGTTTTTCAAAATTCACACACCTAGCTATATTTGAAACATAACCATCCGGAAGTTTAAGTGTTGAAATCCACTAAAACAAATTATCAACTTGTTCCCTCAAGAGCGCATATGGAGCATGTGGCATTATGTCTCCATCTTGAACCCACAACTCACGTCGAATACCAAGTTCCTCACAATCATACCTTGATTTTAAGTTATATTTTGTCTTGTTCTTGTCAGCTAACATTGTGTAAAAAATGTTTTCAAAAACATTCTTTTCATTATTCATGACATCAATATTGTGACGAAGATCATGTGTCGCCCAATACGGGAGCTCAAAAAATGAAGAATAATGAGTCCAATTATGAGTAACACCATAGTCCCGAGGTCTTCTTTTTGTTAACTTTCCTGGAGGAGGAAATTGTATAAGATCACATACAGTCTTTGCCCTTCCACCTGAATGTCGAGCTGTGACCGAACGAACCTCTTTCTTTCCAAACTTTGTGCTACTCCTCAATGGATCACCTGGTTCCAAAAAATATCGAGCAGTGCCAAAGAAAGAAGGCTTACCACCATTCCTTAGTTGAAAGCCTTTGATATCACCACTACATACATGACAAGACAACTTACCCTTAGTCGACCATCCACTTAACATTGCAAGTGCTGGAAAGTCGCTAATAGTCCACATTAGTGCAGCCCTCATCTGAAAATTTGTGCGTGATGACCTATCATATGTTTCCACTCCTGTATGCCATAATAGCTTCAATTCATCAATTAACGGTCGGAGGTAAATATGTAGGTCTTTTGTATGATCACTAGGACAGGGAACAATGAGAGGCATGAACATATATGGAGCTTTCATGCACATAGATGGTGGAAGGTTGTAAACAACCACCACAACAGGCCATACGGTATAATCCCTGGCAAGTGGATCACGAAATGGGTCAAATCCATAACTAGAAAGGCCAAGTCTGATATTTCATGCCTCTTTTGCAAATCTCAGAAATCTAATATCGAATATTTTCGATTCATCTCCATCTACCGGGTAAGATAACTGGCCATCAACTATGACCCTATCATGGTGCCACATCATATACTTAGCAGTCTGCTCAGACATGTACAAACGTTGTAGTCTCGGTATAAATGGAAAGTATCGCAAGATCTTTCTTGGAATCAGCTTCTTTTGGTTATCCTTTCGGTCCTTATATCGACCTTTGTGACATATGTCACAACATGTCTTTTTACTATTTTCCTTGTAAAATAACATGCAATCATTCTCGCAAGCATCAATCTTTTCATATCCCATATTCAAACCACTTATCATCTTTTTCACATCATAATATGTCTCAGGTAGATTGTGTTTCTCCGCCAATACTGACCCAATAAGTTCAAGTAACTCATCAAAGCCCTTATTACTACAACCATGCTTGTTCTTGAAATATAACAACCTATTTACGAATGACAAAGTTGTAGAATTTGGACAATTTGGATAAAGAGGTTCAGAAGCACCGTCTAACATCTCATAAAAAATTTTTGCTGTTGCAGTCGGTTCCTCCTCACCATTCCCGAAATTTCCATGTGCATCCGCAAAGTCTTGTAGCATTTCACGTGCATCATACATATCATCATCTCTACGATCATTATTACCCAAACTAGTCTCAGCTTCAACCCCGGACCTACGCTTTTCGCCATGAAAAACCCATTTAGTATATGACTCCATAATGCCATGTCGATACAAATCATAAGTTATAATATTGGGTAATTTACGCCATGTATTTCCACACTCATTACATGGGCATCTTATCCTCCCCATTGAATCAACTTCCCCTTTCATAGAAAAATTGATGAAATTTTGTACACCATGTTTGTACTCCTCGGTTATATTATTCCTTGCATCAAACCTACGATGCATCCAACTTCGATCGGATGCCATCTACAATTATCATATTTTGATTAATTAGTTATTATAGATAAGAATAACATCAATAAACAACTTAATTAAATTAATATTTCATTGGTATGATTGATACAATCATTATATAACTCAATGTCTTACGATTATCTTAACATACTAAAAACAAGTAATAATCACACTAATTTAGCCACAACTGACAATATTAACACAATGGACATATAAAAAAATTAACAATATTAACACAATTGAAATATATGAATACAAGAATTACAAGTATATGTATGAAAAATGTGAAAGAATACTTACTTGGACATGAATGCTTTTAAAATTGAAGATTAAGAAATTAAAGGAGATAGGAGAAATGGTGAAAGAAGAAAAAAGAGGCCACTGAAAAGAAAGGATACTGACAGTAGGGTTTCACGCTCACCCAAAAATTGGTTGTTCTAAATTCAACCGGTTCTGGTTGACTATAAAGCAGTTGAATTTATTCGGTTGAATTTAACTTTGGGGGGGGGGAATTTACCGCCTAGGGAAAAGTTAGGAACACTATATTCAACGAGTTCTGGTTGAATTTAAAACCGGTTAAATTTAGTCGGTTGCATTTAGTGACGGTGGAATTTGTTCGGTTGAATTTGAGCGCATGTCAAAGGTCTAACAACGTTTAATTCAAATTCAACCATATACGGTGGATTTAACCGGTTGAATTTAACCCCATTTTCTAGTAGATAATATACTTGCATCACAATACTAAATGCCTATAATTACATGTGTTAATTGCATCAGATAAGATATTGTTGAGGCCAACATCAACAACACCTGATCTCATAAAAGAGACAATACTAGCAATAACATGAGGCGCGCCATTTCCTAAAATGGAAGCAGAGTAGTACCAGCTATAGTTGAAGGAAGAATAAGTATTTTCGATAGATTTTTGACGGAAGGACAGAAGTACTCAGAAGCTTTATTAGCAAGTAAATAAAACAAAAAAACAAGCCAGAGGATAACAAGGGAATAGCCTAACACAGGGAACTACCCACAGCTGCAGTAAAAGATTTCAAGCTAGTTTATATAACCTTTTGGCAGGCATGATTTGTTTGATCTAATGTATATACAGTTGGACTGATAATTAGTGTAGTTGTGCAGACTAGAGTAGCCATCATCTTGGACTAGGAGATTCGAAGATTGTGTGAGAACTATAGAGATGCACCAAAAACCCGGGCCCGAAAATCTGGCCCGGCCCGATCCAATCAAAGCCCAGTCAAAGCCCGGCCTGGTCCTGGCCCTGGCTTCGGGCCTCGATGGGCCCTATATTTTTAGGCAAAGCCCGGCCCGACGCGGTTAAAAGCCCGGGCTTCGGCCCGGCCCGACCCAATTAAAAGCCCGAAATAGCCCAGTGATAATCTGATTATTCTAATATATTTTCTTATATATTTATAAATTCACATTTCATATTTACTATAAATATAAATAATACTTTAAACACATATATATATATTTACATATTTGTGATTAATAATATTATTTATATACTTTGTTACATAAATAATGAAAGAAGATATAATAAGTACACTATATATATTTGGATATCATTGTTATCATAACAATGAAAAAACATATTGTTTTATAAACATGTTTATTTTTTGCCGAACTTAAATGTTTTCAACGAATTAATGTTTTCATAAAATATTTCATGTAAACTAATACATTTTTACGATGATCTAGTTGTAGTTTGCAGGTGATGTTTAATTGGAAAAACAATATAAGTTGGTAGTTAAATTACACGACAATAATAAAATGAAGTATGTATTAGAGAAGAGAGGAAGTTTCATGGTATTGATCAGAGAAAAAATTAAAGTGCTAAAGTTAGGATTTAAAGCAGTCCATGGATTAGGGAAAATAACTTAGTGTGTTTGGGGAAGTATTAATTTAGATAGTATCTCAAATCTCAATCATGTTCATAGAATTATTGTACAATGAGACAAAGTTGATGAGGGAGGTGCAAAGAATTTAAAGGTGGCGTCAAAATCCAACTTGTATTTTTTGGCATTTGGCATTTTTAATTGCACTGACACCTGGAGGTGTATTTTGTAATATGGCAGAAAGTATGTGGTTGCATTAATTCCTTGTTATATTAGCTAGCTTTTCTTTTTAACATGTACTAGTCAATTCTTTTTAATGAGTTCCTCTATTAATAAGCAGCATCTATACGTTTATGGTTTGATACAAATTACAATATTTATTTCTTCATGGTTTTATTATTAAATATGACTTCTTTATAGCAGTGCAGTGGTGTAATTGGATTTTTGATCTGTTCAACTGAAGGCACACCTGTGGATTTTAGGAACCCTGCAAACCGTATTGAGATGTTAGATGGAGCCCATAATTATAGGTGGGAACTTAGGTTCTACAATTCTGAGGTAATAACATCCTTGGCTCAGATTATCTGTCTGGTTTATCTTGTTCAATATTTTTCTAAACTCTTATACTACTAGTTCATATATTCCAGCATGTTATTTTGCCTTGCGCATTATTCTTCAGTGGGAATATTTCAAATAGTAAACTATGCAGGGGCAGGACATTACTTTGAAACAGTTCTTTTAATCTTTTCCCCTTATTTTAGTCGTCATAAATATCCAAATACACGTTGAAAAATTAGTCTGTAGCTTGGTCTGATGTACTTGTTTACCACTATTTGTTTAAGCCAATGTCAGGCTACTGCCCCTCCAAATTTTGCTCTAAAATGTCTGGTTTCAACATTCCTAGATGTCATGATTTGCAATACTAAAGGAGTGTTAGATTAATGTTTGCTATAAGTTTTATGCGTCAGATTTAACAGTATATGGGAGCTGTTACTTTGTGCCATCTTTACCAGATTCAAAAACTCAGGTGTTAAACTTATTTTTAGCTGAACTAGTGGATATCCTATCCGGTGATGATATTCAGGTACACACTTAAGCTTCCTCATCGTCACTGTGTTGTGTAAGTGCATATTCAGGTTAAAAGTTCTTTCTAATCTCCTCTACGAAGCATTTTATTTAAGCGTTTTGGGCTAGCAAAGCTGCTGCACTCAAAAGAACTTGCTTCTTCGGGATCTACTTTAAAATCTACTTTAAACAACCCATTTAGAATAATAGTAACTCCTCATAACAGCTTTCATAATTTTTTTAATCAGTATATTATTCTTTTATCTCAATACATACATGACTATTTTACTAAATTTGGCATGATGAAGCCAATGTAAGATCAACACATGATGGTGGATTAAGGAAATCACGAGTAAATGGTGCCCTGTTTCGGTATATACTAGGTGCAATATGTTTGATAATTTAGTAGTTTTGGAAAATCATGTTTTTGATTTTCTTACTGTATACTAAAATTCTTTGGATTGTTTTCGTAATGATAAATAATGTATTTGGATTTGTTTTGTAATGATAATTAACGTTTTAGTTATTTAAATATGATAACATTTGTTGGTTTTTGGTTTTAGCATTTTTTAGTATGTATATTGTTAGACCATGTAAATATTTAACATTAGTGAATATAAATGTGAATAATGTCCAAAATGTGTATTTACATTATAAACTTTTGAAAAAAAACCTATGTAAAAAGTTCAATCTCTACGCCCACGAACACATCAATTTTAAATTAATCAAACATCAGTTTATAGTTGATGTCTATAAATGAGACATGTCTATGACTGATGTCTATATACATATTAGACATTAGTGTTTTCAAGGAGCTCATGTCTGGGGTGACTTTTGACAACAGTTTTCAACCGATGTGAAAATGAAAATACTTTTCTCTCCCTACGCCATAAGTGCACAAAGGCAACCCCTACTATACAGTTGCATAAGGCCTAAATGGTGTTGCATAAGGTAATATCACTACAACATATTTGCAATCATACAACTGTTTTTTATCGTTGTGTGACGGGTAGAATTTCCGTTGTCTATCCAACACTCGTGTGATCGAAGGTTGGACAACGGTTGTTTATACAGTTGTATTAAGTGAGATTCAACAACGTTTTTTAATACTGGCTACAATCAAGAATTCACAACATGTACTCTATATTAAGCATTGTTAGGAAATTTTTTAAACAACCGTTTCTTTATTCAACTATTGTCTACCTAACTTAACAACAATGGTTTTGTAGAAAAACCATTATTGTTAACTTATTCGATATTTTCATAAACAACCGTTTATAAACTTCTTTTAACTAGTTAAAACTGTTGTCATGAATGTTTTTTGTTTAAAAGACAATGGTGTAAAAGATTTAAACCATTGCAAAGAATATCAATAGAAAACAGTTTTTTTAAAAATATTATGTACAATGAGACATACAACGGTTTTCATCATTTTTAAAGTGACTATCACACAACTGTTTATATAGGCAACACCAGGAAGGGTTGCTAATATGGACGTGGTCGTAGAGCCTTAAGGCAATGAATTATGCAACACCATGAAGCATTACATTATGCGTCTTTTGCAACAGTAAAAGCGTACAATGACTACAACAGTTAGTGTTTCATAAAATGAAGCCACATCACCACTGTGTCCTACGTGGCAAGTGACATGTCATATTGCCACGTCAGCAGTGGCCCTACTTTGACACGTCAGCAAGGGGTCCCATATTTGCCACATTAGCAGTGGGCTCCACTTTTGCCACGTCAAGAGTGGATCCCATAATATGTAATGCAATACTGATTTTAGTCATTTGCAACACCATTTTTATTCATATGTAACATCATTTTTAGTCTTATGCAACACCATATAGAGTCAAATGCAACACTTCAAAAATTAAAAAAATTGGCATAGTTATTTTGCTTTTACATTATTTCTGCCAAACAAGGCATCCAACAATTAATACAACAAGCATCGAATGAAATTTAAAACTTACTAAATTATCAAAGTACCAAATTCTAACTTCAAAAGAACAAATGAGCAATTTTTTTCTTTTCTTTTCTAAATAATGTCACCTACTCATTTCAACTATAGCCTTATAACTCATTTTGACGTTGTAAAGCATAATGTGTTTGTTTCCAGCCAGGTAGAGAACTGCCAGTCGATGTGATCCAGAGACAAAAATGCCTGTATTTGAGATGGCTTTAAACAGCATTGGGAAAGGCATCCATGTAGATTTACGCTTCTTTGTTGAGTTTGAACCAATATCTTTAGCAATTCCTGAAAGCAACAATTTTAGTAGACAATAATCAGTTAGTCGAGTGAATACTGTCAAACAAAATAAAAATTTATAAGAAAAACCATGCTCCAGCTTAGAGCATTATAGGCAAACCTATATTGAGATAACATTGCACCTTATTCTGGTAAAAACTAAATAAATAGTATGCATGGACATACATTTAATTGTAGGATCGAGATAAGAAACCGAAAAAATAAAATACCGACATATTAGTCTTCTATCCAAAAAAATTGCTTTGCACATAAATTCAGCACATAATCTAAGACAATCATGCCCCTTTTTCACAGTCATTATTGAGATTATCGATATTCTTTCCGGAGACAAGAAATGGGCCTTTCTCTGGCTTTTGAATTCGGATCCTTCCTAAGTCATCCTAAATAGCCTAAAAGAGATTAGGAGATATATAAGAAAAACTGAAACATTTCATTAAAGAAAGGATGAGATAAGACCACAAGAAACACATCAAACTATTATCATGTCACAGCTGGTTATAAGCTATTAAATTTAACTCTCTTAAATATTCACTTATCACTTTCTTACATGTTTTCATCAAAGACAAGAATAAATATATGCTTCAACTTTGGGATTCCATATTTTACTATTATAAAAGTTGACCTGAAATTTGGCTTTTGGTTCTAAAAACTGGAAAGTAAAGCTGAGAAGATTTTTGAAAAGAAGATGAAACATAAGGAATTTTAAAGATTTCGGAGAGGAACAGAGGATAGCAAAGAACTAGATAAAAGTGGTAAGAGTATTCAAGGAGAATATAGCAAGATACATATATTACATTTCCAGCTAACTCTTAGCCAATATTTATATAAACCAACTTTGTGAATTATTTTTGAACATCCCAGTACAACCTAGCTCTTTAGCACATAGCCACCATGATACACATTGACCAACTACTTTAATTAAAAATTTTCTCCTGAAAACTAAAACTCATCCCTAAAATAGCCACTGCTAAACTACTTCCGGGAAGGAGCTTCAGAATGCTAGCTTATAAAGCAGAAGTTGTTGGTAGATAGAGTATATACCATACACAAATTAATGAAGCAGAAGGTCTTTGTGACAGTGTAGACTATGGAATGAAGAGGAATCCAATGAAACAAAGTCTAATAGTGCCAATTTCTCAAAAAGGAACTCAAATTTGGTCATCAGGTCCCGGAGTTCGATATTAGATGAAGACGTATATGTATATAGAAAGTCAGAAAAACATAATTGAATTGAACTTGAAAATGTTACACTAAACAAAATGATTAATTCCGTAATTAAAGATTCATAATCTATTGAACAAAGTTCAGCATGTAATCTTATTCCAGCAGATAGCAGGAACAACAAAAGATTTACTAGCGGTTCGGTGGCCGGCTATTGGCAACAGAGACCCTAGATCCCCACTCGAGCAGCTCTTTGCTTGTATCATCCTTGTGACAAATCACTTCAATTGAAGTAAAGACAATCTTTTTTTTCTCCCGTTGCCGTCTCTATTGCTTTGATAAGATCTTCCTCACAGCGGACCTGGACAATTCAAGAAATGCCGGTGTCAACAATACTTTTTTTTTAAAAAATAAGCTTCACTTCTCTAACTTGTAAGTAAATGATATATTATGTATTAGGTTTTCTCGACTGACCTTAGTCGTCCAACATTTGCCTTCACCATTATGAATCGTGTAGTTCCAGTTCTTGATCACATTGTATGGTCCATCATGGATCTGAAGTTCAATGGTATAACCATCGTTATTTATCAGAAAAATTATTTGATTCTGACTACATCAAAATATTGTTGACACATCTTGAGCAGTAACCTGCAAGGGATATAGAATTTGTTAATATGAAATAAAGAAGGAATGATTCTGATAAAAATGGTGGGATTTCCAACAGTTAACACCATATATGTTCCATTATTGGAAAAAAACAAATAAGTAGTGATGAGTTACCTGAAAGCTTCCATCACCAATGAAAGAAATTAATCGCTTATCATTAGCAGCCTGTGCTTACCCTAGAGTTGCATCGACCGACCACCCAATGGACCCAAATTGCATTTGGAACTCATACCTGTATTATTACACTTACGTTAAAATTAATCGCTTATCAATACATGCAAACACATTATATACCTTAGGAAATTATATTGAAAGGGATGCTCACCCGCATCCTTTTGGCAATTTCATCTTCTGAAAATTAAACCAGGCATCCCCTGTCTCAGCAATTATATTGAAAGTCATGCGGAATTTGTTTAATTTCCTTGTTGCAGACTATTTCCTTACCAGGAGCCCTTTGTTCACAGAAAACCATCATTAATGAGTCATTCATGCTTGTTTCATCATTTATACAAGACATGTTTCCACCTGAGGTTGATACATCAGCTTCCCTAAGTTGAGAGGGACATAGATCTTCTTAGTATGAATTTCTCCTAACTGCCGCATCTTCCAGCATCAGATGTTCACTAGAACTTTGGATTGTAATTCCAGGACACCGAATTCTTCACCAAAATCACACCAAAAACATGAAACGCACTATCCGGAAACTACATACACCCTCCATAAAGCGAAATCAACACATTACAAACAACAACATCAAATACATACACCATTTTCGGAACCATCCCATGAACTTGCAATCCATGTCCAAAACCCCTACTTCCAAGCTTATAACACCCTCTCAAAACACTCCCAATATCATAACTATTCTGAACATACCCAGAAACCAAACAAGCCCAGTACACCATATTTCTGTCAGACATATCATCAAACACCAACCTTGCACAACCCAGATCACCCAATTTAACATACAAAATTAATAAGGGTATTCGACAAAAACACATCCCTAAACAACCCATCTTTAGTTATACACAAATGAATCTTTTTAGCCTCTTCAATATTAAAACAATTGTTGCACTGAAAAATAATTGCCAAATGGATTCGACCCCTTAGGCTTAACAGCACCCACAACACCCCCATTACACCTACTCATCAACTGACACCTTTCTCGTCCCTCTTCTTTCCCCAACTCTCGTCCCTCTCGAACCCTCCCCCTCTCCTCTCCCTTAAACAATCGAAAGCCCCAAACTTTCTACAATCGACCAGTATTAGCCATGGTTGGATTTCACGAAGGCTGAAAAGAAATGATTTTTATCTCAATTGTTTTGTTAGCGAAAAAGTTGGAAGATTCAGAGGAAAAGGGGAAGAACTGATGAGCGTAGGAAAAACTGATGAGTGTAAGAAAGTTGTACACTCCTATAGGTTTTGGAGTTTATATGAACCAACGATCAGAATTTATCCAAATTCTGTTTTTTTTACATTAATTGGATGGTCTTGATTAAAACTGAAGTTGCAGATCCGCGTGATGCATTCACCATCCAATACTCTTCTTCCATGTAGCAATCAAGTGGCTGATTTTCTAATTTCTATTTACTGAATTAAAGACTAATTAAAAATTAATATTAAATAGCTAGAAAATTTTAAAAATATCTTAAAAATTACTTTACACTCAAAAAATTGTCTAGATAATTATAAAAATAAATCATATTTTTATTATATTTCCCCATTTTCCAATATCTATAAAAAATAATACAAAATTGTAAAATTATAAAAATAATATAATATAAAATCTATTTTTTTCTAAAAAAAATGTACATCTAAAAAGTTAGTAGGTAACATCATATGTACGGTTGGATCATCGAACAAGAATTTTAAAAAAATAGAATCACCACTCGGGACAAGACTTGGTTATAGGAAGCCGGGTTGACCGTAATTTGTCTATTATAAAAACACACGATATAAAATCTAATATTTTTTTAAAAATATTACACATCTCTAAAATTAGTAGATAACATCATCCGTACGGTTGAATCATCAAACAAGAATTTTAATAAAAATAAAATCACCACTCGGGACAAGACTTGGTTATGGGAACCCTTGTTGACCGTAATTTGACTAATATAAAAATACACGATATAAAATCTAATTTTTTTAGAAGTTATACATCTCTAAAATTAGTAGGTATCATCATCCGTACGGTTGGATCGTTGAACAAAATTTAAAAAATAGAATCACCACTCGGGACAAGAATTAGATATAGGAATTCGTGTTGACCGTAATTTGTCTAATATAAAAACACATGATTTAAAATCTATTTTTTTTAAAAAAATTAGACATATCTAAAATTAGTAGGTATCATCATCCGTACGGTTGGATCGTTGAACAAAAAATTTAAAAAAATAGAGTCATCACTAGGGACAAGACTGAGTTATGGGAACCCGTGTTGACCGTAATTTGGCTATTATAAAAACACACGCTATAAAATCTAATTTTTTTAAAAAATATTTAGACATCTCTAAATTTAGTAGGTATCATCATCCGTACGGTTTGATCATTGAACACAAATTTTAAAAAAATAGAATCACCACCCGGAACCCGTGTGCACCGTGATTTGACTATTATAAAAGCACGTGATATAAAATCTATTTTTTTAAAACAATTACGCATCTCTAAAACTAGTAGGAAACAACATCCATACGGTTGGATCAATTAAAAATTATTCTAAAAAAATTAGAATATGAATATAACAAATAAATTTTAAGAATAATACAATAACTAAGGCAACAGTAAATAACCTACTGCAACACGAGAAAGCAAATGCAAGGCTTGAAGTGCCACGTCAGCTGCCACGCCAGCATGCCACGTCAGCATTTTGGGCCCCACATGTGGGTCCCATGAAAGCATGCCACGTCACTAGTGGGTCCCACATATGGGGTCCAAAATGCTGACGTGGCATGACACGTTAGCATGCCACGTCATCAACTATGGGTCCCAAACATGCCATCTCAGATTTATTTTCCATGTCAGCATTTATTAAATAAAAAAATATATCTAATGCAACGCTGTGACCTCTACAGTTGCATGCTGCGCAACACTAACAGTTATTAGCAACACTAGCTTCAATGTACTGCAACGCCTTCTCGACTTTGTTGCAATAAACTGAAAATTTTGTAGATAATGCAACGCTTTTCGTGCAACAGTGGATAAAAACCGTTGCCTATGGCGTAGTGTCTACACCCACGAAGACATCAGTTTTGAACAAAATAGACATTAGTGAACTGATGTCTGTTGACCTTTTTCTAGTAGTGAATTTAACCGGTATTTAGTTCCATATTGATGTTTTAATTTTTTTAAAAAAAATACTTATGAATGATTCAACCATAAAGATGTTACCATCGATAAATTTTAGTGACATGATAAAATTTCACTAAGAGCGTACGGTGAAATTTAGAATTCAGTTTAGTTAGACTTTATTTGTTAAAGTAATCAAGTTCAAATGATTAAAAATTCTTAAAATTTTGTGTTTAATATTTTTTTGTAACCATTTTAACATATGTACGGTTGGATCATTTTTTATCTATTCCGAATAAGTGGACCTTTCACTACACCATAGATTGCTTTAAGCAACCCCATAACTGTGTTGCTATATATAGGACCAACAAAATATTGCTAAAGACCCGAAAAGGGCTAAGACAACAACAAAGCTATGTTGACTCGTAGCTAGTTAGTATAGATATCTATAGCAACATAGAAACTACTCTATTGTAACATACCAATCTCTGTTACAATAGATCTCAATAATAATATATTTTGGACTCTATAGTAGCATACTCAGTGTGTTGCAAAAGATCTTAGAATGTTTTTCAGAATTGTGGGGTTCATAGGGGGCTCACATGCGGGGCCTATCTGTGGGGCCATGGGGCCCATATATGGACCTAGTTGTTTACCTATGGCAACACACCTGTAGCAACATCTTCTATTTTACAAAAGGTTAATTATTTACAACAGATTTAGTACCTACTGCAACATAGTTCCAGCCTAAAAAATAATTGAAATACACATCCTCAATATTGCATTTCACAAAATAAATACCAAGCAATTCCAAGGAATATTAATTTATACAACCAGTCATAGACATTAAATTCACTAGTACAAAATCAAACTTTTATGTCGCCTAATTTACGATGCGCGTAGAAGAATCCGACCTATATAAGACTTCATACATCGGGTTTTTTAAAAAGGCGACATATATTAACCTTCTGAAAGTACCATTTACGTCGGTTCAATAAACAACCAATGTATAAGGGTGACATATATATCGTCTCTAAATTGGTCGATGTATAAAAACTCATTTTATGTCAGGTCTAGTTCACCATCGTATAAGATCATTACTAATACTCATCATATACATCGATTTTTTAGCACTCGATATATATGTGATTGTATATACGTTGGCTGTTTCTAATCTGACATAAAATAAATTTTTTAATTATTAAAAAAATAGTTTAACCGAGACTTAATAGTGGTCGGGCCAATTTTAATCTATTTTTCCCCAAATCAAACTCTGTCCATTATAACATCGCTCGATGGAAACATTGGTCCCGGAAACCATCAAACCTCATTCATCTATCCAAGCAATTTCCTAACTTACATTTCTGGTATGAAGTATGTCAATACTAACGATTGAATATGTATACATACATAGCCATGTAACATATTTTTTCTTGTTAATTTTCCCATCACTTTTACCTAATTGGGTTTGTTAACTTCTTCGATCCCAGACCGTTGCATTCGTTTTCGGTAATCTCCCCCCCCCCCCTCTCTCCCTTCTTTCTCTTCCCTGCTCCATGTTCTCTTTCTTTACCTTCCCATTCTCGTCCCTTTGTTTTCCCGAATCTAATTATGTTACAAAAAAATATATTTGGCTGTTGATTAAAATTTGATATGTAATCTTTATTAATTTGACACAACATTTTTATATTTTATTATGAAACATAATCAGAGTAGAATTACTAATTATATGGTTTATTCTCTGGTCAATAGTGTGTCTGCTACTGTAAATTGGGTTGCAAAGAATGTCAATGGTGTAAATATAAGGTACACATTCGATTTATGGGATTCTTTCTTTTGAACATCTTTAATGTAATAATTTTCCTCCGTGTTAGTGATGAATTCACGGGCTTATGTAATGATTATTTGTTTCATATGTTTGAGTGTTCTGTTTCATGTTAACTACTAGCATATTCGATGATATGAAATAAAGTATAATAATGTATTTTTTTTTAAATATGTTAACCAGTGGATCAATTAATATACTTCTCTGCTCTTTTTTGTATCTAGATATAAAGTTAACAATTTTTTTGAATTTAGACATCTTTTTTGAAAGATTTAAATTACAATACAACTAGTCCAATGTAGTATGATGTTATCTGACTTAAAACATTACGAATCCATATAGCCTGGCAAGTTGTTGCAGTTGCAGCCATAAACTCCACCTCACAAGATGATAAAGCTACACACCTTTGTTTTTGGGACATCGAGATGGTGAACTTCCAATTCGTTCTTAGCAGCCAAATCTAATAGAAAATGAACCATTTCAGGCCTTGTCACAGGAGCATAGACTTCGTCAAAATCAACTACACGTTCTTGAACATAACCTTTGGGTACTAATCTCGCTTTGTGCTTCACAATTATTCCCTCAGCATTCTTTTTTAACTTGAATATCCATTTTAGGCCTATAACTTTCTTCCCAAGTGGCAGTTCAGACAATTTCCAGGTCTGATTTTCTTCAATTGACTGCATCTCTTTCTTCATGGCTAATTTCCAATTTATGTCTTTAGCTGCCTGTACAAAATTTATAGGTTCCTCGATTCCCATAAGGTATAACTCCTCATCCATTGGTGCTCCTCAGTCTCATTATAAATTTCACTCAGATTTATGATTCCCTTTAGTTCTGCATTATTATCATAATTCTCCGGTTTCAGTTGTTGCACAGGTGATTGTAGTATAGGAGGCTCTGCTGACTTGTTACTTTCAACGTCACTTTCATGATTAGTTTTAACACTTCATGATTCCCTTCCTTTTACCTCAGCCATACCCTCAATTATAAACATGGCAGCTTCGCTAACATCATTTGTCTCCCAAGGCCACGACTTATTTTCCTCAAATATAACATCTCGGCTCACGAAAACCTTGTTACTATTGGGATCATAAAGGCGATAAGCCTGATTTCCCGGTTCTTTACCCAGATTCACCACCGGTTTGCTCCTGTCATCCAGTTTGCTCATTTTCTGACTTGGAATTCGCATGTAAGAAATACACCGAAAGACCCTGATATGTCCAACTTGTGGCTTTTTCTCCTTCCACGCCTCATATGGAGTTATTCCTGACAGAGCTCTCATTGGAAGCTTGTTCAGCAAATACACGGAGTGTCTAACAGCTTTACCCCACATAAAAGAAGGGAGTTTCATCTCTTTTAAACAAATCTTGGCCATCTCCACAACAGTCCGATTTTGACGTTCCACAACACCATTCTGCTGTGGCGTATATGGTGCAGTGTAATGTCTTGTTATTCCATCCTTTTCATAAAACTTCATAAATTCGTTTGACCCAAATTCACCACCCCAATCAGTTATCACGACTCTAACCTTTCGTTCTGGACCTGTTTCAACCAAAGCATAAAAGATTTTGAAAGCCTCGAATGCTTCATCTTTGTTTCTCAAAAAATATACCCACATATATTGACTAAAATCATCAATGGGAAGAAAAAAAACCTCTTACCAGATGCAGTTTCAAGATGAAATGGGCTACAAAGATCCCCATGAATTAGTTCCAGAACTTTTGTTACATTATTACTTGCCTTCGAGGGAAATTGCTTTCTAGTTTGCTTCGATATCAGACAACCCTTACACAACTCCTCTGGATGATTGATCTTAGGCATTCCGTTCATCATTCGATCCTTGTTCATTAGTGACAAAGCATGATAATTTACGTGTCCCAAACACATATGCCACAATTTTGATAACTCATCTTATTTTGACAGTAAGCGCTTCGAATTGGCAATATTAAGAACAATTTTATAGAGTCTGTTTTGAGATCGCTTTACCTTCATGAGGAATGAGGTTGTTTTGAGATCGCTTTACCTTCATGAGGAGCTATTTTATTTCCTTCCTCCGACCGTTGTCCAAGACTTAATATATTATTCCGAAGAGTAGGGATATGTTATACATCGTCAAGGATTCAAACTTCTCCATTTTTGAAAGTGAAAGATACAGAACCCTTTACCTCTATCTTCATAGTAGAACCATCCCTAAAACTCACCTATCCAGTAATCTTTTCATTCAATTCCGTGAATTTTGATGTGAAACCCGTCATATGACTACTTGTCTGTTATCCAAATACAAAATATTTGATTTATTTTGAAATTTTATAAATTGAGAGGGCATTACCTACTTTTCACATAGGCGTGTAGCAGCTGCATCGTCATACTTTTCCAAGAGAAGAGTCGATTCCTCATCTTCATTGGCCTTGGCCAATTTATAACTTCCTTTAAATCTCTTGTACGCCTTGGTTTACGACAATCAGTAGCAAAGTGACCATAGGCAGAACAGTTGTAACACTTCAAATCACTTTTATCACGACCTCCATGATTTATAAAACTTGACGATGAGTTATATGTGTTGCTGCAATTATTTATTTTTAGCCAATGTTCACGAGTCAACAACAATTTCCCATCACTACTCTCACATTTTTGCCATTCTTCCTTGGTGAGCATGAGTTGTCCTCCATTTGATTAACCTTTTCTCACCCCCTTTCATTCATTCTTCATGAACTTTTAGATATCCTACTACCTCTTCCACATATAGAGTTTCTAAATTTCTAAAATACTTCAAAGTCGAAACAATTTGTAGTATTTTGGTTGGCATTGCACGAAGCAGTTTTTTGACCATATAGGCTTCTTTCGTTTCTCCACTGAGTGCTCTCATATTGTTCACCAACCCATTCAACCTCAAGTAGAAGTGATCGAGTTTTTCGCTGTCTTTCATGCATAATGATTCAAACTCTATTCTCAATGTGTGAACCTTAGCTTTCTTCACGCGTTCTGCATCTTGACACATAGTATTCAAGGCCTCTCAGGCCTCTTTTGCTGTTCCTTTTTCCGCAATTGAGGTAACATATTATCTGGCCGACCCTGATACAACATGGCTAATGTAACTTTTTCTGTCTTTTCTTCCACAGGCACCTTCACATCGCTTGTATACACCTTCATTTTTAGTGCCCAAGTTGTGTAGTTATTCTTGGCCAGTGTTGGATAGTTCAAACCTATCGACCCTCCTTGTTTGGCTTTCTTTATATCAATTACTAATGTTTGTGACTTTCACCGAGAAATCCTAAGCTCTAATACCAAATATTGTCAATATATTTATATTAACTGAATGATATAAAACTAAGAAAAGTAAAACACAGCTTTCCAGAAAAATACACCTTCTTATTTCTACAAACTAAGGCAATATAAAAAAAATACACTAGGAAACTGAAAATGCTAAAAAATAGGACACGATCACCTGCCCACAACCTACACTAATTCTACTTCCTTTACTAAATCAAAACTCCTAAAACAACGGACCTCAAAACAAACACTACACAAAATAAACGTTGGTAACTCTTTATTCGAAAATAAGGTATAACTCAAAGTTTAAGATTCACCAACAGTACTTTCATCCTATGAAATTTTGTCTAAAGAACTAACCTTTAATTATAAATTTTTTTCTTGTGGATAATAAATTTTTCTAAAATAGTAATATTGTTCTAATATACTTAGTATCCAGTACTCATTTATGTTTTTACTCTTCTAATATACTTAGTTTTCAGCACTCATTAAGTATTTTAGAAGTAGAAGGACCTCGATTTTGGATGTGGGTTCCAACTAACTTGTCCTAATTTCATGTTTCTTTGGGTTATTTTTGTTGTAGTATCATCCCTTGAAGCCTCTGACATCATTTAGACTTTGCATCATGTACCCACCCTAAAACAGTTTGTTGGCTGTACTATATGCTCATCACGCTTTTCTCATGGGGATATTCGAATTTATGTATACATAGTTTATTTTTTCTTTATATGTGTATTCTAATGGCTTACAATTTCTGAGAGAAATCCATGCTTATAACGATCAAAGACAATCCTAATCTGTGCACGTTCTTTTTTATATAATAACATTAAACATAATGTATTATATAAATAGTTTATTATGAGATATATAGATAAACCCATATCTAATGTACTTTTCATTTACGTACCATGTTTAATCCTAACACCATAGTGGTACATGTTAGTATATTTGAGATACCGGGAGATTGTTGGTACCCTTAAACCCCCCCTCCCCCTCTCCCTCTCTCTCTCATCTTGTAATTTTTTTTATGTTTTTTCTTAAATTCAATTCTGATGAAAAACTACTTACATTTGGGTATTGTTTCTAATTTTCTACTATATCTCTTTTAATTTGATGCAATCTACTTAGATGTCTCTATATATAGATTTATTGGTTTTTTATAATGTTTATGACTTTATTTGTTATGTAAATTTGTGTATACCCTGTAAAATATGTTTCTTTGTTTTTTAGGACTACATAATGTGTCAAACTTACAATTTTTAAAGATATTAGAATATGCAGAATTAAAGTGGATGATCCACACTATGAATGGTTGGATATTGCTAAAGAGATAATTTATCTTGCTTCCGATGTTGCTACTAAAACTGCTTCACTAGCAGCTTCTACTCCTTAAAGCAAGTACTAAGTCTTTCTATATATTCATATATCTAATAGACAGGGTTGAAGCCACTTTTATTAAGCATTTTTTAAATTCTAATAGAAAGAAAGGGCTTAGCATTCTAAGACCAAAAGCTAGGAGGGAAAGACTTAGAGTAACTTTCTCTTTAGGTACATGTATATATCTATTTTTTTCTTTTACATTTTTGCTATATATACTAGTTTCCTTCCGACAGTTTTATGCCTTGGTATATAATACTAGGCTCCTTTGTCGGGTGCACAAAAATGTTCATTTCTGCTCTTGTTTTTCTCATTCATGCTCACCATCTTCTAAACAAATAAGTCCAAGTACAGTATATGATAACAATGTTTCCTTTGTATAGGTCATTTAGAGCTCAATTCCCTAGTGTTAATCTGATCTTATTATGCTACCAAGTCCGTATAACTAACAAACATATTTGTTTACTTTCTTCCTCTGGAGCTTAATTTTGTCATATCTCATATCCTTCCGGCTGCTTATCATACTTACATGTGCATTTTGCATCAACTAACTATTTAACCGACATAAAAGATCAGTTTTGTACTAGTGAAACCACATCAACTAACTAGAAAATATTGCTTAAGCATACAAGTCTTCCGAATAACTTAAAGCGTAATCTACTACAAAGCATGGTCTTTTTGTAACCAACCATATAATAATGTCTTAAGCTGGATTGCAAAAGCTTAACTGGGATTACCATCAGCTCTGTGTCGCTTGAATAGGAGTAATTTGCTCTCGTGTTGGGTACCTCGGGGGCAGGCAACTTGCCAGGTAAAAATGTTTTAAAAGACTTCTTTCTTGCGTCAGCTTCCTCTCATGCAAACATACGAGCTGCTTCAATTCACTCCTGTCATTAACAATATATACTAGTTAAAAGTGTTTCCATGAAAACATTTATACTACCAATCAACAATATATGTGTATATGCCATAAAAATATAAATGTTAACGCACATGCAATCACGCGGCTAAAAGAGAATCTACACTATAATATATGTCAAAAAAATGAAGCAAGCACAAGAACATTAAAATTTTAAACCACAGAACACATAATTCTCATAGTATAAGTATACAAGCTCCAACTATAGGAAGATAACTTTTTGTTACATATAAAAGTTACTCTAACCTATGTCAATAAAAACAACCACTCAATTAATTGGTAAAAAAGGACAGACCTTCTGTTAAACTTACTTGAAATCCAACACACGCAGTGACTTGAGTTTATGGATAACATACAACTGATAGTTAGGTTTCTTGGTAATGTTGTTATCGATCAGACGAAGGAACATGAGCTCGAAGAGATATGCAAGTGGAGTTAACATTCTATTCCATTATGTTCGGCCGAACAATATAGAGCAATAAATTATTGTTGTCACTAGCTATCCAAATGTTGTTGTGACAGTAAGATTTGCTTCATAATCTGTCGAGGGATTCTAACCTGCCTTGGTGTGTTATTGGAGATGTTAATAATGTGGTGGATGTTTGTGACAAAGTAGGGGGATCTCAATACCCAAGTTGGCTCATTAAAGGATTCAATGATGCTCTACAAGATGCAGGGCTTACGGATATGGATATAGTCGGACATCAGTTCACTTGGGAGAGGGGACGTGACACTAATGAATGGATGGAAGTGCGTTTAGACAGAGCATTGGTTAATTTAGAGTGGCTGAATCTATTTCCTATGGCTAAGCTATACAATCTTGAAGGTACGTCTAGTGACCATAGCCCTATTCTTCTAGTCCCTCAAGTCATTACACAATTTAAAGCACAGTTTCGGTTTAAGTTTGAAAATGCGTGGATGATGGAACCAATGTGTGAAATTCTGGTGCAAGATGGCTGGTACAGTGACTCAGGGGCAAGTATTTTTCAAAAGCTCAAATGTTGCAGTAAAAAGTTGGCTATATGGGGTCGAGAGGTTACTGGTAACTTCAGTGGGCGTATTAAGAGCTGCAAAGTAGCTATGCAGCAATACAGAGGAGGTAGGGATGTTGATTCAAAAGAAAAATATAGGGAGGCTAGGAACGAATTGACAAAGATTCTGAATATACTTCTCTGCTCTTTTTTGTATCTAGATATAAAGTTAACAATTTTTTTGAATTTAGACATCTTTTTTGAAAGCTTTAAATTACAATACAACTAGTCCAATGTAGTATGATGTTATCTGACTTAAAACATTACGAATCCATATAGCCTGGCAAGTTGTTGCAGTTGCAGTCATAAACTCCACCTCACAAGATGATAAAGCTACACACCTTTGTTTTTGGGACATCGAGATGGTGAACTTCCAATTCGTTCTTAGCAGCCAAATCTAATAGAAAATGAACCATTTCAGGCCTTGTCACAGGAGCATAGACTTCGTCAAAATTAACTACACATTCTTGAACATAACCTTTGGGTACTAATCTCGCTTTGTGCTTCACAATTATATCCTCAGCATTCTATTTTAACTTGAATATCCATTTTAGGCCTATAACTTTCTTCCCAAGTGGCAGTTCAGACAATTTCCAGGTCTGATTTTCTTCAATTGACTGCATCTCTTTCTTCATGGCTAATTTCCAATTTATGTCCTTAGCTGCCTGTACAAAATTTATAGGTTCCTCGATTTCCATAAGGTATAACTCCTCGTCCATTGGTGCTCCTCAGTCTCATTATAAATTTCACTCAGATTTATGATTCCCTTTAGTTCTGCATTATTATCATAATTCTCCGGGTTCAGTTGTTGCACAGGTGATTGTAGTATAGGAGGCTCTGTTGACTTGTTACTTTCAACGTCACTTTCATGATTAGTTTTAACACTTCATGATTCCCTTCCTTTTACCTCAGCCATACCCTCAATTATAAACATGGCAGCTTCGCTAACATCATTTGTCTCCCAAGGCCACGACTTATTTTCCTCAAATATAACATCTCGGCTCACGAAAACCTTGTTACTATTGGGATCATAAAGGCGATAAGCCTGATTTCCCGGTTCTTTACCCAGATTCACCACCGGTTTGCTCCTGTCATCCAGTTTGCTCATTTTCTGACTTGGAATTCGCATGTAAGAAATATACCGAAAGACCCTGATATGTCCAACTTGTGGCTTTTTCTCCTTCCACGCCTCATATGGAGTTATTCCTAACAGAGCTCTCATTGGAAGCTTGTTCAGCAAATACACGGAGTGTCTAACAGCTTTACCCCACATAAAAGAAGGGAGTTTCATCTCTTTTAAACAAATCTTGGCCATCTCCACAACAGTCCGATTTTGACGTTCCACAACACCATTCTGCTGTGGCGTATATGGTGCAGTGTAATGTCTTGTTATTCCATCCTTTTCATAAAACTTCATAAATTCGTTTGACCCAAATTCACCACCCCAATCAGTTATTACGACTCTAACCTTTCGTTCTGGACCTGTTTCAACCAAAGCATAAAAGATTTTGAAAGCCTCGAATGCTTCATCTTTGTTTCTCAAAAAATATACCCACATATATTGACTAAAATCATCAATGGGAAGAAAAAAACCCTCTTACCAGATGCAGTTTCAAGATGAAATGGGCTACAAAGATCCCCATGAATTAGTTCCAGAACTTTTGTTACATTATTACTTGCCTTCGAGGGAAATTGCTTTCTAGTTTGCTTCGATATCAGACAACCCTTACACACCTCCTCTGGATGATTGATCTTAGGCATTCCGTTCATCATTCGATCCTTGTTCATTAGTGACAAAGCATGATAATTTACGTGTCCCAAACACATATGCCACAATTTTGATAACTCATCTTATTTTGACAGTAAGCGCTTCGAATTGGCAATATTAAGAACAATTTTATAGAGTCTGTTTTGAGATCGCTTTACCTTCATGAGGAATGAGGTTGTTTTGAGATCGCTTTACCTTCATGAGGAGCTATTTTATTTCCTTCCTCCGACCGTTGTCCAAGACTTAATATATTATTCCGAAGAGTAGGGATATGTTATACATCGTCAAGGATTCAAACTTCTCCATTTTTGCAAGTGAAAGATACAGAACCCTTTACCTCTATCTTCATAGTAGAACCATCCCTAAAACTCACCTATCCAGTAATCTTTTCATTCAATTCCGTGAATTTTGATTTGAAAGCCGTCATATGACTACTTGTCTGTTATCCAAATACAAAATATTTGATTTATTTTGAAATTTTATAAATTGAGAGGGCATTACCTACTTTTCACATAGGCGTGTAGCAGCTGCATCGTCATACTTTTCCAAGAGAAGAGTCGATTCCTCATCTTCATTGGCCTTGGCCAATTTATAACTTCCTTTAAATCTCTTGTACGCCTTGGTTTACGACAATCAGTAGCAAAGTGACCATAGGCAGAACAGTTGTAACACTTCAAATCACTTTTATCACGACCTCCATGATTTATAAAACTTGACGATGAGTTATATGTGTTGCTGCAATTATTTATTTTTAGCCAATGTTCACGAGTCAACAACAATTTCCCAGCACTACTCTCACATTTTTGCCATTCTTCCTTGGTGAGCATGAGTTGTCCTCCATTTGATTCACCTTTTCTCACCCCCTTTCATTCATTCTTCATGAGCTTTTAGATATCCTACTACCTCTTCCACATATAGAGTTTCTAAATTTCTAAAATACTTCAAAGTCGAAACAATTTGTAGTATTTTGGTTGGCATTGCACGAAGCAGTTTTTTGACCATATAGGCTTCTTTCGTTTCTCCACTGAGTGCTCTCATATTGTTCACCAACCCATTCAACCTCAAGTAGAAGTGATCGAGTTTTTCGTTGTCTTTCATGCATAATGATTCAAACTCTATTCTCAATGTGTGAACCTTAGCTTTCTTCACGCGTTCTGCATCTTGACACATAGTATTCAAGGCCTCTCACGCCTCTTTTGCTGTTCCTTTTTCCGCAATTGAGGTAACATATTATCTGGCCGACCCTGATACAACATGGCTAATATAACTTTTTCTGTCTTTTCTTCCACAGGCACCTTCACATCGCTTGTATACACCTTCATTTTTAGTGCCCAAGTTGTGTAGTTATTCTTGGCCAGTGTTGGATAGTTCAAACCTATCGACCCTCCTTGTTTGGCTTTCTTTATATCAATTACTGATGTTTGTGACTTTCACCGAGAAATCCTAAGCTCTAATACCAAATATTGTCAATATATTTATATTAACTGAATGATATAAAACTAAGAAAAATAAAACACAGCTTTCCAGAAAAATACATCTTCTTATTTCTACAAACTGAGGCAATATAAAAAAAATACACTAGGAAACTGAAAATGCTAAAAAATAGGACACGATCACCTGCCCACAACCTACACTAACTCTACTTCCTTTACTAAATCAAAACTCCTAAAACAACGGACCTCAAAACAAACACTACACAAAATAAACGTTGGTAACTCTTTATTCGAAAATAAGGTATAACTCAAAGTTTAAGATTCACCAACAGTACTTTCATCCTATGAAATTTTGTCTAAAGAACTAACCTTTAATTATAAATTTTTTTCTTGTGGATAATAAATTTTGCTAAAATAGTAATATTGTTCTAATATACTTAGTATCCAGTACTCATTTATGTTTTTACTCTTCTAATATACTTAGTTTTCAGCACTCATTAAGTATTTTAGAAGTAGAAGGACCTCGATTTTGGATGTGGGTTCCAACTAACTTGTCCTAATTTCATGTTTCTTTGGGTTATTTTTGTTGTAGTATCATCCCTTGAAGCCTCTGACATCATTTAGACTTTGCATCATGTACCCACCCTAAAACAGTTTGCTGGCTGTACTATATGCTCATCACGCTTTTCTCATGGGGATATTCGAATTTATGTATACATAGTTTATTTTTTCTTTATATGTGTATTCTAATGGCTTACAATTTCTGAGAGAAATCCATGCTTATAACGATCAAAGACAATCCTAATCTGTGCACGTTCTTTTTTATATAATAACATTAAACATAATGTATTATATAAATAGTTTATTATGAGATATATAGATAAACCCATATCTAATGTACTTTTCATTTACGTACCATGTTTAATCCTAACACCATAGTGGTACATGTTAGTATATTTGAGATACCGGGAGATTGTTGGTACCCTTAAACCCCCCCTCCCCCTCTCCCTCTCTCTCTCATCTTGTAATTTTTTTTATGTTTTTTCTTAAATTCAATTCTGATGAAAAACTACTTACATTTGGGTATTGTTTCTAATTTTCTACTATATCTCTTTTAATTTGATGCAATCTACTTAGATGTCTCTATATATAGATTTATTGGTTTTTTATAATGTTTATGACTTTATTTGTTATGTAAATTTGTGTATACCCTGTAAAATATGTTTCTTTGTTTTTTAGGACTACATAATGTGTCAAACTTACAATTTTTAAAGATATTAGAATATGCAGAATTAAAGTGGATGATCCACACTATGAATGGTTGGATATTGCTAAAGAGATAATTTATCTTGCTTCCGATGTTGCTACTAAAACTGCTTCACTAGCAGCTTCTACTCCTTAAAGCAAGTACTAAGTCTTTCTATATATTCATATATCTAATAGACAGGGTTGAAGCCACTTTTATTAAGCATTTTTTAAATTCTAATAGAAAGAAAGGGCTTAGCATTCTAAGACCAAAAGCTAGGAGGGAAAGACTTAGAGTAACTTTCTCTTTAGGTACATGTATATATCTATTTTTTTCTTTTACATTTTTGCTATATATACTAGTTTCCTTCCGACAGTTTTATGCCTTGGTATATAATACTAGGCTCCTTTGTCGGGTGCACAAAAATGTTCATTTCTGCTCTTGTTTTTCTCATTCATGCTCACCATCTTCTAAACAAATAAGTCCAAGTACAGTATATGATAACAATGTTTCCTTTGTATAGGTCATTTAGAGCTCAATTCCCTAGTGTTAATCTGATCTTATTATGCTACCAAGTCCGTATAACTAACAAACATATTTGTTTACTTTCTTCCTCTGGAGCTTAATTTTGTCATATCTCATATCCTTCCGGCTGCTTATCATACTTACATGTGCATTTTGCATCAACTAACTATTTAACCGACGTAAAAGATCAGTTTTGTACTAGTGAAACCACATCAACTAACTAGAAAATATTGCTTAAGCATACAAGTCTTCCGAATAACTTAAAGCGTAATCTACTATAAAGCATGGTCTTTTTGTAACCAACCATATAATAATGTCTTAAGCTGGATTGCAAAAGCTTAACTGGGATTACCATCAGCTCTGTGTCGCTTGAATAGGAGTAATTTGCTCTCGTGTTGGGTACCTCGGGGGCAGGCAACTTGCCAGGTAAAAATGTTTTAAAAGACTTCTTTCTTGCGTCAGCTTCCTCTCATGCAAACATACGAGCTGCTTCAATTCACTCCTGTCATTAATAATATATACTAGTTAAATGTGTTTCCATGAAAACATTTATACTACCAATCAACAATATATGTGTATATGCCATAAAAATATAAATGTTAACGCACATGCAATCACGCCGCTAAAAGAGAATCTACACTATCATATATGTCAAAAAAATGAAGCAAGCACAAGAACATTAAAATTTTAAACCACAGAACACATAATTCTCATAGTATAAGTATACAAGCTCCAACTATAGGAAGATAACTTTTTGTTACATATAAAAGTTACTCTAACCTATGTCAATAAAAACAACCACTCAATTAATTGGTAAAAAAGGACAGACCTTCTGTTAAACTTACTTGAAATCCAACACACGCAGTGACTTGAGTTTATGGATAACATACAACTGATAGTTAGGTTTCTTGGTAATGTTGTTATCGATCAGACGAAGGAACATGAGCTCGAAGAGATATGCAAGCGGAGTTAACATTCTATTCCATTATGTTCGGCCGAACAATATAGAGCAATAAATTATTGTTGTCACTAGCTATCCAAATGTTGTTGTGACAGTAAGATGTAAAGAAAAATTAGATAATAACATATATGTAACTTAGTGGCATAAAAAAATAAACAATCATGAAAAGAACATTGTAATCCATAAAAATAATTTAAAGGCTTATATCAAATTAGTGCTTCTAGAGATATTTCTCCTCTGCTGCTGCAAATTTTGCAGGGTGTTTGTTGTACTTGCCATTCTCGCATTAAGTTCAAGGAGAGCTTGGCCATAGGGAGGTCTTCTGTTTAATTTCCTTGAAGGCTTAACAATACCAGAAGTCTGACCAATTGCTTTTCTGATCTCCTTAGGTTGTATGTCAAATTCTTCAGATGCAAAAAGTAAGGAGACTCTGATTTAGCAAAAAGAGTAAGGAGACTTTAAACTACAAACCATATTTAGATAAAGAATATTATTAGAGAAAGAAAATTAGAAGTCTAACCATCATCTTCAATGTCAATGATGATAGTTTTACCCTTGTCTAAACAAGGTTTTTTTCTGCTTGTCCCAGAGTATTAGTTGTCAGTTCCGGCGTCCTCCAAGTAACACCCTTAGCGAGAGTTGTCACAGCCTTGGAAAGTTCACAATCAACCAAATTTTAATTCTTTCCCAACATCTTCCAACTCGTAGATTTTGGAGCATTTTCTTCTTTGTTTAATGGATTTTGGGGTTTCAAGGGGAAAGACAAAGAAAGGGATGCTTTTTAAGAAAACAAGAGGCTCTACACCTTTAGTAAGGATAAAAGAGGCTTTATAAGGGGAGGAAAGGAGGGCTAGGACAGGGGAAGAAGGAGGCTAGGAGAAGTAGGAGAAGAAGGCCACACTTTGAACTTTAATGGACTGTATAGATTAAAACCCTAATTTAATAAACGCCCTAGACTAAATAATTTAAAAAATCCCTAATTCCAATGGATGATTAAAATCCTAATTAAAATTTACAACTCACATATCTAGCAAATTCACTCGTCCATCATATTCACTAAATAAAAAAAATCAGTTATATCATATTTCTGCAAATAAAAACTTTAAATCATGAAATTTAATTAATAAATACTAGAACAATTTTTACCAAGTAAATATTATATTTTTTAGTAAATATTGTATTTAAGAGACTCAAAATTATTTTTCTTAATTTTGATGTTGATTATTAATAAAAAAATATTTAATTTTGGAATATATTGTAGTTTTTACTTTTAATTATTATATGACACTAAAATATAAAGTTTACTTTCTCTTTACAACACTACTCAATAAAAAATATTTTAAAAAAAATAGGAAGTGATATAATATTTTTATTCATGAGGCATGCATATAAATATTTTCGTTTCTTAATTCTTTTTATATGTTAAAAAAATTATTTTGCTTTTTTACGAAATGAAAATTATTTTATACTACTATGATACAATGTGATACCAATATAATAAGTTTGTTTATGCAAATCACATTTATCTATGTGGGTCTTGTGTGTATATTTTAAAATTTATAAAATTTAATTTATTTCACAAATTTGTAATGCAAAATGATTGAAATTTATGAAATACTATAAATAAAATTTATTGAGGAATTAAATTATTTCTTAATTTAGTGTATGGACTTATAAATTAAAATATACTTAAAAAAAGAATTAAAACGAGAATCAATTAATTGTTAATCTTTAGATATTTTTAACAACATGAAAGAGAAATGTAAATGAATATAAATAAATTTCGTTATTATATAAATTTTACTACATTAGTGTACCATAACTATAATATCTGGGATATCGTGTAAAATTATTTTTATCAATAAATGAATTATTATATGATTATTATGTGAATTTTGGTGAATTATCTGATGATTGATATTTATATTTACATGTTTATATTTGATAAGATATGAGTATGTTAATTTTAATATTCCCAGAATAAAATATAGATAATTTTGATATTTTTCTGGTAATTTTTGGATCATTATATGATTTTATAATGATTTATAGATTTAATAATTATTTTTTGAATAATTATAAAAATTACAATATAAAGCCGGAAACCGTCCAACCTCAACCATTTTTACGTTTTTACAACCTGAAACTCTTCCGAAAACTCCTTCATAACCTAATCTGGTAATTCCAGACATTTTCCGTATTTTTACTTTTTCAATCAGATTACGGTTTGACCCGTACGCATCCCGGTCTACAATATTCGCTACGGTAATTATTTCGATATATCAACAAAACCCGTATTCTAGAAAGAAGGGATAATATTACATTATTTTCGTATAAATTGTTTTATAAGAAGCCCAGTTTGGATAATTATCTAATACGGATATTAAATCATATCGTTTTTTGTAATTACTTAGCGGTTAAGTAACTAATTTATCGATCCAAAATGATCCAGCACGAATCAATATTCCATAAATATATAAAGCCCTTTTATTATTTCATTTTATTCGTATAATCATAATCGATGAGTAAAAATATAGAATTTTCAGAGAAAAACCCCAAAAACGTCGTGTTCTTAAAACTAAGAAAACGTTATCGAACTCCGATTTAAGTGTGCAATATATCAAATCGAAGTCTTGAAAAACTCTTTCTCAATCCACCATCTATTCAAGTGCAATAATCAAGGTATTTTTTCTTATTAATTATTTTAATTCGAATTATTTATGGCTTAAATTAGGAATATTTGTTCTTGATGTTTTTGATGTGATTTGATGGCATAATCATGTAGATCTTTTCTTCCTGGTCATTTTGGTATATTATATGATGAATTTGGAGTCGAATAACATGTAGAAATTGATGTTTGATTCTCGGATTTTTTAATTAAGGTTCTTAATATGAATGTGCTAAATTGAAAATTGGGTTTTTCTAGGTTAAGGGTTATTGTTTAAAATTGATGTTACCATTCTGTGATCGTTGAACAAAGAACTGATTGGTATATACCAGATTAACAATCGATACCGGAGAGGTGATGATCGAAAAAATAATCTGGGTGGCGGCGGAAATTTTAAACGGATTTTCCGTGCGATTCATCGATTGTTTGGCTGATTTGTTACAACAGATGTGTTTCTGGGATTGCATAGATTATACACCCGTGTTTTGGTTGAATTTCGGGTTATTTTTGGCCTGCCCGAAAAGCTCCATGGCGGCAGCCATGGAGTCCGGCCGGCGGATTGTCGGAGAAGGTGACCGGGGGTGGATAAATTACAGTTTGGCCCCTAGTGGTTCTCCTAATTTACACATATAGTATTCTAGTTTTAAAAATATACAAATATCATATTTATGTTTTAAAATTTTATAAAAACAGGATTGTTGTTTAGTTATTTCCAAAAAGAGTAATTTCTTTTTATAATATTTTTGGAAAAATTGTTTTTAATTATTTTAAATTCCAAAAATTATTATTTTAATTCTGAAAATAATTTTTATTTCAAAAATAACTCTTAATTAATTAATTAATTAATTTTAATTAATAACTAATTATTTATTTGATGAATTAATTTGAATATTGATTGATTTAATTAGTTATTAATTTATTTTATTTGATTATTTAATTAGATTTAATTATTTCTTTTGATTTAAAAATTTTGAAAAATAGTTTCGAGCTTTAAAATATTGTTTTAAGCTTATGTTTAAGTCAGATTCGGGTGTTGAGACTCTATTATTTAATTATATAATGATTCGGAGACTCGTTTTAACTCCAAAAAATGTTCAAAAATTCGTAATAAATACTTAGAAAATTATTTTAATCCCGAATCTTCTCTGAAAAATTATTTTAACTGAATCTTCTATGTGTTACGTGTTATCTGATTGATGTGTTATATGCCTATGTGGTTAGTGTTTGACTGTTTTAGTCATAACTTTCAATCCGTAAATCGGATTTGGGTAAAATCAAGGGTAGATAAAAGTTTATGACATCAATGTGACGATTAGAATGATATGAGATTGAGTATTAATAGATACTTGTGATGCCTAGAAGAGTAAGCGAGGCATAAAAAAGAAATCCAGTGATCAGTAAATAGAACTGAAGTGAAGAAAAAGAAAGCAAGTGATCGATGAATAGAAACAAGGCATAAAAAAAAAGAATGTGATGGAAAAGTAAAACGGTGAGATGAGTACAAGTAAAGATGGAAATCATCTGTGATAAGGCATGTATTTCTGAACCTTCTTCAAGATATATTGCAAATATTTTTAAACTTTCTGATAACATGTTACTAGTATTCAAAATAAATCATGTTTTATATTGCAAGCGCTTTCAGCTATTCAACCTTGAACCCTGATTCTTATTGATTTTAAACCATAAGCCTTATTCCTCACAAACTATTGATTATTGAATTCTCAGATATGAGCCAGAAATATACAATACTACTCCACAAATACATATCTACCACATAGTGATTTCTGATATTGAATTGCTTGACATACCAATCCTTATTCCCTGTTTAACAGAAGACCAAACCTTGTAACCCTTGAACCCTTGGTCTTCTACTTTCTAATTCTTTCTTTGATTGAAAGCCAACCTTTATGATTCCATTGTTATACCTTCTTGGAATTATGAATCACCCTATGCTTCGAGATAAATTTTGTTTATAATCCAGTTATTTGATTTACATCGTTTATCATATTTTTATTTTAGAATGGGATGGTTTTATAAATGTGGACCAGATTCATGGTCAGACCAGATTCGTGGTCATATTAGGCCAATGCGTGCCTTGGATCCAGTATAGAGAGCAGAGCTGTGTGCCTTGCTCGGGGTTAGTGCGTGACTGATCAGCAGCCTAACCTTGGTTTTTTTTTAAAATGAAATTGAATATCCAATTCTAATCATCGCATATCCAGAAACTTCATTCTTATGAATCATTTCAATTTATCATTGTTTAATCTCAATTAATTCTATTATGACTTGCTGAGCTAGTTAGCTCACTCTTGCTAACCTTTTTACGTTTTTAATACCTGAAAAGGAAATTGTCGGTAAAGAGACTTCCTAGTCCAGTGTGCGAGCTAGGATTCCAGGTTAAGTTGGATCGAGCTAGAAGGAGCTTTATATTGAAGATAAGTTATGCATGATTATAAGAATGATACCATTATCAGATATAAGTTGAAATAGTTGGGATTTGGTACGATGTAATAAAAGATAAGGTTGGGGCTTGTTTTCATACTTGAACCTGTTGCGATCCATGGTTGTGAAAAGAAAGGTCAATGCATATAATATTATATATACAGGTTTATATATTGGGTGTGTGTGTGTGTGTTGTGAGCTCCAAACTTCTGACCCGAGTTTGGAGGGGGAACAGGTTTGGTATCAGAGCTACAGGTTATAAGACATTGAAACAAGCCTAGATTGTCGGGAATGGATAGTGGGTTAGGATTAGGATTAGGAATTAGAAAGATAGGACGTCGAGAGGTTGCGTGTGACTAAATAGTAGGTTTTGGTATGATTCGTGATGAGATTCGAGATTCTTATCTAGGACGCGATTGTCAGATAGCGGTGATGTCATATTCTTTTATCCCAGGATTGTCTGATCATTCGGAGCCTTCAGTTGGAGGAATATCATCTGATTCACACCCTACTCTTCCATCGGTGTTAGCCATATCACCTTCGATTGCGATAATTGCACCTTTTATCTCATCCTCTTATGCGAGACTACTTATTCGAGAATTTCTCACATGCTAATTCTGGTTCTACCGGATATTCAGCTGTGAGAACATCTTTTCAGTCTATCCTACACCTTGTTTTATACCATCACTTTAAAACCCATCTTATGAAGTAATAGCACTTATGTGAATGGATTCGAGAGTTACAACATATGGTGAGTAGACGAGATATTAAGAAGGGTGATAAGAAACCTAAAGAGAAGGTTCATGTGTTCCGAAGAATAGCTGCAACCAGGTTATATGGAGCTACTAGTAAGTATGCCACCTATGGTTATCTTGTGGAGTGGGATAGATTGATTTTAAAGAAGTTTGAGAATATTGGAAATCAAAAGTTTTCTTGGATATAGATGATGATGTTATGACCAAGAATGATACGTATAGAAGTAATGTGATACGATATTAGTCGACCTTGTTTTATAAAATAGATTTGATAAGTACTAGATAGACTTGTTATACTCAGTAAACTTAAGAGATAATGATAAGAGTGTTACCAGTATGGAAGACTGGAAGTGAAGGACGACGACCAACTCATATAGTAATGACGACCAGGCGTGTGATTTCCAAAATTTTAAACAGTTTTCAAAAGAGATTTTCTTAACAATTTTTTTCTAAAAGTCCTTTAAACAAAACAAGTTTTGAAAACTTTGTTGTCAAACTACTAATTGAGTTTCTTGTCTTCTATAAGATTCAGATTATCGAGAAAAACAATTGTTCTAGAAGTTAGTATGCTTCATTTAGCAGGCCAAGTGGACCCGCTATTATCGAGACGATTTAATTGTTCCTAACATGAGTACAAATATTTCTTGATAATTTTAACGACAGAACCAATATACTGAGAAACTATTCATCCAATTTCTGAGACTATTAAAGTTCGAAGAATATGTCAATTTACAAGAAGCCTGGTAGAAGCACAGAAGATTGAGAGAATCTCCAGACTTTTATAAAGAAAGAATGTTATTAGCAGAGGAGTCGATATGTTGAATGATCGGTAGCGTAAGACAAATTTGAAATTATGATTGTAAATCTCGTAAGAGTGCAAATAGGTTCGAATTATAAAAATATTAAGCATGGATGCGTGACGCTAAAGATACAAGACCTAATGAATGGGAATTTATTTTAATGATCAATTAAAGAAGGCATTTCAGAGAACTTTCTAAAGTTAATATATGACTCGGAATGTGGTCTATTGATCGGATAAGGGTTGAAGCTATAAATAGATAAAATGTGGATGGCGACCAATGATATTATTCTTTTCTATACTACTATATATTTTTATGAATCTTGAATAAAGTATGAACTTCTTTCATGATCAGCCCTATGAGGTGATAAGGAAATTGTTGTATTTCTTTCAAAATCATTTCTCCCTCAAATTTTATTTTCTGAATGAGACAATCAGTGTTTTGATGTGACTCTTGAGTACAAATATGGTTGTCTCACTCATATAGTATGGAAGACTGGCCATCTTGAGTACAAATATGGTTGTCTCACTCATATCCAAATCATCATTTATTCCTTCTTATTCAATCATAATTTATTGATTTATGGATCCTTCCAATTGTTTCCTTGTACTCTTATTCCTTACAAAAAGGGTTTCCAGTCAAAATCATATACAAAAATTCCTTCTTGTGTAAGGTCTATTCTTTGAATATTTGAAAAGGAAGTTAAATGAACCCGTATAGAAGATGGAGTTATGTGGATAATTACAAGACAATAAAGGGTGGATATTTATGTGCATAGAAGAACCATTATGCCGATAACGTGGTTGTTGTGAGAACATCAAATCAGAAGCGCAAATCTTTATACATGATACGTTGTAAGTATGAGATTTTTGAAAGGAATATGTCCTAAGTCCAATCATTTATTAGGATTTAGGAATAACTTCCTGTGTAATATGTTTTGATTTCATTGATATTAATAAAATACTTGTTTTGTTTTTATTACGGGCTTTATCTATTTAAGTGTTTAAATAAGATATACCATAGTTTAGAGTAAAGCTTTTTATGGATTATGATGAGATCATAATAGTGAGACCTAAAAGATGATAACTCTAAACTTAAATAGTTCCTGGTCATAGGATTACTAACTGGTAATTAATAATCCGCAAAGATCGGTACATACTATGTTTGCTTCATTATGAAGGATGTCTGTTCTCATAGACATTTGTGTGGTGACACTATAGCTAGTATGTAGGTGCTTATTATAGAACAAGTTCACTGAACATGACTCGCCCAGCTGAACAACTGATGGAGTTCACTCACGTGTCAGTAGTTGTTCACATAGTGATAGTTGTACACGTATCCTTAGACTTGAGGTCTTCATAGTCATCTTGTGTACACTGAACTATGTTTTGGTTTAGTTCTTAGTCTCCAGGGATAATTATTAGGGCTCTACTGGGTATAGGAATTTGTATACGAATATAGTGTATGATCAATAAAGGATCTACCCCTTCAGGTGAAGGAAGCGAATGTTCAAGGCTGATCCACTTATGCTAGTTCAGGAATCTCTGGCCAGAGTGAATAAAATTAGAAAGGAGTTTCTAATTTGCATAGAACTAAGCATAGTAAATGGTAAGTAAGTGATTAAATTAGATAGGCTTGACACGAGATCCACGCCTTGTATTTAATTGGGACATTGTAGGGTAGAAGGAGTTTATTGTACGGTAACTATTCACTGAATAGGTTCTTGGTATTCTAAGCAGTGAATTCGTATTATCCGGATAGTCGCGATATGCTGAGAAGTATCCCTCACGATGTAGAATAAATGTGATTAATTAATTAATCATATTTAATAAATTAGAGAATTTATATAAATAATGATAAAATAGTTTTATTATTATTTATTTCTACTACCGGCTTAATATTGAACCTACAGGGTCACACCATAAAAAGAGAATGATTTAATGGTGGAGGAATTAATTAATAATGGCTAATAATTATTTATTTATGAAATAAATAATTAATTGGAAAATTTAATAATTGATTAAATGAGATTTAATTGATTATAAATTAATTAAGAAAAGTACTTAATATTATTAATTAAGGATTTAATTTTTGGAAATTAAATCAAGAGAGAGAATTATTTCTAAAGTGTTTAGAAAAAGGATTAATAATTAAAAGGTGTTTTAATTATTAATGAGAATAATAAATGGGATAATAATAATATTTATGGGAAAATTTCAGCTGAAAATTTTGCCTATAAATATAATATTATAAACGCTATTTTTATTCTAACCCTAATTTTTAGAAAAACCTAATTCTCTCCACCTCCTCCTCCTTAACGTCGTTTTCTTGGTGGATACCGGTGGAGTGTTTCACGTTTGAGGAGCAGCTGCTAAGGATCTCCGATCGTTGCTTTTGGATTGCATATTAATGGTTAGTAATCGATCCCTATGTTTTTACCATGATTTATATGCTTTTATTTGGATTTTATATGTGTAAAAGTGTTTTACCATGCCTCCGCTGCGATTAAAATCCAACAATTTTGGCGTGAATTGGAGTAAGTAACGAACCGTATGAGGTAAATTAACCAGAAGAATAAGAAAGTGAAGCTGCGTATATCGGATAAGGCAAAAAATTGATTGGATAACGGAAGTGAATGAAGAAATTCTTAATAATAACCAGATAATCGATTAATACATTATGAAGATGAAACATACCTCAATCATGTGAGAGATAGATTTTATGAAGATTTAAGATCGAAGAAGTTCTAGTTACGAATAAACTTCAAGGGTATTCTTCAAGGAATGGTTGGGTTTTCCCTCTAATGTAAATGAGTTATGGCAAATTTGATACTCATAACCGAACTGGTAAAGGAAGTTCATTATAAAAAGGCATAAGTGGAGATGAAGGTATGGTGGTTTAACTGTAATAATTTTTAAGAAATGATGCTTTAAAAGGAAATAAATTCTTTCATAAGATCATGATAGTTGAGACCATGTGTTGGTTATCAAAAGTTGAACAAGTTAGAAAATAAGAATAAGTGTATGTTTTCAAGGATGGATAAATTGTTAATTAGAAAGCTTGAATTGAAACACGAACTAGAAGGATTCTAGAATAATTTATAATTGTACTCAGTAGTGATATTTTGTTGTAATCAGAAGATATTAGAAAATGTATGGTATAATAAGAATTGTTCGCTATAATCTTAAGTTGAACTAAAGATATGAGTTATACGGGTTAGTATTATGTATGGTGGTGAAATGTTGAGTTTAGAAGGCGGAAGTTGATTGTTGATTGTGTGATTGATTGTTGGTGTCGGCTTGAGTCCGACTTGTAGTCAATAATATAATGGAGATGCTACCCAAATTTTCATAAAATACCCTACTCTTAAAAATAGAAAGTATACTTCCATGTTTTATTGATATTCATGTTGATACTCTCCACAATTGTGACCTCGGCTCTTAAAAAAGGGTAGTAACAGCAAATACGACTATATATAATTGGTCTCTGATTTCATTTAGCTAGTCATCACTTGGTGTAATTGATCAGTTAAGTGAGATAATTGGCTAATTTTACCAATTAATGGTCAGTTAGATGGAAATTGATTCCAATTAGATTAAGTCAAATTTTGATGTGACTTTTAAATTCAAAATCAAAGCAATAAGAAATTTGGAGAAAGTAAGGAACAAGTAGAATTCAGAAATTGCTGCAAGTGAGTGAAGATTTACTTGAATGAATATGCCCTTTTTAATGGACAAGAGAAATGAAAAGTTAATTGAATGGATAAGAATGGACAAGTGAGAGAAATATTCTCATGAACTAAAGGTTTAAGATAGAGCAAAGAGAATGAAGGAAATAAGGAAAGGAAGAAGGGAGGTGGAATAAACAAGAGATTAATAACTACACAAATACAAATTTTATTAGACAATCAAAGAGATTTTATCATCTGTAATAAAGTTTATTGAAGGACATCGTGTTTCTAAATTATTTTGATAATCATACAAAAATGATTTACCAAGTATTTCTGTTTTGTATAAAATGTGAGATACAATTTTAATTCAGTTTCTGATTGATGTTGATACTTAAGTTATTGTTAAATATCGAAAGTGGTATTAATGTAGGTGATTGATGGTTAGTTCAAAATTGGATGTTATGAGCATCAAAGTTCGTATTGATATCTAATTTAATATGACAAAATTTCACTAAGAGTGTAAGGTGAAATTTAGAATTAAGTTTAGTTAGACTTTATTTATGAAAGTAATCAAGTTCAAATGATTAAAAATTCTTGAAGTTTTGAGTTTAACCTTTTTTTCTAACCATTTTAACATATGCACAGTTGGATCATTCTCTATCTATTCCGAATAACTGGACCTTTCAATACACCATAGATTGAATTAAGCAACCCCATAACTGTGTTGCTATATATAGGACTAAAAAATGTTGCTAAAGACCCAAAAAGGGCTAAGGAAACAACAGAGCTATGTTGACAAGTAGCTAGTTAATATAGATATCTATAGCAACATAAAAACTACTCTATTGCAACATACCAATATTTATTACAATAGATTTCAATAAAAAAATATTTTGGACTCCATAGTAACATACTTAGTGTGTTACAAAAGATCTTAAAATTTCTTTCAGAATTGTGGGGCTCACAGAGGCCCACCCGCGGGGCCTATCAGTGGGGCCCATATGTGGGACCTATATGTGGGGCCCACATATGGACCTACTTATTTACCTATGGCAACACACCTGTAGCAACATCTTTTATCTTACAAAAGGTTAATTATTTATAACAGATTTAGTACCTACTGCAATATAGTTTCAGCCTGAGAAATAATTGAAACACACCTCCTGAATATTGCATTTTCCAAAATAAATACCAAGCAATTTCAAGGAATATTCATTCATACAACTAATCATACACATCAAATTCACTAGTACAAAATCAAACTTTTATGTCGCCTAATTTACGTCGCACATAGAAGAATTCGGCGTATATAAGACTTCATCTATCAGGTTTTTTAAAAAGGCGATGTATATTAACCTTCTGAAAGTACAATTTATGTCATTTCAGTAAACAACCAATATATAATGGTGAAATATACGTAGTCTTTAAATTGGTCTACGTATAAAAACTCATTTACGTCACGTTCAGTTCACCATCGTATAAGATCATTACAAATACTTAGCATACATTACTTTTTCAGCACTCGATATATATGTGATTGTATCTACGTTGGCCGTCTCTAATCCGATGTAAAATAAAATTTTAAATTATTAAAAAAATAGTTTAACTAAAACTTTATAGTGGTCGGGCCAATTTTAGTCTATTTTTCCCAAAATCAAACTCTATCCATTATAACATCGCTCGACGGAAACATTGGTTTTGGAAACCATCACACCTCATTCATCTATCAGAGCAATTTCCTAACTTACATTTCTGGTATGAAGTATGTCAATACTTACGATTGAATATGTATACATAAATAGCCATGTAACAGATTTTTTCTTGTTAATTTTTCCATCAGTTCTACCTAATTGGGTTTGTTAACTTCTTCATCCTAGACCGTTGCATTCGTTGTTGGTAATCTCCCTCCCCCCTCTCTTCCACTCCCTCTCTCCCTTCTTTCTCTTCCCTGCTCTTTCTTTACCTTCCCATTCCCGTCCCTTGGTTTTCGCGAATCTAATTATATTACAAACCTATATATTTGAGTGTTGATTAAAATTTGATATGTAATCTTTATTAATTTGACACAACATGGAGTTGTAATATGGAGTTGTACGAGTAAATAATAAATTTATTATTTAGTTTGATCATTCATTATCTATTCTGGACCTAGTTTCTAGGGATATCAACCCCTAAATTCAATTTTGTATAAATAAATAATATTTATATAGTTAAATTAGTTGATTTTTTCCGGATAAACCCTTTCCTTTTGAGAATAATCACATCCTTAAGTAAAAAATTTAAAAATTCTAAATTCTAACTCTAATCCATACCCTAAATCCTTAATCCATAACTAGTAAATTATATATCTAAGAATACTAACTATTCATATGTACCGATTTAAGAACAACTTTATTATTAGCTAAATAATTCTTTTCTAAAAAAATTATAGTGCATGAAGCACATAGATTTGAAACTCTTGAATTTTTTCTTAATTTTTCAAATATATTAAACAAATATTAGAACTTTAGAATGTTATCAAAACAAAATCAAAATTCTCCTATAATATATTATATTGTTTAACTTTTTATGTTTTATGTGTTTTTTGTTCACTAAATACAACTGCTTGCAATCACTTTTATTAATTCAACAGATTTAGGTTAAAATCATTTTTTTTCATTTGGGTGTTTCTTTTTTCCCATTTGAGAAAATTCGAACAAAATAGATGGAAACTATTGCACCATTTGGTAAAGAAAATTGGACATCTTAGGTTTAGTAGTCACACCAGGCCCTGTTGTAAAGACTACTACCTTCTCTTGTTGAGTTTAATTTTCATTTATTTTTACTTTCAATTTTTTTATGAAATACTATTTTAGAAAACATACATAAGGAGAAAACACAAGCAGGTGGATGCACACATGCTTCCAAAGACTAAAAACATCTCATAAACAAACAAAATTTAAAAACATTTGTTTGAAAATGGTATATCTTATAAACTTTAAGGGTGTGTTTGATAGGAATAGAATGAACTTCTATAGGTTGCTCTATGAGAAACAGTCGAGGGGAATAAATTAAGGGGACTAGGTATGGTAGTGCCACTCTTTGTGGAACTTTGGTCCATATTTTATGGGATAAAGTTGGCTTGGGAGATAAGTGATACAAAAATATGTTGTCCTACAATTTGATTCTCAAAAGGCGGTGAATGAAGTTAATAATATGAATCCAAAATTTTGCCTTGTGGAATTTGGTGGTGTTGATCAAAAACTGGAGAATGAGGCTTGAGAGTCATGTCACATTAAGCATATTTCTAAAGCTAAAAATGAGGTTATTACTGCTCTTGTATGAGAATGCTCTCAACTTGATGTTAAAGGTGGAGTCATGGAGCTTGCTAGCTGTTGTTCCTCCTTTCATATAAAAACCATTTTTGTTGTTGATCTTGCTTTATTGCCCTACTTATCCTTGTTTCTTCATGCCCTATTTGTTAGTTTATGTTTCATTCTAAGTCTCTGTTATGGTGAAACAAGATTGTAGTGGTGTATTGTTAAATATAATCTATTATCATTTCTGTTATTAAATAACTAAATCTATTTTACAGTGAAACATACTTGTACATTTAACATGACAATGGTTATAACATTAAGAGAAATGAGCAATAGAAACACAATGCTTTCTTTCTCAACAAAAGTAATGAACTAGATAATTTCATGTTTTTTAATAAATGTGTTGATGTGCACAAATGAGCATATTATAAGAATAAACAAGGAAATTATTGCTTTACACTTAGCCTATATATTTCATGGCTCAATCTTAGACATTGAATCTTAACCGTTTCAATCTCGAAGGTTCATTTCATAAGTGCCCTAAATGTAGCTTCTTTTGGAACCCAAATCCATTTTGGGCGCAATGACAGTGGGCCGTCAAGACAAAACAACACAGAGGAGATAGATACAGACATGACAGATGAGGCTCAACTGGGTGCTTTGGTGTCAAAAAACGGGTTAATGGCGGAGTCTGCAAGGCAGACCCGCCAGACATTATGAATACGTTAAGCTGGAACTGCCGAGGGGTGGGCCTTCCTTGGACTATTCAGTTCCTATCTGACGTGCTACATCAAGAAAAGCCTATAATAATCTTTTTATGTGAAATGTTAGCTAAGAAGTCAAAGATGGAGTGGGTTCAGCTGAAACTGGGATACCAGGGTATGTTTGTGGTCGATTCTGTTGGTAGAAGTGGGGGTCTAGCTATACTGTGGAAAGAAAAGGACCAGGTGGAGCTGATGGGTTTCTCTCAGAGTCATATTAATGTACGAGTAAATATGGAACATGGAACCTCATGGCGTCTAACAGGTCTTTATGGAGAACCTAATAGAGCGCTGCGTCGAAGAACTTGGGATTTGCTTCACAATCTGTCGAGGGATTCCAACCTGCCTTAGTGTGTTATTGGAGATGTTAATAATGTGGTGGATGTTTGTGACAAAGTAGGGGGATCTCAATACCCAAGTTGGCTCATTAAAGGATTCAATGATGCTCTACAAGATGCAGGGCTTACGGATATGGATATAGTCGGACATCAGTTCACTTGGGAGAGAGGACGTGACACTAATGAATGGATGGAAGTGCGTTTAGACAGAGCATTGGTTAATTTAGAGTGGCTGAATCTATTTCCTATGGCTAAGCTATACAATCTTGAAGGTACGTCTAGTGACCATAGCCCTATTCTTCTAGTCCCTCAAGTCATTACACAATTTAAAGCACAGTTTCGGTTTAAGTTTGAAAATGCGTGGATGATGGAACCAATGTGTGAAATTCTGGTGCAAGATGGCTGGTACAGTGACTCAGGGGCAAGTATTTTTCAAAAGCTCAAATGTTGCAGTAAAAAGTTGGCTATATGGGGTCGAGAGGTTACTGGTAACTTCAGTGGGCGTATTAAGAGCTGCAAAGTAGCTATGCAGCAATACAGAGGAGGTAGGGATGTTGATTCAAAAGAAAAATATAGGGAGGCTAGGAACAAATTGACAAAGATTCTGAGTCAGACGGAAGTTTTCTGGCGTCAAAGATCAAAGCAACTTTGGCTCCAAGCAGGTGATCAGAATAGTAAGTTCTTTCACATGTATGCCTCAAATAGAAGGAGGAATAATCAGATAAACAAGCTCAAGAACGAAGAAGATCAGTGGGTGGAGTGGGAGAGTGGTCTTGCAGAGTTAATGTCAGGCTATTTTTCTACTTTGTTTACAGCTATGGATGTGGACTGGCAAGAAGTTGTGGGCTGTATTCCTACTACTATTACAGAAACGCAAAATGGGAATCTTTTATAACCTGTTTCTGTTGAGGAAGTCAAGGAAACATTGTTTCAAATGAACCCAGACAAAGCGCCGGGCCCAGATGGAATGACATCTGGTTTTTATCAAAGATACTGGCACATTATTAAAAGAAAAATATAGGGAGGCTAGGAATGAATTGACAAAGATTCTGTGTCAGACGGAAGTTTTCTGGCGTCAAAGATCAAAGCAACTTTGGCTCCAAGCAGGTGATCAGAATAGTAAGTTCTTTCACATGTATGCCTCAAATAGAAGGAGGAATAATCAGATAAACAAGCTCAAGAACGAAGAAGATCAGTGGGTGGAGTGGGAGAGTGGTCTTGCAGAGTTAATGTCAGGCTATTTTTCTACTTTGTTTACAGCTATGGAGGTGGACTGGCAAGAAGTTGTGGGCTGTATTCCTACTACTATTACAGAAACGCAGAATGGGAATCTTTTATAACCTGTTTCTGTTGAGGAAGTCAAGGAAACATTGTTTCAAATGAACCCAGACAAAGCGCCGGACCCAGATGGAATGACACCTGGTTTTTATCAAAGATACTGGCACATTGTTAAAAGAAAAATATAGGGAGGCTAGGAACGAATTGACAAAGATTCTGAGTCAGACGGAAGTTTTCTGGCGTCAAAGATCAAAGCAACTTTAGGTCCAAGCAGGTGATCAGAATAGTAAGTTCTTTCACATGTATGCCTCAAATAGAAGGAGGAATAATCAGATAAACAAGGTCAAGAATGAAGAAGATCAGTAGGTGGAGTGGGAGAGTGGTCTTGCAGAGTTAATGTCAGGCTATTTTTCTACTTTGTTTACAGCTACGGAGGTGGACTGGCAAGAAGTTGTGGGCTGTATTCCTACTACTATTACAGAAACGCAGAATAGGAATCTTTTATAACCTGTTTCTGTTGAAGAAGTCAAGGAAACATTGTTTCAAATGAACCGGGACAAAGCGCCGGGCCCAGATGGAATGACACCTGGTTTTTATCAAAGATACTGGCACATTGTTGGAAAAGACATAGTCGAGATGGTACGGGAATTCTTTCGGACAGGAATGATGGTGGAAGAGCTAAATGCTACGAATATAGTTCTGATACCTAAGAAAAATTGCCCGGTTGTGGTTGGTGATCTCCGTCCAATTTCGTTATGCAATGTGTTAGTAAAAATCATTACTAAAGTCATCGCTAATCGACTAAAAGGGGTACTTGATCAAGTAATATCTGAGAACCAAAGTGCCTTCTTGTCGGGTCGTTTAATTTCTGACAATGTAATGATTGCATATGAGGTAATGCATACGGTGAAAAGAAAAAGAAGAGGGAAAGATGCTTATATGGCTTTAAAGCTTGACATGAGTAAGGCTTATGATCGCATTGAGTGGAGTTATCTGCAAGCTATCCTCACGAAAATGGGTTTTAATGGTGAGTGGGTGCATCTGATTTTGCAGTGTGTCAAGACAGTATCCTACCAGATAGTGCATGCTCGAAGAGAAATAGGTCCAATTCTGCCAACTCGAGGGTTACGCCAAGGGGACCCGTTATCCCCTTATTTGTTCATATTGTGTGCAGAGGGGCTTTCGGCAATGCTGAACAAGTTTGAAAGTCAGAAGTTGATTCAGGGTGTTAAAGTCTGTAAACGAGCTCCTCCAATTAATCACATGTTATTTGCAGATGACTCGTGTCTTTATTGTAAGGCATGGGAGAGTGAAGTGTATAGAATTATGGAGATTTTGGGAAAATTTGAACTGGCATCAGGGCAAAAGGTTAATCGAATGAAATCTTTGATATTTTTTAGCACAAATATGAGCACAGAATCAAGACAGCAGCTTGGTAATATTCTGCAGATGGAGGAAGCGGATGACAACTGTAAATATCTGGGGTTACCAAATATGATGCAGAGAAGCAAGGTAGCCACTTTTGGTTTTTTGAAAGATAAAGTGAAGAAGAGAGCATTAAGCTGGAATGGTAAGATTTTTTCGCAAGGGGGAAAGAAACTATAGTGAAGTCAGTTTTACAAGCTCTACCAACTTATGCGATGAGCGTGTTCTTACTGCCTTTAGAGATCATTAAGGATATGGAAAGAAGTATCTCATGTTTCTGGTGGAATACGAAAAAGGATGACAGTAGAAGCATTCACTGGATGAGCTGGGATCGATTAAGTCGTCATAAAGCAAGTGGAGGAATGGGGTTTAGGGATTTCAGGGATTTCAATTTGGCTATGCTCGGAAAACAGGCATGGAGGTTCATAACTAATCCCAACAGTTTGGTTAGTCGACTGTACAAGGCTCGATATTTCCCAAATAGTACATTCATGGATTCATCCATAGGAAGTAACCCTAGTTTTGTGTGGCGCAGTATATGTGAAGCTAGGCAAGTGATTTTAGCAGGTATGAGGTGGAAGATCGGTTCTGGCAACTCAGTTAATATTGTAGGACAGCCTTGGCTGTTAGATGATAGCAACCCGTTCATAACTTCCAATCCTCAAGGTTTGGAAAATCACAAGGTTAGTGCTATTATGTCTATGGAGTACCGAGGGTGGGACGAGGAGATTTTGAGTGATATGTTCAATACTAGGGATCAACATTGCATTAGGCGGATTAGTTTAAGTGAGAGCTCGAATGAAGATGTTGCTTATTGGAGTAAGGAGGCAACGGAGCAGTATTCAGTTCGCAGTGCGTATAGACTATTGCAAGCTCAAAAACATATCTGGAGGCAGGATGATCAGAGTAGTACATGGAGGAAAACCTGGAGAATAAAAGCACCACCAAAAGTTCTGAATTTCATGTGGAGATCGCTGTCTAACTATTTGCCTACGATGAATATGTTACTGCAGAAAAACGTATCAGTGGATCCTCTATGTCAAGTTTGTAGGATGGGAGCAGAAACAGTTGAGCATATATTGTGTAATTGTGCTCTGGCAGTACAATGTTGGCAAATTATTCTCCCTCAGATGCTCATCAACAATTGCACCAGCTTGATACAGTGGTGGGAGAAAGTATTGGAGGTCTGTGATAATGAAAAAAGGGCAGAGGTAGTAACAGTTTGTTGGTCGATTTGGAAGGCAAGAAATGAGTTAGTATGGAATAAAAAGTACACTCGAATAAATGTCATCATTGCAAGAGCTAAGCAGTATCTTCTACAATGGAAGTTAGCCCAGAAGCAAAAACCACAGTCTTAATACCCTTATTTTGTTGAGGGAGATGGGAAGGAACTTTGGGTAGCACCACAGACAGATTATATGAAGATCTCGGTTGATGCTGCGACGTTTGCAGAGTATAATGCTTCAGGCATGGGCCTCGTTACTCGAGATAGCACAGGGCAGGTCATACAAGCGAGAACGTAGTGCAGTATGGGTCTGATTTCAGCTGATATGGCGGAGGCTATGGCTGTAAAGGAGGCGTTAAGCTGGATCAAGGATGAAGGCTGGAGTAAGGTAGTGGTGGAGACAGATTGTTTGACGGTTGTTCAAGCAATTCGAAGCAAAGCTCCGCTGCAATCGCCTCTAGGAAGTGTTATTCACAGTTGTCGTGATATGCTAGGAAGTCTAAACACAGTGTCTCTGTTTTTTGTTAAACGGTCTGCTAATATGGCGGCACACGAGTTAGCTCGCTTGTCATATTCATTCCCAGATCGCGTTTTCGATAGGAGTTCTATTCCTATTCGGGTCAAAGATGTATTGTTAAGTGATTTATCGTATGAATAAAATTGCATTGTTTGTCAAAAAAAAAAAAATCCATTTTGGGCGCCTATGTAAAGAGTCACACTACACTCTTTTTTGTTTTTATTAACTTCCGACAACTAAACACAAACAACTTGTAAAGCTGGAGAAAAATTTTAGGAAAAATATTGTTGATATAATTATTGTTGATATAGTTAATTTGTCATCATCCTGCAACTAGTGTGACCATTAGGGCTGAGTAATAAATAATACTCTTTCCAATATTATTTAATCAGTCCAGAATCTATTATTTTTACATAAGGGACTCAAATGAATATTCAACTCCTATGGTTAATTTGATAATTGACTCGTGCTATTTTAATAAATCCAATTGTTATGCTAATTGGTCCAAATTTTTAGCTTTTGTGTAATAAAGGGTGTATATGTAATTATAATTTGTACTTTCTACATTTAAAATTTTAGTTGATATTCCCTTAAGTAGTAAATTAATTCTTTAAATTGGTAAGAAGTATTTCATTATTCTTATGAGAAAAAGGATAATAGAGGAATAATTTGGCATAAGTATAGATACAAAATCCTGTCATCATTTTATTTTATTTTATTTTATTTTATTTCAACCTTTTTATTTTCAATTTTTTTTAAAAAAATTAGTTTTCAAAAATTTATAAAGTCTTTATTTCATAAAAATATTTCCTAAATATTTTGGGACTTTAGTTAATTTTCTTAAAAGGTGAGTATTTAATTATTTTCCTAAATTGTATTTTCTTTTCTATTAAATGAGTAAATAGGAAATTATAGCTAAAGTATAATTAATTAGAAAACTCTACATTTATGTAGGGTGTTCTAGAGAATACTAACCTCTATGGTTAGCCATTAGATTAATGTTAACACTAGTTAAATTTTTCTGTAAAAATGTGGGACTCCATACCCATTTCACTTCTCTTATAATCAAATTTCAAAAAAAAATAGTAATATAATTATCATAAGTAGAGTGTAGATTGGGTAAAAGAAAGAAGCAATTGAGTGAAGTGTTAGCTATTGTGTTGGGTGGTGAAGTAGATTCTATAAGATCTTGATCATTCGTTCTTGTAAAGGTAATCCTAATCTTGATGATTTCATTTTTGTTTGTTTTATTTATTTATTTTAGATATTTATTTGTAGTAATTAAATCACTTGATTGTTGAGTTGTATTAATAATCTTAATCGATGCTATATTAATTAAATATGTAATTAGGAACTCATGAATATGTAATTATCATGACTATTTTTTTTATTAATTATTGGATCTTAGTATTTTCTTAACATGATTAATGGTAATTAGCAATTGATGAGAGAATTGGTACTTGGCTTTGGTGTTCGTCAAACAAAAAGAGGTTCAACCCAAGATCTATAAATACATATATGTGTAAGTAGAATAATAAAAATAGAAGTAGTAATTGATTTAATTGGGGTTTGATTGAATTGGGTGAAAATATGAAGTTGGGGTTTTTGATTATTGATTGTTGGATGGGAATTGAGGAGTAAACATTTGGGCGTGTGTTTGTGATGTGTTGGGGAGGGGGCGGAGCCACCACCGGAGGCGGTGGTGGTGGTGATCGGCGAAGGTGAGAGAGAGGAGAGAGAGAGAAAAAGGGAAGAGAAAGAGGACAGAAAGAGAGGAGAGAAAGATGAGAGAAAGAGGAGAGAGTGAGAGAGAGAGGAGAGGCCGATGGAGAGATACAGAAACGGGGAGAGGGAAAGACTCACCGGAGTTTGGCCGGAAAACCAACTCTGGGGTTGTGATTTCGAAATGGTTTGGATAATATTATAGATCGGGAAATAGGGATTAAAACGAAGGAAGAAAAATTGAATTCCGACACTCATTGGAAACCACCACCGGGCGATAGCCGCCGCCGGTGCCTCCATGGCAATGGTGGTGGCGAGGAAGAAGAAGAAGAAGGGGGTAGTTTGGTAATTCAGTAAATTGATTAATTTTTTAAAAATTTTAAAAGAAGTGGATATTATTGGATTAATAAGTAAAAGATAAATAATTAATAAGGATAAGTTGTTGATTTAAAAATAGTGAATTAAATTATGAAAGAGTGATATATGGGATTTAATTAAATTTTTAATGGGAGAGATTAAAAAGAGTATGTATACTTATATAATTAGAAGAGAGAGCTAATACTATTGGGGTGAGATTGGAGTTGATCAAGTGAGGTTTCAAAGTTTGATCTTCCAAGAGAACCGTAAAATCACTAGTAAGTAGTTTATGGTGATATTTTAACTAATTGGTGACTTTATAATGTTAATTAATTGGTTAAGTCTACAATCTAATATTTTATTAGTTTGTGGTAAATATATTTTTATGAGATTTTGCTTGACAGTGTAAAAATTAATTATCAGTTGAAAGATAAAATTATAAATAATATGAGTACATAATAAAATTGGTAAGAGTAGGGAAGTAAATTGGGAGTGGCTAAAAAAATACCCAAATTGAAAATATGGGTTAGGATTTGTAATCATAAAAGTGGGGTTTTTTTATGTAGTGGAATTGGAAGAGGTCGGGGATGATACGACGATCGGATTAAGGGGCTTTGTTGTTTGGAAAATGGTCGAAACGGAAATAACGACCTCCTCCCGTCACAGACAATGTGACGAAGGTGGGTGGCAGCGATGGATGTGTGAAACAAAGTGGAAAATGCCGAAAAAATGGAAAATGCGGGGAAAAGATTGGGTTTGATTTGAGGATCATTTTAATGGTTGTTTGCGGCTAAATGAGTGAGAGATGAAGGTGGTCCGACAGGAAAAGTGAGTGGTGGCGAGAGAAAGAGGTTTGACGAGGGAGAGATTAGAGGAAGAGAGGCCGAGAATTAAGGAAGTGAGGGTGGTCTCTGACGCTTTGGCCGGTCGGTGGTTCGCTAAGGGAGGAGTGAGGTGACAGAGAAGATGGTTGGGGAAGATGAGGGTATTGTGGTAATTTGATAATTAATAAAAAATAGATATTGTCGAGGATTTAAAATAATGTAAAAGGTTATATTTGGGAATGTATTGGAAAGGTATTTTGTTTTATTAAAATTGGTGATGTTGGTATAATTTATGTATACATATTGTATTTTGAGGGTATTCTAGAATATATTAATATGTGACATAAGAGTGTTGGTGGGTTAATTTGAGATTTGTTAAAGAGTTGTAAATAGCGGAAAATCATATTAGTTTTACGATAAATTAATTGCATTATTCGAAAGTAGAGTAAAATTTAATTACAAAGTGAATCGAAGATTTGGTATCGAAAAGGATAGATATTATTTAATAAAGTTATTTTATAAGCACAAATATAAATTGATAATTAGAATTAATTTTAAATCAGTTAATATGGAAAATGATTAGTATACGCTAAAGGAACATTATTAAATTTTATTAAAATATGAAGTGAAATGTTTGTTCAATTTTTGTAATAATGTTTTCAAAGTGTAATTATTGATCTAGTAGTCAATATTTATGAATTATTAAACTATTAAATAAAAATAGTATAAGAATTCATGGTTTAATTATTTTGTACTGAAATATTGTGTGGATTATTATTTTTAGAATTTCTCCACGCGAGAAGTATTTAAGTAGGAAAGTTGAGATTTCTTGAGCAGTGAGCTAATAAATGGAAATATGGCAAGTTTTATCTCCTCCCTTTCCTAATTTTGATGTTGGTAATTGTTGTGCCTTTTTTAATTTAAAATTTACAAGTTTATTATTTGAGCTTTATTCGCGATTATATTTAACTCGAAACACATTCCCTCGTTCGAGACACCCGATTAAAATGCCTTATTTATATTGACCAAATAAATTTATTTCATTACATGACTATCCCTATTGTTCAGGATAATTTTTTAATTTTTATTGATGAACATAAATTTCAATGTTCGTCTAATTTATTTCAAAGTCTTGAATCAATTTATTTTCTGGATCAATTTTTTAATTTCTATCAAGTTTTAAAATAATAATTTATCAATTCATTAAACCCTTCCAAGTCTCATGATTGATAAATTGATTACTTATTCTACCTTTATTTTTTCACATAAATATATATACTGGTCAACGTGGGGTTTGACCTCCGATTATATATATATATATATATATATATATATATATATATATATGATTAAAGTTCTATGTAGTCCACTGTTTAATTGGATTCCTCGAGTTCATCTATATTTTGCAAATAAAATATTTTTTAAAACATGTTATCTTGCAAAACATGTTTCACAAATATCATTATTTCTATAAAATTATGCAAATCTCGTACATTTACAAGTACAATATATTTGTTGTGCAACATGACCATTTTATGTTCTACAAACTAAAAGTATTTTGGAAAATAATATATTTTGTAATGTTATACTTGTACAATGTATACAATGTGCAAGATTTTAAAAAAATAGTGGACATCATATAACTTAACTTTATCTCTCTATATATATATTTGAGTGATATAACCATTATTTATGATCAAAATTATTTTATTTTGTTTGTAGTTTTAACAATCAAGAATCGGTTTGACTAGAACCGTTTACTAGTGTTTAGTCAATTGATATTTTATTTTTTAATAAATATTTATCATTGATCCAACCGTATAGATATCAATATATATGTATGTATATATATAAATATATACATACATATATATATATATATTAGTGGTATAACCAAAGTTTCAGATCAAAATTATTTTATTAGGTTTGTCCTTTTAACATTCAAATATGAGCTTGATTAATACCAGTAACTAGTGCTAAGTCCCATATTGATGTTTCGATTTTCATAAAAATATTTATGAGTGATCCAACCCTATAGATGTCAAGATCCATATATAATAGAGATATGATAAAATTTTCAGAAAAAATATTGGTTTCTATTTTCACAGTCAACCAACCAGTGGTGACAAGTACATTTCACTACTAGAGAAAAGTCAATAGACATCACCCTTTTAACATTAATCGAAAAAAACCGATGTAAAAAACATATTTAACCTCGGTTATTTTCTACCCGATATTAAAGATATGTTTTTACATAATATTTTTAAATAACCGATTACTAATAGTATTTTTTTTCAAAAATATAACCCTATGTTAAACACTAACTTTCACATCTGTCGTTTAAGGACCGTTGTGAAAGTTTGGTATTCGCATCGGTCCTTAACAAACCGATGTCTATGTTAAAATTTAAAAAAATTAAAAAATAGAAGGTCGGGAATAATTCCTCCTCTTTTGTACTTTGCCAAATATTTCCCCCGTTTCCCACATATTCCCCCATTTCTTTTTCTCTGTTTCCCCAACTGTTTTTCTCTCTTCTCACCGGATATACATCTGTCTATCCCCCCCTCTTCTCTCTATCTCATCCCTTAACATCACTCCCTATCTCTTTCCATCACTGTTACCATCAATCAAGCCTTAATCGAGCAATCGAGTTTCAATATGTTCTACATATAACCCTAATCGAGCAGAATCAAGCCCTAATCAAGTTGTAATCGAGTCAACCAATAGAGCTATGATTTGTAAGTATTTATCATATTTGTTTTTCTTTTTTCTTTTTATTTTTTAATTGAGGCCTAATTTATAAGTATTTTTCAGATCTTGTTTCTCATCTCCGTGTACACGCTTCTCATCTCCTTCTCAGATTTTGTAAGTCTTCGATTACATGTGTTAATTGCATCAGATAAGACATTGTTGAAGCCAACATCACCAACACTTGATCTCGTAAAAGAAGATTGTAAAAGACATTGTGTAGGCCAACATTACCAACACCTGATCTCGTAAAAGACATTGTTCAGGCCAACATCACCAACACCTGATCTAGCAATAACATGAGGAGCACTATTTCCCAATGGAAGGAGAGTAGTACCAGCTATAGTTGGAGAAAGATTAAGAATTTTCGACAGATTTTGGACGGAAGGACAGAAGTACTCAGAAGCTGTATTAGCAAGTAAATAAAACAAAAAACTAAGCCAAAGGAGAAAAAGGGAATAGCCCAACACAGGGAACTATCCACAGCTGCAGTAAAAGATTTCAACGCAGTTTATATAACCTTTTGGCTTGCATGATTTGTTTGATCTAATGTATACACACTTGGACTGATAATCAGTGTAGTTGTGTAGACGAGAGAAACCATCATCTTGGATTAGGAGATTTGAAGATTGTGTGAGAACTGCAGGTAGAGATGCACAAAAAGCCCGGGCCCGAAAATCTGGCCCGGCCCGATCCGGTCAAAACCTGGTCAAGTACGGTCCGGTCAAAGCCCGGCCCGGTCCTGACGCGGGCTTCAGGCCTCGACGGGCCTTATATTTTTAGGCAAAGCCCGGCCCGGCCCGGCCCGGTTAAAAGCCTGGGTTTCGGCCCGGCCCGACCCGATTAAAAGCCCGAAAAAGCCGGGTTATAATATGATTATTCTAATATATTTTCTTTTATATTTATAAATTCACATTTACTATAAATATAAATAATATTTTAAACACATATAATTATTTACATATTTGTGATTAATAATATTATTTATATACTTTGTTGCATAAATAATGACAGAAGATATAATAAGTACACTATATATATTTGGATATCATTGTTATCATAACAATGATAACACATATTGTTCTATAAACATGTTTATTTTTTGCCGAACTTAAATGTTTTCAATGAAGTAATGTTTTCATAAAATATTCCATGTAAACTAATACATTTTTACGATGATGTTTAATTGGAAAAAGCATATAAGTTGGTAGTTAAATAAGAGGACCATAAGAAAATGAAGTATGTATTAGAGAAGAGAGGAAGTTTCATGGTATTAATGAGAGAAAAAATTAAAGTGCTAAAGTTAGGATTTAAAGCGGTCCATGGATTATGGAAAATAACTTAGTGTCCTTTAGGGAAGTATTAATTTTGATAGCATCTCAAATCTCAATGATGTTCATAGAATTATTGTACAATGAGACAAAGTAGATGAGGGAGGTGCAAAGGATTTAAAGGTGGCGTCAAAATCTAACTTGTATTTTTTGGAATTTGGAATTTTTAATTGCAATGAGACCTGGAGGTGTATTTTGTAGTATGGCAGAAAATATGTGGTTGCTTTTCTTTTTAACATGTAATAGTCAAATCTTTTTAATGAGTTCCTCTGTTAATAAGCATCATCTATTCGTTTATCGTTTGATACAAATCAGAATATTTATTTCTTCATGGTTTATTATTAAATATGATTTCTTTATGGCAGTGCAGTGGTGTAATTGGATTTTTGATATGTTCAACTGAAGGCACACCTGTGGATTTTAGGAACCCTTCAAACCCTATTGAGATGTTAGATGGAGCCCTTAATTATAGGTGGGAACTTAGGTTCTACAATTCTGAGGTAATAACATCCTTGGCTCAGATTTTCTGTCTGGTTTATCTTGTTCAATATTTTTCTAAACTCTTATACTACTAGTTCATATATTCCAGCAAGTTATTTTGCCTTGCGCATTATTCTTCAGTGGGAATATTTCAAATAGTAAACTATGCAGGGGCAGGACATTACTTTGAAACAGTTCTTTTAATCTTTTCCCCTTATTTTAGTCGTCATAAATATCCAAATACACGTTGAAACATTAGTCTCTAGCTTGGTCTGCTACTGCCCCTCCAAATTTTGCTCTAAAATGTCTGGTTTCAACATTCATAGATGTCATGATTTGCAATACTAAAGGAGTGTTAGATTAATGTTTGCTATAAGTTTTATGCGTCAGATTTAACAGTATATGGGAGCTGTTACTTTGTGTCATCTTTACCAGATTCAAAAACTCAGGTGTTAAACTTATTTTTAGCTGAACTAGTGGATATCCTACCCGGTGATGATATTCAGGTACACAAACTTCCTCATAGTCACTGTGTTGTGTAAGTCCATATTCAGGTTAAAAGTTCTTTCTAATCTCCTCTACCAAGCATTTTATTTATAAAGCGTTTTGGGCTAGCAAAGCTGCTGCACTCTGAAGAACTTGCTTCTTCGGGATCTACTTTAAAATCTACTTTAAACAACCCATTTAGACTAATACTAACTCCTCATAACAGCTTTCATAATTTTTTTAATCAGTATATTATTCTTTTATCTCAATACATACATGACTATTTTACTAAATTTGGCATGATGAAGCCAACGTAAGATCAACACATGATGGTGAATTAAGGAAATCATGAGTAAATGGTGCCCTGTTTCGGTATATACTAGCTGCAATAGGTTTGATAATTTAGTAGTTTTGGAAAATCATGTTTTTGATTTTCTTGCTGTATACTAAAATTCTTTGGATTGTTTTCGTAATGATAAATAATGTATTTGGATTTGTTTTGTAATGATAATTAAAGTTTTAGTTATTTAAATATGATAACATTTGTTGATTTTTGGTTTTAGCATTTTTTGGTATGTATATTGTTAGACCATGTAAATATTTAACATTAGAGTATATAAATGTGAATAATGTCCAAAATGTCTATTTACATTTTAAACTTTTAAAAAAAAAACCGAAGTAAAAAGTTCAATCTCTACACCCACGAACTCATCAATTTTAAATTAATCAAACATCAGTTTATAGCTGATGTCTATAAATGAGACATCGTCTAAAACTGATGTCTATGTACATATTACACATCAATGTTTTCAAGCAGCTGATGTCTGGGGTGACTTTTGACAACAGTTTTCAACCGATGTGAAAAAGAAAATACTTTTCTCTCACTACGCCATAAGTGCACATAGGCAACCCCTACTATACAATTGCATAAGGCCTAATGAATTAAGGCAACACCAGGCAGGGTTGCCAATGTGGACGTAGTGGTAGAGCCTTAAGGCAATGAATTATGCAACACCAGAAAGCGTTGCATTATGCGTCTTTTGTAACAGTAAAAGCGTACAATGACAACAACAGTTAGTGTTGCATAAAATGAAACCACATCACCTCTGTGTCCTACGTGGCAAGTGACACGTCATATTGCCACGTGAGCAGTGGCCCTACTTTGACACATCAGCAAGGGGTCCCATATTTGCCACATCAGCAGTGGGCCCCACTTTTGCCACGTCAAGAGTGGGTCTCATAATATGTAATGCAACACTTATTTTAGTCAGTTGCAAAATCATTTTTATTCACATGTAACATCATTTTTAGTCTTATGCAACACCATATAGAGTCAAATGCAACACATCAAAAATTAAAAAAATTGACATAGTTATTCTGCTTTTACATTATTCGTGCCAAACAAGGCATCCAACAATCAATACAACAAGCATCAAATGAAATTTAAGATTTACTAAATTATCGAAGTACCAAATTCTAACTTCAAAAGAACAAATGAGCAATTTTTTTCTTTTCTTTTCTAAAGAATGTCACCTACTCATTTCAACTCTAGCCTTTCAACTCATTTTGATGTTGTAAAATAGATAGTGTTTGTTTCCAGCGAGGTAGAGAACTGCCAGTCGATGTGTTCGAGAGACAAAAATGCATGTATTTGAGATGGCTTTAAACAACATTGGGAAAGGCATCCATGTAGATTTACGCTTCTTTGCTTAGTTCAAACCAATATCTTTAGCAATTCGTGAAAGCAGCCATTTTAGTAGACAATAATCAGATAGTCGAGTGAATACTGTCAAAGAAAATAAAAAAAAATATAAGAAAAACCATGCTCCAGCTTACGGCATTATAGGCAAACCTATACTGAGATAAATTACACCTTATTTTGGTACAAACTAAATAAATTGTATGCTTGGATATACATTTAATTGTAAAATCGAGACAAGCAACCAAAAAAATAAAATACTAACATATTAGTCTTCTATCCAAAAAAATTGCTTTGCACATAATTTCAGCACATAATCTAAGACAACCATGCCCCTCTTTCACAGTCATTATTGAGATTATTGATATTCTTTCCAGAGACATGAAATGGGCCTTTCTCTGGCTTTTGAATTCGGATCCTTCCTAAGTCATCCTTAACAGCCTAAAAGAGATTAGGAGATATATAAGAAAGACTGAAATATTTCATTAAAGAAAGGATGAGATAAGACCACAACAAACACAACAAACTATTATCATGTCATAACTGGTTAGAAGCTATCAAATTAAACTCTCTTAAATATTCACATATCACTTTCTTACATGTTTTTATCACAGACAACAGAATAAATATATGCTTCAACTTTGGGATTCCATATTTTACTATTATAAAAGTTGACTTGAAATTTGGCTTTTAGTTCTAAAAACTGAAAAGTAAAGCGGAGAAGATTTTTGAAAAGAAGACGAACATAAGGAATTTTAAAGATTTCGGAGAGGAACAGAGAATAACAAAGAACTAGATAAAAGTGGTAAGAGTATTCAAAGAGAATATAGCAAGATACATATATTACATTTCCAGCCAACTCTTAGCCAATATTTATATAAACCAACTTTGTGAATTATTTTTGAACATCCCAGTACAAGCTAGCTCTTTAGCACATTTCCACCATGATAAACATTGACCAACTACTTTAATTAGAAATTTCTCCTGAAAACTAAAACTCATCTCTACAATAGTCACTGCTAAACTACTTCTGGAAAGGAGCTTTAGAATGCTAGCTTATAAAGCAGAAGTTGTTGGTAGATAGAGTATAGACCATACACAAAGTGATGAAGCAGAAGGTCTTTGTGACAGTATAGACTATGGCAAGAAAAGGAATCCAATGAAACAAAGTCTAGTAGTGCCAATTTCTCAAAGAGGAACTCAAATTTGGTCATCAAGTCCCGGAGTTTAATATTAGATGAAGACACATATGTATATGTATAGAAAGTCAGAAAAACATAATTGAATTGAACTTGAAAATTTTACACTAAACAAAATGATTAATTCCGTAATTAAAGATTCATAATCCACTAAACAAAGTTCAGCATGTAATCTTACTCCAGCAGATAGCAGGAACAGGAAAAGATCTACTGGCAGTTCGGTGGGCGGCAGTTGGCAGCAGAGACCCTAGATCCCCACTCGAGAAGCTATTTGCTTGTATCATCCTTATGATAAATCACATCAATGAAGCAAGGACAATCTTTTTTTTCTCCCCTTGCTTTCTCTATTACTTCAACAAGATCTTCCTCACAGCGGACCTGAACAATTCAAGAAATGCCAGTGTCAATAATACTTTATTAAAAAAAATAAGTTTCACTCCTCTAACTTGTAAGTAAATGATACATTATGTATTACGTTTTCTCGACTGACCTTAGTCGTCAAGCATTTGCCTTCACCATTGTGAATCGTATCAATCAGTGCAGTATAGTTCCAGTTCTTGATCACATTGTATGGTCCATCACGAATCTCAACTTCAATGGTATAACCACCGTTATTAGAAAAATGATTTGATTCTGACCGCATCGCAATATTGTCGACACATCTTGAGCAGTAACCTGCAAGGGATATTGAATTTGTTAATGTGAAATAAAGAAGTAATGATTCTGGTAAAAATGGTGGGATTTCCAACAGTTAACACCATATATGGTCCATGATTGGAAAAATACAGATAACTTTTGATGAGTTACCTGAAAGCTTCCATCACCAATGCAAGCAATTATTCGCTTATCCTTAGCAGCCTGTGCATACCCTAAAGTTGCACCAACTGACCACCTAATGGATCCATATATTTCTTCTAAATGCCGCATCTTCGAGCATCAGATGTTCACTAGAACTTTGGGTTGTAATTCCAGGACACCGAATTCTTCACAAAAATTACACCAAAAACACGGAACACACTATCCGAAAACTCCATACACCCTCCACTATGTTGAAATAAACTGAAAATTTTGTAGATAATACAACACTTTTTGTGCAACGCTGGATAATAACCGTTGCCTATGTTCACTTATGGCGTAGTGTCTACACCCACAAAGACATCGGTTTTGAACAAAGTAGACATTAGTGAACTGATGCCTATTGACCTTTTTCTAGTAATGAATTTAACCGGTATTTAGTTACATATTGATGTTTCAATTTTTTTAAAAAAATACTTATGAATGATTCAACCATAAAGATGTTACCATCTATAAATTTTAGTGATATGACAAAATTTCACTAAGAGCGTACGATGAAATTTAGAATTAAGTTTAGTTTGACTTTATTTGTTAAAGTAATCATGTTTAAATGATTAAAAATTCTTCAAATTTTCGATTTAACATTTTTTTGTAACCATTTTAACATATGTACAGTTGGATCATTTTTTATCTATTCTGAATAAGTGGACCTTTTACTACACCATAGATTGCTTTAAGCAACCCCATAACTGTGTTGCTATATATAGGACCAAAAAATTATTGCTAAAGACCCGAAAAGGGCTAAGGCAACAATAAAGCTATGTTGACTCGTAGCTAGTTAGTATAGATATCTATAGCAACATAAAAACTACTCTATAGCAACATACCAATCTCTGTTATAATAGATCTCAATAATAATATATTTTGGACTATATAGTAACATACTTAGTGTGTTGCAAAAGATCTTAGAATTTTTTTCAGAATTGTGGGGCTCATAGGGGGCCCACATGCGGGGCCTATCTGTGGGGCCCATACGTGGGACCTATATATGGGCCCACATATGGACCTAGTTATTTACCTATGGCAACACACCTGTAGCAAAATCTTTTATCTTAGAAAAGGTTAATTATTTACAACAGATTTAGTACCTACTGCAACATAGTTTCAGCCTCAAAAATAATTGAAATACACATCCTGAATATTGTATTTCCCAAAATAAATACCAAGAAATTCCAAGGAATATTCATTCATACAACCAGTCATAGACATCAAATTCACTAGTACAAAATCAAACTTTTATGTCGCCTAATTTACGATGCACGTAGAAGAATCTGACGTATATAAGACTTCATACAACGGGTTTTTTAAAAAGGCTACATATATTAACATTCTGAAAGTACCATTTACGTCGGTTCAGTAAACAACCAATGTATAAGGGTGACATATACGTCGTCTCTAAATTGGTCGACGTATAAAAACTCATTTTACGTCAGGTCCGGTTCACCATCGTATAAGATCATTACAAATACTCAGTATTTTACGTCGGGCCAATTTTAATCTATTCTTCCCAAAATCAAACTATGTCCATTATAACATCGTTCGATGGAAAGATTGGTCCCGATAACCATCACACCTCATTCATCTATCCGAGCAATTTCCTAACTTACATTTCTGGTATGAAGTATGTCAATACTAATGATTGAATATGAATACATAAATAGCCATGTAACATATTTTTTCTTGTTAATTTTCCTATCACTTCTACCTAATTGGGTTTGTTAACTTCTTCGATCCTAGACCGTTGCATTCGTTGTTGGTAATCTCCCTCCCTCCTCTCTCTCTCCCACTCCCTCTCTCCCTTCTTTCTCTTCCCTGCTCCATGTTCCCTTTTTTTACCTTCCCATTCCCGTCCTTTTGTTTTCCCGAATCTAATTATGTTACAAAAAAATATATTTGGGTGTTGATTAAAATTTGATATGTAATCTTTATCAATTTGACACAACATTTTTATATTTTATTATAAAACATAATCAGAGTAGAATTACTAATTATATGGTTTATTCTATGGTCAATAGTGTGTCTGCTGTTGCAAATTCGGTTGTAAAGAATGTCAATGGTGTAAATATAAGGTACACATTCAGTTTATGGGATTTTTTCTCTCGAGCATCTTTAAATTAATAATTTTCTGCCGTGTTAGTGATGAATTCACGTGCTTGTGTAATGATTATTTGTTTCGTATGTTTGAGTCTTCTGTTTCATGTTAACTACTAGCATATTCGATGATATGAAATAAAGTATAATAAGGTAATTTTTTTAAATATATTAACCAGTGGATAGATTAATATACTTCTCTGCTCTTTTTTGTATCTAGATATTTAGTTAACAATTTTTTTGAATTTAGCCATCTTTTTTGAAAGATTTAAATTACAAATATATATATATGGGTTCCAATATATATTGCACATATATGGGTTCGACTTGTCGGGGCTTTTAGTTTATATGCTATAATTTGCTCATCTTTTGCATATACAATAACTTCAAATAAAAGTAGTGAAAGTTCTGCTCAAACAACATGTGTGGTATTTATTGTCAATATATTTATATTAACTGAATGATATAAATCTAAGAAAACCAAAACACAGCTTGCCAGAAAAACACATTTTCTTATTTCTCGAAATTGAGGCATTATAAAAGAAATACAAGGAAACTACGAAATTGAAAATGCTAAAAAACAGGACACGATCACCTGCCTACAACATACACTAACTTAACTGCCTTGACTCAATTAAAACTCCTAAAATAACAGACCTAAAAACAAACAGTACACAAAATAGACGTTGACAACTCTTTATTTGAAAATAATATATAACCAAAGTTTAAGATGTCCACTTTCTGGAAACCACTACTCATATGCTCCAGAACAATGTCTCCTCTCTCAATACATTCCCTTATGAAGTGATACCTGATATGTATGTCTTTTCTCCTGCCATGAAATACATAATTCTTTGCCAAATATATAGATGATTTATTATCGATAAACAATACAACTGGTCCAATGTAGTATGATGTTATCTGACTTAAAATATTACGAATCCATATAGCCTAGAAAGTTGTTGCTGTTGCGGCCATAAACTCTACCTCACAAGATGATAAAGCAACACACCTTTGTTTCTGAGACATCGAGATAGTGAACTTCCAACTCGTTCTAAGCAGCCAAAGCTAATAGAAAATGAACCATTTCAGGTCTTGTCCAAGGAGCAAAGACTTCGTCAAAATCAACTACACGCTCTTGAACATAACGTTTGGGTACTAATCTCGCTTTATGCTTCACAATTCTTCCATCATCATCCTTTTTTAACTTGAATATCCATTTCAGGCCTATAACTTTCTTCCCAGGTGGTAGTTCAGACAATTTCCAGTTCTGATTTTCTTCAATGGACTGCATCTCTTTCTTCATGGCTAATTTCCAATTTATGTCCTTAGCTGCCTATACAAAATTCATAGGTTCCTCGATTCCCATAAGGTATAACTCCTCATCCAATTGCTGCTCCTCAGTCTCATTATAAATTTCACTCAGATTTATGATTCTATTTAGTTCTGCACTATCATCGTAATTCTCCGGGTTCAGTTGTTGCACAGGTGATTGTAGTATTGGAGACTATGCTGACTTCTTACTTTCAATGTCACTTTCATGATTAGTTTTAACACTTCATGATTCCCTTCCTTTTACCTCATCCATACCCTCAATTATAAATATGGCAACTTCGCTAACATCATTTGTCTCCCAAGGCCACGACTTATTTTCCTCAAATATAACATCTCGGCTCACGAAAACCTTATTACTATTGGGATCATAAAGGCGATAAGCCTTAGTTCCCAGTTCTTTACCCAGATTCACCACCGGTTTGCTCCTGTCATCCAGTTTGCTCATTTTATGACTTGGAATTCTCATATAAGAAATACACCCAAAGACCCTGATATGTCCAACTTGTGGTTTTTTCTCATTCCACGCCTCATATGGAGCTATTCCTGACAGTGCTCTCATTGGAAGCTTGTTCAGCAAATACACGGAGTGACTAACAGCTTCACCCCACATAAAAGAAGGGAGTTTCATCTCTTTTAAACAAATCTTTGCCATCTCCACAACACCATTCTGTTGTGGCATATAGGGTGCAGTGTAATGTCGTGTTATTCCATCCTTTTCATAAAACTTCTTAAATTCGTTAGACCTAAATTCACCACCCAGATCAGTTATCACGACTCTAAACTTTCTTTCTGGACCTGTTTCAACCAAAGCATAAAAGATTTTGAAAGCCTCCAATGCTTCATCTTTGTTTCTCAAAAAATATACCCACATATATCGACTAAAATCGTCCACGGGAAAAAAAAACCTCTTACCAGATGCAGTTTCAAGATGAAATGGGCCACAAAGATCCCCACGAATCAGTTCCAGAGCTTTTGTTACATTATTACTTGCCTTCGAGGGAAATTGCTTTCTAGTTTGCTTCGACATCAGACAACCCTTACACACCTCCTATGTCTGATTGATCTTAGGCATTCCGTTCATATTCGATTCATTTTGAAATTTTATAAATTGAGATGGCGTTACCTACTTTTGACATAAGCATGTAGCAGTTGCATCGTCATACTTTTCCAAGAGAAGAGTCGATTCCTCATCTTTATTTGCCTTGGCCATTTTATAACTTCCTTTAAATCTCTTGTACGCCTTGGTTTATGACAATCAGCAGCCAAGTGACCATAGGCAGAATAGTTGTAACACTTCAAATCACTTTTATCACGACCTCCACGATTTATAAAACTTGACGATGAGTTATATGTGTTGCTGCGATCATTTATTTTTAGCCAATGATCACGAGTCAACAAAAATTTCCCATTATTACTCTCACATTTCTACTATTCTTCCTCGGTGAGCATGAGTTGTCCTCCATTTGATTCACCTTTCTCACCCCCTTTCATTCGTTCTTCATGAGCTTTCAGATATCCTACTACCTCTTCCACATATAGAGTTTCTAAATTTTTAAAATGCTCCAAAGTCGAAACAATTTGTAGTAATTTGGTTTGCATTGCACGAACCAGTTTTTTGACCACATAGGCTTCTTTCATTTCTTCACTGAGTGCTCTTATATTGGTCACCAACCCATTCAACGTCAGGTAGAAGTGATCGAGCTGTTCGTTGTCTTTCATACACATTAATTCAAACTCTATTCTCAATGTGTGAACCTTAGCCTTCTCCACGCGTTCTACACCTTGACACATAGTTTTCAAGGCCTCTCAGGCCTCTTTTGTTGTTCCTTTTTCCGTAATTGAGGTAACATATTATCTGGCCGACCCTGATACAACATGGCTAATGTAACTTTGTCTATCTTTTCTTCCACAGGCGCTTTCACATCGCTTGTATACACCTTCATATTTTTTGCCCAAGTTGTGTAGTTATTCTTGGCCAGTGTTTGATAGCTCAAACCTATCGACCATCCTTGTTTGGCTTTTTTATATCCATTACTGATGTTTTCGACTTTCACCGAAAAATCCTAAGTCTGATACCAAATATTGTGAATATATTTATATTAACTGAATGATATAAAACTAAGGAAAGTAAAACACAGCTTTCCAGAAAAATACACATTCTTATTTCTGCAAACTGAGACAATATAAATGAAATACACTAGGAAACTGAAAATGCTAAAAAATAGGACACGATCACGTGCCCACAACCTACACTAACTCTACTTCATTTACTCAATCAAAACTTATAAATCAACGTACCTGAAAACAAACACTACACAAAATAGATGTTGGTAACTCTTTATTCGAAAATAACATATAACCCAAAATTTAAGATTCACCAACAGTACTTTCATCCTATGAAATTATTCTAAAAAACTAACCTTTAGTTATAATTTTTTTTCTTGTGAAAAATAAATTTTGGTAAAATAGTAATATTGTTCAAATATACTTAGTATCCAATACTCATTTAGGTTTTTACTCTTCTAATATACTTAGTTTTCAGCACTCATTAAGTATTTTAGAAGTAGAAGGACCTGGATTTTAGATGTGGGTTACAACTAACTTGTTCTAATTTCATGTTTCTTTGGGTTATTTTTGTTATAGTATCATCCCTTGAAGCGTCTGACATCATTTAAACTTTGCATCATGTACCTACCCTAAAACAGTTTGTTGGCTGTACTATATGCTCACCAGGCTTTTCTCATGGGAATATTCAAATTTATGTATACATAGTTTATTTTTATTTTATATGTGTATTCTAATGGCTTACAATTTCTGAGAGAAATCCATGCTTATAACGATCAAAGACAATCCTAATATGTGCACGTTCTTTTTTATATGATAACATTAAACATAATGTATTATATAAATTATTTATTATGAGATATATAGCTAAACCCATATCTAATATACTTTTCATTTACCTACCATGTTTAATCCTAACACCATAATGGTACATGTTTGTATATTTGAGATACCAGGAGATTGTTTGTACCCTTAAACCCCCCCCCTCCCCCTATCCCTCTCTCTCATTAAAAGTTATACTTTGACTATCCTTTCACTAGAAATCATTAAATTTCTATACGAGGATTAATATACTTTGACTATATTAAAAGTTACTTTTGATCGGGTGATGATAAAAGTGGACATCGGGTATATCATCAGTCGTATGAGAAATATGAATGATAGATAAAGGATTTAACCCTCCCATAATTAGGAGAGATATTATTGGCCTCTTAATTGACTGAGATTATAAAAGCATGGCCATGCTCAAATAATGATTTGTCTTGATAATCTACTCATGGATCAAGTAAACCCGGATTAAATATTGAAGAGGATGACTAAATACATGCCTCGAGTTTAATCTATAATATGTATGGTTAAAGGGATTATATTACACGAAAAACATTAATCAAGAAAGGTTTTATCTAATCACAATTTAATTATTGTTTAATTGGGTAACAATGATGTATTACTAGATACCGCTCATTGTTTATAATTTTATTAGAGAATAAAATTATTGTCAATTAAATAATAGCCTATAGGGTCGCACAAATAGAGCATTTAATGGAATAGTTAATTTAAATTATGGATTTAAATTAATCGATGATTATTCGAATTTTATCTCAATTAAGTAAGACTTAATTGAGATAATATAAATTCGAATTAAAAGGAATGTTTTTTGCCCATAATAATTAAGTATGACTTAGTTATTAATTAAATAATAGAAATTCGTTTTTATTATTTAATCCAATACCTGCTAGGGTTGGGCTTTACTGTTATGGGCCTTTTTAATCAGCCATTATAAATACATAATGATAGGTTAAAGAGACTTGTACGTTTTTGGAGAAAACCCTAGCAGCAAAGAGAGGGAGAGGCAATTCGCATCATCAAGAAGGAGGCTAGTACATCCATTCCATAGTCAAGTTCGTGAGACCTTCTTGGAGGTGCTCGTGTGGATACCATAGAGGTGTTTCTCCGAGAGGTAGACACAAAGCGTGATAGCTAGGATCTCCGTTGAGTTCGTGAAAGTTAAGCTCTTGAAAGCGTCAAATTTTTTTTTGTTTTATTTACGTTTATCCGCTGCGTTTTATGCCTCGGAACCCAACAATTAGAATATGCAGAATTAAAGTGAATGATCCACACTATGAATGGTTGGATAGTGCTAAAGAGATAACTCATCTTGCTTCGAATGTTGCTACTAAAACTCCTTCACTAGCAGCTTCTACTCCTTAAAGCAAGTACTAAGTCTTTCTATATATTTGTATATCTTTATATATACTTATACTTTTGTATTTGTCTCCTTATTTCCTTGAAGACTTATGATATATGCAAACTTTGCAGGTAGTTAAGGTAATAGACAGGGTTGAAGCCACTTTTATATAGCATTTTTTAAATTCTAATAGAAAGAAAGGGCTTAGCATTCTAAGTCCAAAAGCTAGGACGGAAAGACATCGAGTAACTTTCTCTTTAGGTACATGTATATATCTAATTTTTTCTTTTACATTTTTGCTATATATACTAGTTTCCTTCCGACAGTTTTATGCCTTGGTATGTAATATTAGGCTCCTTTGTCGGGTGCACAAAAATGTTCATTTCTGCTCTTGTTTTTCTTATTCATGCTCACCATCTTCTAAACAAATAAGTCCATGTACAGTATACGTCATTTAGTGCTCAATTCCCTAGTGTTAATCTGATCTTATTATGCTACAAAGTCCGTGTAACTAACAAACATATTTGTTTACTTTCTTCCTCTGGAGCTTGATTTTGTCATATCTCATATCGTTCCGGCTGCTTATCATACTTACATGTGCATTTCATTGCATCAACTAACTATTTAACGGACGTAAAAGATCAGTTTTGTACTAGTGAAACCACATCAGCTAACTACAAAATATTGCTTAAGCATACAAGTCTTCTGAATAACTTAAAGTATAATCTACTACAAAGCATGGTCTCTTTGTAACCAACCATATAATAATGTCTTAAGGTGGATAGCAAAAGCTTAACTGGGATTACCATCAGCTCTGTGTCTTAGCGGAGTTAACATTTTATTCCATTCTGTTCCGGCGAACAATATAGAGCAATAAATTATTGTTGTCACTAGGTATCCAAATGTTGTTGTGACAGTAAGATGTAAAGAAAAATTGGATAATAACATATAGGTAACATAGTGGCATAAAAAAATAAACAATCATGAAAAGAACATTGTAATCTATAAAAATAATTTAAAGGCTTATATCAAATTAGTGCTACTAGATATTCTCCTCTGCTGCTAATTCTGCAGGGTGTTTGTTGTACTTGCCATTCTCGCATTAAGTTCATCAAGGAGAGCGTGGCCATAGGGACGGCTTCTGTTTAATTTCTGTGAAGGCTTAAGGATACGAGAAGTCTGACCAATTGTTTTTCTGATCTCCTTAGGTTGTATGTCAAATTCTTCAGCTGCAAAAAGTAAGGAGACTCTGATTTAGCAAAAAAAGTAAGGAGACATTGAACTAAAAACCATATTTAGATAAAAAATATTATTAAAGAAAGAAAATTAGATGTCTAACCATCATCTTCAATATCAATGATGATAGTTTTACCCTTGTCTAAACAAGGTTTTTTTCCGCTTGTCCCAGAGTATTAGTTGTCAGTTTCGGCCTCCTCCAAGTTACACCCTTAGGCAGAGTTGTCACAGCCTGTGGAAAGTTCACAATCAACCAACTTTTAATTCTTTCCCAACATCTTCCAACTCGTAGAGCGAGTGACCAAGGATACATAGCAAACTTGGAGGAAGAACTAAAATAAATTAGTTTTCAAAAAATAAAATTTCTAGAAATATTACCTCTAGGTAGATTTTGGAGCATTTTCTTCATTGTTTAATTATTAAGAAAAGGATACAAAGAGTAGGTATAGTAAATATATATATTAGTGCACCTTTAGTAAGGATAAAAGTGGATTTAAAAGGGGAGGGAAGGAGGGCTAGGACAGGGGAAGAAGGATGCTATGAGAAAAAGGCACTTTGAACTTTAATGAACAGTATAGATTATTAAAACCCTAATTTAATAGACTGCCTACACTAAATAATTTAAAATATCCCTAGTTCCAATGGCTAATTAAAATCCTAATTAAAATTTACAACTCACATATCTAGCAAATTCACTCGTCCATCATATTCACTAAATCAAAAAAAAATCAATTATATCATATTTTTGCAAATAAAACTTTAAATCATGAAAAATAATTAATAAATACTAGAACATTTTTTATCAAGTAAATATTATTTTTTTAGTAAATATTATATTTAAGAGTCTGCAAATTATTTTTCTTAATTTTGATGTTGATTATTAATAAAAATATATTTAATTTTGGAATATATTTTAGTTTTTACTATTAATTTATTATATGACACTAAAATATAAAGTTTACTTTCTCTTTACAACACTATTCAATAAAAAATATTTTTAAAAAATAGGAAGTGATATAATTTTTTATTTATGAGGCATGCATATGAATATTTTCGTTTCTTAATTCTATTATATGATAAAAAAATTTATTTTGCTTTTTGCAAAATGAAAATTATTTTATACAACTACGATACAATTTGATACCAATATAATAAGTTTGTTTTTGCAAATCACATTTATCAATGAGGGTCTTGTGTGTATATTTTAAAATTTATAAAATTTAATTTATTTCACAAATTTGTAATGCAAAAAGATTGAAATTTATGAAATACTATAAAAATATGTATTGAGGAATTAAATTATTTCTTAATTTAGTGTATGGACTTATAAATTAAAATATACTTAAAAAGGAATTAAAACGGGTATCTATTAATTGTTAATCTTTAGATATTTTTAACAACATGAAAGATAAATGTAAAAGAATAAAAGTTAAAATTCTTTATTATATAAATTTTACTACATTAATGTACCGTAACTGTAATATCTAGGATATCGTGTAAAAATATTTTTATCAATAACTGAATTATTATATGATTATTATGTAATTTTGGTGAATTATCTGATGATTGATATTTATATTTAAATATTTATATTTGATAAGATATGAATATGTTAATTTTACTATGCCCGGAATAAAATATGGATAATTGTGATATTCTTCTAATAATTTTTGGATCATTATATGATTTTATAATGATTTATAGATTTAACAATTATTTTCTGAATAATTATAAAAATTACATTATAAAGTCACGAATCGTCCAACCACAACCATTTTTACGTTTTTACAACCCGAAACTCTTCCGAAAACTCATTTCTAACCTAATCTGGATTACGGTTTGACGCGTACGCATCCCGGTGTATAATATTCGATACAATAATTATTTCGATATATCAACAAAACCCGTATTCTCGAAAGACGGGATAATATTACATTATCTTCGTATAAAGTGTTTTATAAGAAGCCTGGTTTGGATAATTATCCAATACGGGTATTAAATCCGATCATTTTTTGCAGTTACTTAGCGGCTAAGTAACTAATTTATAGATCCAAAATGATCCAACACGAACCAATATTCCATTAATATATAAAGCCCTTTTATTATCATTTTATTCGTATAATCATAATCAATGAGTAGAAATATAGAATTTACAGAGAATAACCCCAAAAATGTGGCGTTCTTCATAATCAAATGCACATACGAAGGTGTTATCAAAGTCTTGAAAAACTCTTTCTGAATCCACCATCTATTCAAGTGCAGAAATCAAGGTATTTTTCTTATTTAATTGTTTTAATTCGAATTATTTATGGATTAAATTATTAATTTTTGTACTTGATATTTTTGATGTGATTTGATGGCATTATCATGTAGATCTTTTCTTCCTGGTCATTTTGGTATAATATATGATGAATTTGGAGTCCAATAACATGTAGAAATTGATGTTTGATTCTCAGATTTTAAAATTAATGTTCTTGATTTGAATGTTCTAAATTGAAAATTGGGTTTTTCTGGGTTAAGGGTTATTGTTTAAAATTGATGTTACCATTATGTAGATCGTTGAACAAAGAACAGATTGGTATATACAAGATTAACAATCGATACCCGAAAAACAATCGGGGTGGCGGCGGAAATTTTAAACGGATTTTCCGTGCGATTCATCGATTGTTTGGCTGATGCGTTACGGCAAATGTGTTTCTGGGATTGCATAGATCATACACCCGTATTTTGGTTGAATTTCGGGTTGTTTTGGATTATTTAAAATTCCAAAAAATATTATTTTAATTCTAAAATTATTTTTATTTCAAAAATAAATCTTAATTAATTAATTAAATAATTTTAGTTCATAATTAATTATTTATTTGATCAATTAAATTAAATATTAATTGATTGATTGATTTAATTAGTTATTAATTACTTTTCTTTGATTATTTAATTAGATTTAATTATTTCTTTTGATTTAAAAATTTCAAAAAATAGTTTTGAGCTTTAAAATATAATTTTAAATTATGTTCAAGGATCGATAATTATTATTAAATTATTTTAAAGTCATATTCGGGTGTTCAGACTCTATTATTTGTAAATCGGATTTGGGTAAAATGAATGGTAGATAAAAGTTTATGACGTCTATGTGACAATTAGAATGATATGAGATTGAGTATTAATAGATACTTGTGATGCCTAGAAGAGTAAGCGAGGCATAAAAAAGAAAGCCAGTGATCAGTAAATAGAACTAAAGTGAAGAAAAAGAAAGCAAGTGATCGGTGAATAGAAACAAGGCATAAAAAAAGGAAAGTGATGGAAAAGTAAAATGGTGAGATGAGTACAAGTAAAGTTGGAAATCATCTGTAATAAGGCAAGTATTTCTGAACCTTCTTCAAGATATATTGCAAAAAATTTCGAACTTTCATATAACATTTTACTAGTATTCAAAATAAATCATAGTTTATATTGCAAGCGCTTTAATCTATTCAACCTTGAACCCTGATTCTTATTGATCTTGAGCCATAAGCCTTATTCTTCATAAAATATTGATTGTTGAATTCTCAGATATGAGCCACACATATACAATACTACTCCACAAATACATACATATCTACCACATACTGATTTCTGATATTGAATTGTTTGACATACCAACCCTTATGCCCTGTTTAACAAAAGACCAAACCTTGTAATCCTTGAACCCTTGGTCTTCTACTTTCTAATTATTTCTTTGATTGAAAGCCAACCTTTATGATTCCATTGTTATACCTTCTTGGAATTATGAATCACCATATGCTTCAAGATAAATATTGTTTATAATTCAGTTTATTGATTTACATCGTTTATCATATTGTTATTTTAGAATTGGATGGTTTTAGAAATGTGGACCAGATTCATGGTCAGACCAGATTCGTGGTAATATTAGGCAAATGCGTGCCTTGGATCCTGTATAGAGAGCAGAGCTGTGTGCCATGCTCGGGGTTAGTGCGTGACTGATCAGCAGCCTAACCTTGGTTTTTTTTTAAAATGAAAGTGAATATCCAATTCTAATCATCGCATATCCAGAAACTTCATTCTTATGAATCATTTCAATCTGTCATTGTTTAATCTCAATTAATTCAATTATGACTTGCTGAGCTACTTAGCTCACTCTTGCTAACCTTCTTACGTTTTTAATACCTGAAAAGGAAATTGTCGGTAAAGAGACTTCCTAGTCCAGTGATTCTGGGATTGCATAGATCATACACCCGTGTTTTGGTTGAATTCCGGGTTATTTTTGGCCTGCCGGAAAAGCACCATGGCGGCAGCCATGGAGTCCGGCCGGCGGATTGCCGGAGAAGGAGACCGGGGATGGATAAATTACAGTTTGGCCCCCAGGGGTTCTCCTAATTTACACAGATAGTATTCCAATTTTAAAAATATACAAATATCATATTTATGTTTTAAAATTTTATAAAAACAGGATTGTTGTTTAGTTATTTCAAAAAATAGTATTTTCTTTTTATAATATTTTCTGAAAAATTGTTTTTAATTATTTAAAATTCCAAAAAATATTATTTTAATTCTGAAAATTATTTTTATTTCAAAAATAAATCTTAAATAATTAAATAATTTTAGGTAATAATTAATTATTATTTGATCAATTAATTTAAATATTAATTGACTGATTGATTTAATTAGTTATTAATTAATTTTATTTGATTATTTAAATAGATTTAATTATTTCTTTTGATTTAAAAATTCGAAATATAGTTTTGAGCTTTAAAATATTTTTTTAAATTATGTTCAAGCTTCGATAATTATTATTAAATTATTTTAAAGTCAGATTCGGGTGTTCAGACTCTATTATTTAATTATAAAATGATTCGGAGACCCGTTTTAACTCAAAAAATGTTCACAAATTCGTAATAAATACTTAGAAAATTATTTTAACCCTGAATCTTCTCTGAAAAATTATTTTGACCGAATCTTCTATGTGCTACGTGCTATCTGATTGATGTGTTATATGCCTATATGGTTAGTGTTTGACTGTTTTAGGCATAACTTTCAATTCGTAAATCGGATTTGGGTAAAATGAAGGGTAGATAAAAGTTTATGACGTCTATGTGACGATTAGAATGATATGAGATTGAGTATTAATAGATACTTGTGATGCCTAGTGAGGCATAAAAAAGAAAGCCAGTGATCAATAAATAGAATTGAAGTGAAGAAAAAGAGAGCAAGTGATCGGTGAATAGAAACAAGGCATAAAAAAAAGGAAAGTGATGGAAAAGTAAAATGGTGAGATGAGTACAACTAAAGTTGGAAATCATCTGTGATAAGGCTAGTATTTCTAAACCTTCTTCAAGATATATTTCAAAAATTTTTGAACTTTCCCATAACATGTTACTACTATTCAAAATAAATCATATTTTATTTTGCAAGTGCTTTAATCTATTCAACCTTGAACCCTGATTCTTATTGGTCTTGAGCCATAAGCCTTATTCTTTATAAAACATTGAATGTTGAATTCTCAGATATGAGCCAGACATATACAATACTACTCCACAAATACATATCTACCACATACTGATTTCTGATATTGAATTGCTTGACATACCAACCCTTATGCCCTGTTTAACAAAAGACCAAACCTTGTAATCCTTGAACCCTTGGTCTTCTACTTTCCAATTATTTCTTTGATTGAAAGCCAACCTTTATGATTCCATTGTTATACCTTCTTGGAATTATGAATCACCATATGCTTCGAGATAAATGTTGTTTATAATTCAGTTTTAATTATTTACATCGTTTATCATATTATTATTTTAGAATTGGATGGTTTTATAAATGTGGACCAGATTCATGGTCAGACCAGATTCGGGGTCATATTAGGCCAATGTGTGCCTTGGATCCTGTATAAGGAGCAGAGCTGTGTGCCTTGCTCGGGGTTAGTGCGTGACTGATCAGCAGCCTAACCTTTGTTTTTTTTAAAAAAATTCAAAGTGAATATCCAATTCTAATTATCGCCTTTCCAGAAACTTCATTCTTATTAATCATTTCAATTTGTCATTGTTTAATCTCAATTAATTCAATTATGACTTGCTGAACTAGTTAGCTCACCCTTGCTAACCTTCTTACGTTTTAAATACCTGAAAAGGAAATTGTCGGTAAAGAGACATCCTAGTCTAGTATTTCTGGGATTGCATAGATCATACACCCGTGTTTTGGTTGAATTCTGAGTTATTTTTGGCCTACCGGAAAAACTCCATGGCGGCAGCCATGGAGTCCGGCCGGCGGATTGTGGGAGAAGGTGACCTGGGGTGGATAAATTACAGTTTGGCCCCCAGTGGTTCTCCTAATTTACACAGATAGTATTCGAGTTTTAAAAATATACAAATATCATATTTATGTTTTAAAATTTTATAAAAACAGGATTGTTGTTTAGTTATTTCGAAAAATAGTATTTTCATTTTATAATATTTTCGGAAAAATTGTTTTTAATTATTTAAAATTTCAAAGAATATTATTTTAATTTTGAAAATTATTTTAATTTGAAAAATAAATCTTAATTAATTAATTAAATAATTTTAGTTAATAATTAATTATTTATTTGATCAATTAATTTAAATATTAACTGATTGATTGATTTAATTAGTTATTAATTAATTTTATTTGATTATTTAATTAGATTTAATTATTTCTTTTGATTTAAAAATTGAAAAATAGTTTTGAGCTTTAATTTTTTTTTTTAAATTATGTTCAAGGCTCGATAATTATTATTAAATTATTTTAAAGTCAGATTCGGGTGTTCGGACTCTAATATTTAATTATAAAATGATTCGGTGACCCGTTTTAACTCCAAAAAATGTTCAAAAATTTGTAATAAATACTTATAAAATTATTTTAACCCTGAATCTTCTCTGAAAAATTATTTTGACCGAATCTTCTATGTGCTACGTGCTATCTGATTGATGTGTTATATGCCTATGTGGTTAGTGTTTGAATGTTTTAGTCATAACTTTCAATCCATAAATCGGATTTGGATAAAATGAAGGGTAGATAAAAGTTTATGATGTCTATGTGACGATTAGAATGATATGAGATTGAGTATTAATAGATACTTATGATGCCTAGAAGAGTAAGCGAGGCATAAAAAAGAAAGCCAGTGATCAGTAAATAGAACTGAAGTGAAAAAAAGAAAACAAGTGATCGATGAATAGAAACAATGCATAAAAAAAGGAAAGTGATGGAAAAGTAAAATGGTGAGATGAGTACAAGTAAAGTTGGAAATCATCTGTGATAAGGCATGTATTTCTGAACCTTCTTCAAGATATATTACAAATATTTTTGAACTTCCTCATAACATGTTACTAGTATTCAAAATAAATCATGTTTTATATTGCAAGCGCATTAAGTTATTCAACATTGAACCCTGATTCTTATTGATCATGAGACATAAGCCTTATTTTTCACAAACTATTGATTATTGAATTCTCAGATATGAGCCAGAAATATACAATACTACTCCACAAATACATATCTACCATATACTGACAGACCAACCCTTATGCCCTGTTTAACAAAAGACCAAACCTTGTAATCCTTGAACCCTTGGTCTTCTACTTTCTAATTCTTTCTTTGATTGAAATCCAACCTTTATGATTCCATTATTATACCTTCTTGGAATTATGAATCATCCTATGCTTCAAGATAAATTTTGTTTATAATTCAGTTTATTGATTTACATCGTTTATCATATTGTTATTTTAGAATTGGATGGTTTTATAAATGTGGAGCAGATTCATGGTCAGACCAGATTCGTGGTCATATTAGGCCAATGTGTGCCTTGGATCCAGTATAATAGAGTAGAGCTGTGTGTCTTGCTCAGGGTTAGTGCGTGACTGATCAGCAGCCTAACCTTGGTTTTTTTTTAAAATGAAAGTGTATATCCAATTCTAATCATCGCATATCCAGAAACTTTATTCTTATGAATTATTTCAATTTGTCATTGTTTAATCTCAATTAATTCTATTATGACTTGCTGAGCTAGTTAGCTCACTCTTGCTAACCTTTTTACGTTTAAAATACCTGAAAAGGAAATTATCAGTAAAGATACTTCCTAGTCCAGTGTGCGAGCAAGGATTCCAGGTTAAGTTGGATCAAGCTAGAAAGAGCATTATATTGTAGATGAGTTATGCAAGATTATAAACATGATACCATTATCAGATATAAGTTGAAATAATTGGGATTTGGTATGATGTAATAAAAGATAAGGTTGTGGCTTGTTTTTATACTTCAACCTGTTGCGATCCATGGTTATGAAAAGAAAGGTCAATGCATATAATATTTTATATACAGGTTTATATATTGTGTGTGTGTTGTAAGCCCCAAACTTCTGACCCGGGTTTGGAGGGCGTCACAGGTTTGGTATCAGAGCTATATGTTATAAGATACTGAAATAAGCCTAGATTATCGGGAATGGATAATGGGTTAGAATTAGGATTAGGAATTAGAAAGATAGGATGCCGAGAGGTTGAGTATGAATAAATAGTAGGTTTTGGTATGATTCATGATGAGATTTGAGATTCTTATCTAGCGACGCGATTGTCAGATCGTGGTAATGTCATATTCTTTTATCCCAAGATCGTCTGATCATTCGGAGCCTTCAGTCGGAGGACTATCATCTGATTCACGCCCTGCTCTTCTATCGGTGTTAGCCATATCACCTCCTGTTGCGACGATTGCACCTTTTATCTCATCTTCTTGTGCGAGACTACCTATTCGAGAATTTCCCACATGCTGATTCTGGTTCTACCGGATACTCAGCTGGGAGCACATCTTTTCAGTCTATCCTACACCTTGTTTTATACCATCACTTTAAAACCCGTCTTATAAAGTAATAGCACCTATGGGAATGGATTGGAGAGCTTCAACATATGGTGAGTACACGAGATATTAAGAAGGGTGATAAGAAACCTAAAGAGAAAGATTCATGTGTTCTAAAGATTAGATGTAGCAGGTTATATGGAGCTACTAGTAAGTATGCCACTTATGGTTATCTTGTGGAGTGGGGTAGATGGATTTTAAAGAAGTTTGAGAAGATTGGAAATCAAAAGTTTTTTTGGAAATAGATGATGATGTTATGACCAAGCATGATACGTATAGAAGTAATGTGATGTGATATTAGTCGACCTTATTTTATAAAATAGATTTGATGATTACTAGATAGACTTGTTATACTCAGTAATCGTAAGAGATAATGATAAGAGTGTTACCAGTATGAGAGACTGAAAGTGAAGTTATGAATAAGATAATATGCAACGGTAACTGGAGTTTTTGTCGACCAATAAAGAAAATTGAACCCAATAAAGGGTAGAATGTATGCGTAGGGAAGTAAACTGGGAGTGGCTAAAAAAATACCCAAATTGAAAATATGGGTTAGGGTTTGTAATCATAAAGTGGGGCTTTTTATGTAATGGAATTGGAAGAGGTCGGGGATGATGCGACGATTGAATTAAGGGGTCTTTGGTGTTTGGAAAATGGTCGAAAAGGAAATAACGACCTCCGCCCGTTGCAGACAATGTGACGAAGGTGGGTGGCAGCGATGGATGGGTGAAACAAAGGGGAAAATGCAGGGAAAGATTGGGTTCGATTTGAGGATCATTTTAATGGTTGTTTGCGGCTAAATGAGTGAGAGATGAGGGTGGTCCGACAGGAAAAGTGAGTGGTGGCGAGAGAAAAAGGTTTGACGAGGGAGAGATTAGAGGAAGAGAGGCCGAGAATTTAGGAAGTGAGGGTGGTCTTCGACGCTTTTGTCGGTCGGTGGTTCGCCAGAAAGAATGGTGAGGGAGGAGTAAGGTGACGGAGAATATGGTTGGGGAAGATGACGGTATTGTGGTAATTTGATAATTAATAAAAAATAGATATTGTCGAGGATTTAAAACAATGTAAAAGGTTAAATTTGGGAATGTATTGGAACAGTATTTTGTTTTATTAAAACTGGTGTTGTTGGCATAATTTATGTATACATATTGTATTTAGAGGGTATTCCAGAATATATTAAAATGTGACATAAGAGTGTTGGTGGGTTAATTTGAGATTTGTTAGTGAGTAGTAAATAGCGGGAAATCATATTAGTTTTACAATAAATTAATTGCATTATTTGATAGTAGAGTAAAATTTAATTGCAAAGTGAATCGAAGATTTCGTATCGAAAAGGATGGATATTATTTAATAAAGCTATTTTATAAGCACAAATATAAATTGATAATTATAATTAATTTTAAATCTGGTAATATGGAAAATGATTAGTATAAGCTAAAGGAACATTATTAAATTTTATTAAAATATGAAGTGCAATGTTTGTTCAATTTTTGTAATAATTTTTCAAAATGTAATTATTGATCTAGTAGTCAATATTTATGAATTATTAAACTATTAAATAAAAATAGTATAAGAATTCATGGTTTAATTATTTTGTACTGAAATATTGTATGGATTATTATTTTTAGAATTTCTCCACGCGAGAAGTATTAAAGTAGGAAAAGGTGAGATTTCTTGAGCAGTGAGCTAATAAACGGAAATATGGCAAGTTTTATCTCCTCCCTTTCCTAATTTTGATGTTGGTAATTGTTGTGCATGTTTTAATTTAAAATTTACAAGTTTATTATTTGAGCTTTATTCGCGATTATATTTAACTCGAAACACGTTCCCTCGTTGGAGGCACCCGGTTAAAATGCCTTATTTATATTGACCAAATAAATTTATTTTCTCGCGTGACTATCCCTATTGTTCAGGACAATTTTTTTATTTCCTATTGATGGACATAAATTTTTATGTTCATCTAATTTATTTCAAGGTCTTAAATCGATTTATTTTCTGGATCAATTTTTTAATTTCTATCAAGTTTTGAAATAATAATTTATCAATTCATTAAACCCTTCCAAGTCTCATGATTGATAAATCGATTACTTATTCTACCTTTATTTTTTCACATATATATATATATATATATATATATATATATATATACTGGTCAACGTGGGGTTTGACCTCCGATTATATATATATATATATATATATGATTAATGTTCTATGGAGTCCACCTTTTAATTGGAGTCCTCGGAGTCCATCTATATTTTGCAAATGAAATATTTTTTAAAACATGTTATCTTGCAAAACATGTTTCACAAATATCATTATTTCAATAAAATTATGCAAATCTCATACATTTACAAGTATAATATATTTGTTCTGTAACATGACCATTTATTTTCTACAAACTAAACGTATTTTGTAAAATAATATATTTCGTAATGTTATACATGTAAAATGTATACAACGTGCAAGATTTTCAAAAAATAGTCAACTGCATATAACTTAACTTTCTCTCTCTATATATATATGAGTGATATAACCATTATTTATGATCAAAATTATTTTATTTTATTGGCAATTTTAACAGTCAAGAATCGGTTTGACTAGTACCGCTTACTAGTATTTAGTCAATTGATATTTTATTTTTTAGTAAATATTTATCATTGATCCAACCGTTTAGATACCAATATATATATATGTATATATATACATATATATATACATATATATATATATTAGTGGTATAACCAAAGTTTCAGATCAAAATTATTTTATTTGGTTTGTCCTTTTAACATTCAAATATGAGATTGATTAATACCACTAATTACTAATGCTAAGTCCCATATTGATGTTTTGATTTTCATAAAAATATTTATAAATGATCCAACCATGTAGATGTCGAGATCCATATATAAGAGTGATAAGACAAAATTTTCAGAAAGAAATAAAATAAATTGGTTTCTATATTAACAGTCAACCAGTGGTGACAAGTACATTTCACTACTAGAGAAAAGTCAATAGACATCACCCTTTTAACATCAGTCGAAAAAAACCGATGTAAAAAACATGTTTAACATCGGTTATTTTCAACCTGATGTTAAAGATATATTTTTAAATAATATTTTTAAATAACCAATTACTAATAGTATTTTTTCAAAAATATAACCCTATGTTTCGCATAAGTTGTGTTTTAACTGATGTTAAACACTAACTTTCACATAGGTCGTTTAAGGACCGATGTCTATGCTAAAATTTAAAAAAAAATAAAAAAAGAGAATTCCGGGAATAATTCCTCCTCTTTTGTACTTTGCCAAATATTTCCCCCCTTTCCCACATATTCCCCCATTTCTTTTTCTCTGTTTCCCGATGTTTTTCTCTCTTCTCACCAGATATATATCTCTCTCTCGCCCCCCTCTTCTCTCTATCTCATCCCTTAACATCACTCCCTATCTCTTTCCATGGGTGTTACCGTCAATCAAGCCTTAATCGAGCAATCAAGTTTTAATATGTTTTACATACAACCCTAAATCGAGCAGAATCAAGCCATAATCAAGCTGTAATCGAGTCAACCAATAGAACCCTGATTTGTAAGTATTTATCATATTTGTTTTTCTTTTTTGTTTTTGTTTTTTAATTGAGCCCTAATTTATAAGTATTTTTTAGATCTTGTTTCTCATCTCCGTGTACCGGCTTCTCATATCCTTCTTAGATTTTGTAAGTCTTCGATTACACTTTTTGTTTAATTTATTTTTTCATGTATTTTTTGAAAATGTTTTTTGAATGTTTAAGCATGGTTGTAGTAGGATACATGAATGTATTTTACTGGTATGTATTTTGAAGTGGTTAAGGTTAAAATTATACTTCATCTTTTAAGGGGTTTAGTGGGACTTTTTGTGTTTTACTCGTTTATGATATTGGAGATAAAGGTGAAAAATGGAAGTGGTCTAGGCTGGATGTGACACTTACACATTGGTGGAATGAAGCTTCACATAAAGTTTCAGAAGCTCTTAGAGTGATTTCTACTGTTTTATACCAAGAAAGTTACTGTGAATTAATTTTACTGAAGCTTTGTGTTCTAATGATACATGTTTTCAGTGTCTCTTGTAGGGACGATTGAATTTCCAAGGGATTCAAACTATAGCTGTAAGGTACTTGGTGAATTAACATCTGAATGAATAGGATAATAATGTAGAACCTTTTTTTAAGTCTATTATAGTTGCCCAAGTTTATTTAGCAGCCACATTTTTGTTGAAAATTTAATACATAGGATGCTATGTGGCGACCTATTTTTATTGAAGTGTCTAGTCCTGTAGGTTTGTGAACCATTAAACTTTTCGATAAACCATAACTAGTTTATTTATTAATCACTTGCTCACTAATAATGTATCCCACTTAATTAATTTGTGTTTACACGTCTTGTACTTGTTGGACATTTTCAATATGCCTGATAGTATCTTAAACTCTTATACACCACTTCTCCTGAGCAGAATATACTTGCATCACAATGCTAAATGCCTATAATTACATGTGTTAATTGCATCAGATAAGACATTATTGACGCCAACATCACCAACATCTGATCTCGTAAAAGAGACAATACTAGCAATAACATGAGGAGCACCATTTCCCAATGGAAGCAGAGTAGTACCAGCTATAGTTGGAGAAAGATTAAGAATTTTCAACAGATTTTGGACGGAAGGACAGAAGTACTCAGTAGTTGTATTAGCAAGTAAATAAAACAAAAAAAACAAGCCAGAGGAGAAGAACGGAATAGCCCAACACAGGGAACTACCCACAGTTGCAGTAAAAGATTTCAAGGTAGTTCATATAACCTTTTGGCTTGCATGATTTATTTGATCTAATGTATACACACTTGGACTAATAATGAGTGTAGTTCTGCAGACCAGAGCAGCCATCATCTTGGACTAGGAGATTTGAAGATTGTGTGAGAACTACAGGTAGAGATGCACAAAAAGCCCGGGCCCTGGCCCGGCCCGATCCGGTCAAAGCGCGGTCAAATCCTGGCCCGGGCTTCGGGCCTTGACGGGCCCTATATTTTTAAGCAAAACCCGGCCCGGCCCGGTTAAAAGCATGGGTTTCGGCCCGGCCCGACCCGATTAAAAGCGCGAAAAAGCCCGGTTATAATCTGATTATTCTAATATATTTTCTTATATAATTATAAATTGACATTTACTATAAATATAAATAATACTTTAAAAACATATATATATATATATATATATTTACATATTTGTGATTAATAATATTATTTATATAATTTGTTGCATAAATAATGAAAGAATATATAATACGTACACTATATATATTTGGATATCATTGTTATCATAACAATGATAAAACATATTGGTCTATAAACATGTTTATTTTTTTCCGAACTTAAATGATTTCAATGAAGTAATATTTTTATAAAATATTCCATGTAAACTAATACATTTTTACGATGATCTAGTTGCAATCTGCAGGTGATGTTTAATTGGAAAAAGCATATAAGTTGGTAGTTAAATAACAGGACAATACGAAAATGAACTATGTATTAGAGAAGAGAGGAAGTTTCATGGTATTGATGAGAGAAAAAATTAAAGTGCTAAAGTTAGGATTTAAAGCAGTCCATGGATGATGAAAAATAACTTAGTGTCCTGTGGGGAAGTATTAGTTTTGATAGTATCTCAAATCTCAATCATGTTCATAGAATTATTGTACAATGAGACAAAGTAGATGAGGGAGGTGCAAAGGATTTAAAGGTGGCATCAAAATCCAAATTGTATTTTTTGGCATTTGGCATTTTTAATTGCACTGAGACCTGGAGGTGTATTTTGTAGTATGGGAGAAAGTATGTGGTTGCATTAATTCCTTGTTATATTAGCTAGCTTTTCTTTTTAACATGTACTAGTCAACTCTTTTTAATGAGTTCCTCTGTTAATAAGCAGCATCTATACGTTTATTGGTTGATACAAATCAGAATATTTATTTGTTCATGGTTTTATTATTAAATAGGACTTCTTTGTGGCAGTGCAGTGGTGTAATTGGATTTTTTATCTGTTCAACTGAAGGCACACCTATGGATTTTAGGAACCCTGCAAACCCTATTGAGATGTTAGATGGAGCCCTTAATTATAGGTGGGAACTCAGGTTCTACAATTCTTAGGTAATAACATCCTTGGCTCAGATTTTCTGTCTAATTTATCTTGTTCAATATTTTTCTAAACTCTTATACTATTAGTTCATATATTCCAGCAAGTTATTTTGCCTTGCACAATATTCTTCAGTGGGAATATTTCAAATAGTAAACTATGCAGGGGCAGGACATTACTTTGAAACAGTTTTTTAATCTTTTCCCCTTATTTTAGTCATCATAAATATCCAAATAAACGTTGAAACATTAGTCTGTAGCTTGGTCTGATGTACTAGTTTACCACTATTTGTTTAAGCCAATGTCAGGCTACTGCCCCTCCAAATTTTGCTCTAAAATGTCTTGTTTGATGTCATGATTTGCAATACTAAACGAGTGTTAGATTAATGTTTGCTATAAGTTTTATGCCTCAGATTTAACAGTATATGGGAGCTGTTACTTTGTGCCATATTTACCAGATTCAAAAACTCAGGTGTTAAACTTATTTTTAACTGAACTAACGGATATTACACATCAGTTTATAGCTGATGTCTATAAATGAGACATCGTCTAAAAGTGATGTCTATGTACATATTACACATTAGTGCTTTCAAGCAGCTGTGTGGGGTGATTTTTGACAATAGTTTTCAACCGATGTGAAAAAGAAAATACTTTTCTCTCACAACGCCATAAGTGCACATAGGCAACCCCTACTATACAGTTGCATAAGGCCTAAATGGTGTTGCATAATAGGCAACACCAGGCAGGGTCGTGGACGTGGTCGTAGAGCCTTAAGGCAATGAATTATGCAACACCAGAAAGCGTTGCATTATGCGTCTTTTGCAACAGTAAAAGCGTACAATGACGACAACAGTTAGTGTTGCAGAAAATGAAACCACATCACAACTGTGTTCTACGGGAAAGTGACACGTCATTTTTCCACGTCAGCAGTGGCCCTACTTTGACACATCATCAAGGGGTCCCACATTTTCCACATCAGCAGTGGGCCCCACTTTTTTCGCGTCAAGAGTCGGTCCCACAATATATAATGCAACACTGATTTTAGTCATTTGCAACACCATTTTTATTCATATATAACATTATTTTTAGTCTTATGCAACACCATATAGAGTCAAATGCAACACTTCAAAAATTAAAAAAATTGACATAGTTATTCTGCTTTTATATTATTCCTGCCAAACAAGGCATCCAACAATCAATACAACAAGCATCAAATGAAATTTAAAACTTACTAAATTATCAAAGTACCAAATTCTAACTTCAAAAGAACAAATGAGCAATTTTTTTTCTTTTCTTTTCTAAATAATGTCACCTACTCATTTCAGCTCTAGCCTTTCAACTCTTTTTGACGTTGTAAAGCAGATATTGTTTATTTCCAGCCAGGTAGAGAACTGTCAGTCGATGTGATCCAGAGACAAAATTGCCTGTATTTGAGATGGCTTTAAACAACATTAGGAAAGGCATCCATGTAGTTTTACGCTTCTTTGTTGAGTTCGAACCAATATATTTAGCAATTCCTGAAAGCAACCATTTTAGTAGACAATAATCAGATAGTCGAGTGAATACTGTCAAACAAAACAAAAATTTATAAGAAAAACCATGCTCCAGCTTAGGGCATCATAGGAAAACCTATACTGAGATAACATTGCACCTTATTCTCGTAAAAACTAAATAAATAGTATGCATGGACGTACATTTAATCGTAGGATCGAGACAAGCAACCAAAAAAATAAGATACTGACATATTAGTCTTCTATCCAAAAAATTGCTTTGCACATAATTTCAGCACATAATCTACGACAACCATGCCCCTCTTTCACAGTCATTATTTAGATTATCGATATTCTTTCCAGAGACATGAAATGGGCCTTTCTCTGGCTTTTGAATTCGGATCCTTCCTAAGTCATCCTTAACAGCTTAAAATAAATTAGGAGATATATAAGAAAAACTGAAATATTTCATTAAAGAAAGGATGAGATAAGACCACAAGAAACACAACAAACTATTATCATGTCACAGCTGGTTAGAAGCTATCAAATTTAACTCTCTTAAATATTCACATATCACTTTCTTACATATTTTCATCACAGACAACATAATAAATATATGCTTCAACTTTGGGATTCCATATTTTACTATTATAAAAGTTGACTTGAAATTTGGCTTTTAGTTCTAAAAACTGAAAAGTAAAGCTGAGAAGATTTTTGAAAAGAAGACGAACATAAGGAATTTTAAAGATTTCGGAGAGGAACAGAGGATATCAAAGAACTAGATAAAAGTGGTAAGAGTATTCAAAGAGAATATAGCAAGATACATATATTACATTTTCAGCCAACTCTTAGCCAATATTTATATAAACCAACTTTGTGGATTATTTATATATCCCAGTACAAGCTTGCTCTTTAGCACATTGCCACCATGATACACATTGACCAACTACTTTAATTAGAAATTTCTCCTGAAAACTAAAACTCATCTCTACAATAGCCACTGCTAAACTATTTCTGGAAAGGAGCTTCAGAATGCTAGTTTATAAAGCAGAAGTTGTTGATAGTGTAGACTATGAAAAGAAGAGGAATCCAATGAAATAAAGTCTAATAGTGCCAATTTCTCAAAGAGGAACTCAAATTTAGTTATCAGGTGCCAGAGTTCGATATTAGATGAAGACACATATGTAAATGTATAGAAAGTCAGAAAAACATAATTGAATTGAACTTGAAAATGTTACACTAATCGAAATGATTAATTCTATAATTAAAGATTCATAATCCACTAAATAAAGTTCAGCATGTAATCTTACTCCAGCAGATAGCAGGAATAACAAAAGATCTACTAGCGGTTCGGTGGGCGGCTGTTGGCAGCAGAGACCCTAGATCCCCACTCGAGCAGCTCTTTGCTTGTATCATCCTTGTGACAAATCACTTCAATGAAGCAAAGCCAATCTTTTTTCTCCCGTTGCAGTCTCTATTGCTTCAATAAGATCTTCTCACAGCGGACCTGAACAATTCAAGAAAGGCCGGTGTCAAAAATACTTTTTTTAAAAAAATAAACTTCACTGCTCTAACTTGTAAGTAAATGATACACTGCTCTCGACTGACCTTAGTCTTCCAGCATTTGCCTTCACCATTGTGAATCGCATCAACCAGTACAGTGTAGTGCCAGTTCTTGATCATATTGTATGGTCCATCATGGATCTCAACTTCAATGGTATAACCACCGTTATCAGAAAAATGATTTGATTTTGACCGCATCGCAATATTATCAACACATCTTGAGCAATAACCTGCAAGGGATATTGAATTGGTTAATATGAAATAAAGAAGGAATGATTCTCGTAGAAATGGTGGGATTTTCAACAGTTAACACCACATATGGTCCATTATTGGAAAAACACAGATAACTTGTGATGAGTTACCTGAAAGCTTCCATCACCAATACATGCAATTATTCGCTTATCCTTAGCAGCCTGTGTATACCCTAGAGTTGCTCCAACTGACCACCCAATGGATCCATACTGTATTTGGAACTCATACCTGTATTATTACACTTACATTAATACCTTAGGAAATTATATTGAAAGGGAAGCTCACCCGCATCCTTTTGGAAATTTCATCTTCTGGAAATTGAACAAAGAATCCCCTGTCTCAGTAATTATATTGAAAGTCATGCGGAATTTGTTTAATTTGCTTGTTGCAGACTATCTCTTTACCAGGAGCCCTTTGTTCATAGAAAACCATCATTAATGAGTCATTCATGCTTGTTTCATCATTTGCACATGACGTGTTTCCACCTGAGGTTGATACATCAGCGTCCCTAAGTTGAGAGGGACATAGAACTTCTTGGTATGAATTGCTCCTAACTGCCGCATCTTCCAGCATTAGATGTTCACTAGAACTTTGGGTTGTAATTCCAGGACACCGAATTCTTCCCAAAAATACACCAAAAACACGAAAAGCACTATCCGGAAACTCCACTGTGTTGCAATAAACTGAAAATTTTGTAGATAATGCAACGCTTTTCGTGCAACGTTGGATATAAACCGTTGCCTATGTGCACTTATGGCGTAGTGTCTACACCCACGAAGACATCGGTTTTAAACAAAATAGACATTAGTGAACTGATGTCTATTGACCTTTTTCTAGTAGTGAATTTAACCGGTATTTAGTTCCATATTGATGTTTCAATTTTTTTGAAAAAAATACTTATGAATTATTCAACCATAAAGATGTTACCATCTATAAATTTTAGTGATATGACAAAATTTCACTAAGAGCGTATGGTGAAATTTAGAATTAAGTTTAGTTAGACTATATTGTTAAAGTAATCAAGTTCAAATGATTAAAAATTCTTGAAATTTTTGGTTTAACATTTTTTTGTAACCATTTTAACATATGTACAGTTGGATCATTTTTTATATATTCCGAATAAGTGGACCTTTCACTACAGCATAGATTGCTTTAAGCAACCCCATAACTGTGTTGCTATATATATGACCAAAAAAATATTGCTAAAGACCCGAAAAGGACTAAGGCGACAACAAAGCTATGTTGACTCGTAGCTAGTTAGTATAGATATCTATAGCAACATAAAAACTACTCTATTGCAACATACCAATCTATGTTACAATAGATCTCAATAATAATATATTTTGGACTATATAGTAACATACTTAGTGTGTTGCAAAAGATCTTAGAATTACTTTCAGAATTATGGGGCTCATAGGGGCCCATACGTGGGACTTATATGTGGGGCCCACATATGGACCTAGTTATTTATCTATGGCAACACACCTGTAGCAACATCTTTTATCTTACAAAAGGTTAATTATTTATAACAGATTTACTACCTACTGCAACAAAGTTTCAACCTCAAAAATAATTGAAATACACATCCTGAATATTGTATTTCCCAAAATAAATACCATACAATTGTAAGGAATATTCATTCATACAACTAGTCATACACATCAAATTCACTAGTACAAAATCAAACTTTTATGTCGCCTAATTTACGATGCACGTAGAAGAATCTAACGTATATAAGACTTCATACATCGGGTTTTTTAAAAAGGCGACATATATTAACCTTCTAAAAGTACCATTTATGTCGGTTTAGTAAACAACCAATGTATAAGGGTGAAATATACGTCGTCTCCAAATTGGCCGACGTATAAAAACTCATTTTACGTCAGGTCTGGTTCACCATCGTATAAGATCATTACAAATACTCAGCATATCCATCGATTTTTCAGCACTCGATATATATGTGATTGTATATACGTTCGCTGTCTCTAATCCGACATAAATTAAAATTTTTAATTATTAAAAAAATAGTTTAACCAAAACTTAATAGTGGTCGGGCCAATTTTAGTCTATTCTTCCCAAAATCAAACTATGTCCATTATAACATCGCTCGATGGAAACATGGGTCCAGGAAACCATCACACCTCATTCATCTATCCGAGCAATTTCCTAACTTACATTTCTGGTATGAAGTATGTCAATACTAACGATTGAATATGTATACATAAATAGCCATATAACAGATTTTTTCTTGTTAATTTTTCCTTCACTTCTACCTAATTGGGTCTGTTAACTTCTTCGATCCTAGAACGTTGCATTCGTTGTTGGTAATCTCCCTCCCCCCTCTCTCTCTCCCACTCCCTCTCTCCCTTCTTTCTCTTCTCTGCTCCATGTTCTTTTTATTTACCTTCCCATTCCCGCCCCTTTGTTTTCTCGAATCTAATTATGTTACAAAAAAATATATTTGGGTGTTGATTAAAATTTGATATATAATCTTTATTAATTTGACACAACATTTTTATATTTTATTATGAAACATAATCAGACTAGAATTACTAATTATATGGTTTATATTTGCAAAGAATGTCAATGGTGTAAATATAAGGTACACATTCGGTTTATGGGATTCTTTCTTTCGAGCATCTTTAACGTAATAATTTTCCATCGTGTTAGTGATGAATTCACGTGCTTGTGTAATGATTATTTGTTTCGTATGTTTGAGTGTTCTGTTTCATGTTATCTACTAGCATATTCGATGATATGAAATAAAGTATAATAAGGTAAATTTTTTTAAAATTAATTAATCAGTGGATCGATTAATATACTACTCTACTCTTTTTTGTATCTAGATAATTAGTTAATTTTTTTTTTGAATTTAGCCATCATTTTTGAAAGATTTAAATTACAAAAAAAGGAATAAAATATATGGGTTCCAATATATATTGCACATATATGGGTTCGACTTGTTGGGGCTTTTAATTTATATGCTATAATTTGCTCATCTTTTGCATATACAATAACTTCAATAAAACTTCATTTTAAAACTAAAGTGAAAGTTCTGCTCAAACAACATGTGTAGAACTTATTGTCAATATATTTATATTAACTAAATGATATGAATCTAAGAAAACCAAAACACAACTTGCCAGAAAAACACATTTTATTATATCTGCGAATTGAGGCAATATAGAAGAAATACAATGAAACTACAAAACTGAAACTGCTAAAAAAGAGGACACGATCATCTGTCTACAACCTACACTAACTCTACTGCCTTGATTCAATCAAAACTCCTAAAATAACGGACCTGAAAACAAACACTACACAAAATAGACGTTGACAACTCTTTATTTCAAAATACCGTATAACCAAAGTTTAAGATGTCCACTTTCTGGTTTTCAGTACTCATATGCTCCAGAACAATGTCTCCTCTCTCAATACATTCCCTTATGAACTGATACCTGATATGTATGTGTTTTCTCCTGTCATGAAATACATAATTATTTTCCAAATCTATAGATGATTTATTATCGATAAATAATACAACTGGTCCAATGTAGTATGATGTTATTTGACTTAAAATATTATGAATCCATATAGCCAGGCAAGTTGTTGCAGTTGCGGCCATAAACTCCACCTCACAAGATGATAAAGCAACACACCTTTATTTCTGGAACATCGAGATGGTGAACTTCCAATTCGTTCTTAGCAGCCAAAGCTCATAGAGAATGAACCATTTCAGGCCTTGTCACAGGAGCAAAGACTTTGTCAAAATCAACTACACGCTCTTGAACATAACCTTTGGTCACTAATCTCGCTTTATGCTTCACAATTCTTCCCTCATAATCCTTTTTTAACCTGAATATCCATTTCAGGCCTATAACTTTCTTCCCAGGTGGCAGTTTAGACAATTTCCAATTCTGATTTTCTTCAATTGACTGCCTCTCCTTAGCTACCTATACAAAATTCATAGGTTCCTCGATTCCTCTAAGGTATAACTCCTTGTCCAGTTGCACCTCCTCAGTCTTATTATAAATTTCACTCACATTTATGATTCTCTTTAGTTATGTACTATCATCGTAATGTTTTGGGTTCAGTTGTTGCACATGTGATTGTAGTATTGGAGACTCTACTAACTTGTTGCTTTAAATGTCACTTTCACCAAAATTAGTTTTAACACTTCATGATTCCCTTCCTTTTACCTCAGCCATACCCTCAATTATAAACACGGCAGCTTCACTAACATCATTTGTCTCCCAAGTCCATGACTTATTTTCCTCAAATATAACATCTCGGCTCACGAAAACCTTGTTACTATTGGGATCATAAAGGCGATCAGCCTTAGTTCCCGGTTCTTTACCCAGATTCACCACCGGTTTGCTCCTGCCATACAGTTTGCTCATTTTTTAACTTGGAATTCTCATGTAAGAAATACACCCAAAGACCCTGATATGTCCAACTTGTGGCTTTTTCTCATTCCACGTCTCATATTGAGTAATTCCTGACAGAGCTCTCTTTGGAAGATTGTTCAGCAAATACACGGAGTGTCTAACAGCTTCACCCTACATAAAAGAATGGAGTTTCATCTCTTTTAAACAAATCTTGGCCATCTCCACAACAGTCTGATTTCGACGTTCCACAACACCATTCTGCTGTGGCGTATATGGTGCAGTGTATTGTCGTGTTATTCCATCCTTTTCAAAAAACTTCTTAAATTTGTTAAACCTAAGTTCTCCACCCCGATCAGTTATCATGACTCTAACCTTTCTTTCTAGACCTATTTCAACCAAAGCATAAAAGATTTTGAAAGCCACCAATGCTTTATCTTTGTTTCTCAAAAAATATACCCATATATATCGACTAAAATCATCCACGGGAAGAAAAAAACCTCTTACCAGATGCAGTTTCAAGGTGAAATGGGCCACAAAGATCCCAAAAAATCAGTTCCCGAACTTTTGTTACATTATTACTTGCCTTCGAGGGAAATTGCTTTCTAGTTTGCTTCGACATCAGAAAACCCTTACACACCTTCTCTGGCTGATTGATCTTAGGCATTCCGTTCATCATTCGATCCTTGTTCATTCGTGACAAAGCATGATAATTTACGTGTCCCAAATACATATGCAACAATTTTGATAACTCATCTTATTTTGACAGTAAGCACTTCGAATTGTCAGTATTAAGAACAATTTTATAGAGTCTATTTTGAGATCGCTTTACCTTCATGAGGAGCTATTTTATTTCCTTCCTCCAACCGTTGTCCAAGACTTATTATATTATTCCGAAGAGTAGGGATATGTTATACATCATCAAGGATTCGAATTTCTCCATTTTTTCAAGTGAAAGATACAGAACCCTTTACCTCTATCTTCATAGTAGAACGATCCCTAAAACTCACCTATCCAATAATCTTCTCATTCAATTTCGTGAATTTTGATTTGAAACCCGTCATATGACTACTTGTTCCGTTATCCAAATACCAAATATTCGATTCATTTTAAAATTTTATAAATTGATAGGGCATTACCTACTTTTCACATAGGCGTATAGCAGCTGCATCGACATACTTTTCCAAGAGAAGAGTCGATTCTTCATCTTCATTGGCCTTGGCCATTTTATAACTCCCTTTAAATCTCTTGTACCCATTAGTTTATAACACTTCAAATCACTTTTATCACGACCTCCAAGATTTATAAAACTTGACGATGAGTTATATGTTTTGCTGTAATTATTTATTTTTAGCAAATGTTCACAAGTCAACAACAATTTCCCATCATTACTCCCACATTTCTGCCATTCTTCCTCGGTTAGCATGAGTTGTCCTGCATTTGATTCACTTTTCTCACCCCCTTTCATTCGTTCTTCATGAGCTTTCAGATATCCTACTACCTCTTCCACAAATAGAGTTTCTAAATTTCTAAAATGCTCCAAAGTCGAAACAATTTATAGTAATTTGGTTGGCATTGCACGAAGCAGTTTTTTGACCACATAGGCTTCTTTCATTTCTTCACTGAGTGCTATTATATTGGTCACCAACCCATTCAACCTCAAGTGGAAGTGATCGAGCTGTTCACTGTCTTTCATGCATATTGTTTTAAACTCTATTCTCAATGTGTGAACCTTAGCCTTCTTCACGCGTTCTGCACCTTGACACATAGTTTTCAAGGCCTCTTGGGCCTCTTGTGCGGTTCCTTTTTCCGCAATTGAGGTAACATATTATCTGGCCGACCCTGATACAACATGGCTAATGTAACTTTGTCTATCTTTTCTTCCACAGGCGCCTTCACATCGCTTGTATACACTTTCATTTTTAGTGCCCAAGTTGTGTAGTTATTCTTCGCCAGTATTGGATAGCTCAAACCTATCGACCCTCCTTGTTTGGCTTTGTTTATATCCATTACAAATGTTTCCGACTTTCATTGAGAAATCTTAATCTATGATACCAAATATTGTCAATATATTTATATTAACTGAGTGATATAAAATTAAGAAAAGGAAAACACCGCTTTCTAGAAAAATACACCTTCTTATTTCTGCAAACTGAGGCAATATAAAATACACTAGGAAATTGAAAATACTAAAAAATAGGACACGATCACCTGCCCACAACCTACACTAACTCTACTTCCTTTACTCAATCAAAACTCCTAAAATAATGGACCTGAAAATAAACACTACACAAAATAGACGTTGGTAACTCTTTATTCGAACATAACGTATAACCCAAAGTTTAAGATTCACCAACAATACTTTCAGCCTATGAAATTCTGTCCAAAGAACTAACCTTTAGTTATATTTTTTTCTTGTGGAAAATAAATTTTGGTAAAATAGTAATATTGTTCTAATATACTTTGTATCCAATACTCATTTAGGTTTTTAATCTTCTAATATACTTAGTTTTCAGCACTCATTAAGTATTTTAGAAGTAGAAGGACCTGGGTTTTGGATGTGGGATACAACTAACTTGTTCTAATTTCATGTTTCTTTGGATTATTTTTGTTGTAGTATCATCCCTTGAAGCGTTTGGCATCATTTAGACTTTGCATCATGTAACTACCCTAAAACAGTTTGTTAGTTGTACTATATGCTCATCACGCTTTTCTCATGGGGATATTCGAATTTAGGTATACATAGTTTATTTTTCCTTTATATGTGTATTCTAATGGCTTACTATTTCTAAGAGAAACCCATGCTTATAACGATCAAAGACAATCCTAATATGTGCACGTTCTTTTTTATATGATAACATTAAACATAATTATTTGCCAAATCTATAGATGATTTATTATCGATAAACAATACCACTGGTCCAATGTAGTATAATGTTATCTGACTTAAAATATTACGAATCTATAAAGCATGGCAAGCTGTTTTAGTTGCGGCCATAAACTCCACCTCAAAAGATGATAAAGCAACACACCTTTGTTTTTGGAACATCGAGATGGTGAACTTCCAATTTGTTCTTAGAAGCCAAAGCTAATAGAAAATGAACCATTTCAGGCCTTGTCATAGGAGCAAAGACTTCGTCAAAATCAACTACACGCTCTTGAACATAACCTTTTGGTATTAATCTCGCTTTATGCTTCACAATTCTTCCCTCAGCATCCGTTTTTAACTTGAATATCCATTCCACGCCTATAACTTTCTTCCCATGTCGCAGTTTAGACAATTTCCAGTTCTGATTTTCTTCAATTGACTGCATCTCTTTCTTTATGGCTAATTTCCAATTTATGTCCTTAGCTACCAGTAAGGTATAACTCCTCGTCCAGTTGCTGCTCCTCAGTCTCATTATAAATTTCACTCAGATTTATGATTCTCTTTAGTTATGCACTATCATCGTAATTTTTCGGGTTCAGTTGTTGCACAGGTGATTGTAGTATTGGAGACTCTGCTGACTTGTTGCTTTCAATATCACTTTCACAAAAATTAGTTTTTAACACTTCATGATTCCCTTCCTTTTATCTCAGCCATACCCTCAATTATAAACATGGCAGCTTCGCTAACATCATTTGTCTCCCAAGGCCACGATTTATTTTCCTCAAATATAACATCTTGGCTCACGAAAACCTTGTTACTATTCGGATCATAAAGGCGATAAGCCTTAGTTCCCGGTTCTTTACCCATATTCACCACCGGTTTGCTCATTTTCTAACTTGGAATTCTCATGTAAGAAATTCACCCAAAGACCCTGATATGTCCAACTTGTGGCTTTTTCTCATTCCACGTCTCATATTGAGTTATTCTTGATAGAGCTCTCATTGGAAGCTTGTTCAGAAAATACACGTAGTGTCTAACAGCTTCACCCTACATAAAAGAAGGGAGTTTCATCTCTTTTAAACAAATCTTGGCCATCTCCACAACAGTCCAATTTCGACGTTCCACAACACCATTCTGCTGTGACGTATATAGTGCAGTGTAATGTTGTGTTATTCCATCTTTTTCAGAAAACTTCGTAAATTCGTTAGACCCAAAATCATCACCCCGATCAGTTATCACGACTCTAAACTTTCTTTCTGGACCTGTTTCAACCAAAGCATAAAAGATTTTGAAAGCCTCCAATGCTTCATCTTTGTTTCTCAAAAAATATACCCACATATATCGCATAAAATCATCCATGGGAAGAAAAAAAAACCTCTTACCAGATGCAGTTTCAAGATGAAATGGGCCACAAAGAACCCCATGAATCAGTTCTAGAACTTTTGTTACATTATTACTTGCCTTCGAGGGAAATTGCTTTCTAGTTTGCTTCGACATCAGACAACCCTTACACACCTCCTCTGGCTGATTCATCTGAGGAATTCCGTTCATCATTCGATCCTTGTTCATTAGTGACAAAGCATGATAATTTACGTGTCCCAAACACATATGCCACAATTTTGATAACTCATCTTATTTTGACAGTAAGCACTTCGAATTGGACGTATTAAGAACAATTTTATAGAGTCTATTTTGAGATCGCTTTACCTTCATGAGGAGTGAGTATGTTTTGAGATCGCTTTACCTTCATGAGGAACTATTTTATTTCCTTCCTCCGACCGTTGTCCAAGACTTATTCTATTATTCCGAAGAGTAGGGATATGTTCTATATCGTCAAGGATTCGAACTTCTCCATTTTTCCACGTGAAAGATACAGAACCCTTTACCTCTATCTTCATAGTAGAACCATCCCTAAAACTCATCTATCTAGTAATCTTCTCATTCAATTTCGTGAATTTTGATTTGAAACCCGTCATATGACTACTTGTTCCGTTATCCAAATACCAAATATTCGATTCATTTTGAAATTTTATAAATTGAGAGGGCATTACCTACTTTTCACATAGGCGTGTAGCAGCTGCATCGTCATACTTTTCCAAGAGAAGAGTCGATTCCTGATCTTCATTGGCCTTGGCCATTTTATAACTCCCTTTAAATCTCTTGTACGCCTTGGTTTATGATAATCTGCATCAAAGTGACCATAGGCAAAACAGTTGTAACACTTGAAATCACTTTTATAACGACCTCCCTAATTTATAAAACTTGACGATGAGTTATATGTGTTGCTGTAATTATTTATTTTTAGCCAATATTCACGAGTCAACAATAATTTCCTATCACTACTCCCACATTTCTGCCATTCTTCCTTGGTGAGCATGAGTTGTCCTGCATTTGATTCACTTTTCTCACCCCCTTTCATTCGTTCTTCATGAGCTTTCAGATATCCTACTATCTCTTCCACATATAGAGTTTCTAAATTTCTCAAATGCTCCAAAGTCGAAACAATTTGTAGTAATTTGGTTGGCATTACACGAAGCAGTTTTTTGACCACATAGGCTTCTTTCATTTCTTCACTGAGTGCTCTTATATTGGTCACCAACCCATTCAACCTCAGGTAAAAGTAATCGAGTTATTCGCTGTATTTCATGCACATTGTTTCAAACTCTATTCTCAATTTGTAAACCTTAGCCTTCTTCACGTGTTCTGCACCATAACATATAGTTTTCAAGGCCTCTCAGGCCTCTTTTGCTATTCCTTTTTTCCACAATTGAGGTAACATATTATATGGCCGACCCTGATACAACATGGCTAATGTAACTTTATCTGTCTTTTCTTCCACAGGCGCCTTCACATCGCTTGTATACACCTTCATTTTTAGTGCCCAAGTTGTGTAGTTATTCTTGGCCAGTATTGGATAGCTCAAACCTCTCGACCCTCCTTGTTTGGCTTTGTTTGTATCCATTACTGATGTTTCCGACTTTCACCGAGAAATCCTAAGCTCTGATACCAAATATTGTCAATATATTTATATTAACTGAATGATATAAAAATAAGAAAAGTAAAACACAGCTTTCGACAAAAATACACCTTCTTATTTCTGCAAACTGAGGCAATATAAAAGAAACACTAACTCTACTTCCTTTATTCAATCAAAACTCCTAAAACCTACACTAACTCTACTTCCTGCCCACAACCTACACTAACTCTACTTCCTTTACTCAATCAAAACTCCTAAAACCTACACTAACTCTACTTCCTGCCCACAACCTACACTAACTCTACTTCCTTTACTCAATCAAAACTCCTAAAACAATGGACCAGAAAACAAACACTACACAAAATAGACGTTGGTAACTCTTTATTCGAAAATAATGTATAACACAAAGTTTAAGATTCACCAACAGTACTTTCATCCTATGAAATTCTGTCTAAAGAACTAACCTTTAGTTATAATTTTTTTTCTTGTGGAAAATAAATTTTGGTAAAACAGTAATATTTTTCTAATATACCTAGTATCCAGTACTCATTTAGGTTTTTACTCTTCTAATATACTTAGTTTTCAACACTCATTAAGTATTTTAGAAGTAGAAGGACCTGGATTTTGGATGTGGGTTACAACTAACTTGTTATAATTTCATGTTTCTTTGGGTTATTTTTGTTGTAGTATCATCCCTTGAAGCGTTTAGCATCATTTAGACTTTGCATCATGTAACTACCCTAAAACAGTTTGTTGGCTGTATTATATTCTCATCACGCTTTTCTCACGGGGATATTCGAATTTGTGTATACATAGTTTATTTTTCCTTTATATGTGTATTCTAATGGCTTATAATTTCTGAGAGAAATCCATGCTTATAACGATCAAAGACAATCCTAATATGTGCACGTTCTTTTTTATATGATAACATTAAACATAATATATTATATAAATTGTTTATTATGAGATATATAGCTAAACCCATATCTAATGTACTTTTCATTTACCTGCCATGTTTAATCCTAACACCATAGTGGTACATGTTAGTATATTTGAGATACCGGGAGATTGTTGGTACCCTTAAACTGCTAGAGAAGCAGTTTAAGTAGAAACATCCTAAGCAAGCACAAGAACTTTATAATTTTAAACCACAAAATACATAATTCTCATAGTATAAGTATACAGGCTCCAACTATAGGAAGATAACTTTTTGTTACATATAAAAGTTACTCTAACCTATGTCAAAAAAAAACCCACTCAATTAATTGGTAAAAAAGGACTGACCTTTTGTTAAACTTACTTTATGGATAACATACAATCGATACTTAGGTTTCTTGGTAATGTTGTTCTCGATCAGAAGAAGGAACATGAGCTCTAAGAGATATGCAAGCGGAGTTAACATTCTATTCCAATCCGTTCCGGCGAACAATATAGAGCAATAAATTATTGTTGTCACTAGCTATCCAAATGTTGTTGTGACAATAAGATGTAAAGAAAAATTGGATAATAACATATACGTAACATAGTGGCATAAAAAATAAATAATCATGAAAAGAACATTGTAATCTATAAAAATAATTTAAAGGCTTATATCAAATTAGTGCTACTAGAGATATTTCTCCTCTGGTGCTCCTAATTCTGCAGGGCGATTGTTGTACTTGCCATTCTCGTATTAAGTTCATCAATGAGAGCTTGGCCATAGGGACGACTTCTGTTTAATTTCCGTGAAGGCTTAACAATACGAGAAGTCTGACCAATTGCTTTTCTGATCTCCTTAGGTTGTATGTCAAATTTTTCAGCTGCAAAAAGTAAGGAGAGTCTGATTTAGCAAAAAAAGTAAGGAGACATTGAACTAAAAACCTTATTTAGATAAAAAAATATTATTAAAGAAAGAAAACTAGAAGTCTAACCATCATCTTCAATGTCAATGATGATAGTTTTACCCTTGTCTAAATAAGGTTTTTTTCTGCTTGTCCCAGAGTATTAGTTGTCAGTTCCTGCCTCCTCCAAGTTACACCCTTAGGCAGAGTTGTCACAACCTCTGGAAAGTTCACAATCAACCAACTTTTAATTTTTTCCCAACATCTTCCAACTCGTAGAGCCAGTGACCAAGCATACATAACAAACTTGGAGGAAGAACTAAAATAAATTAGTTTTCACAAAATAAAATTTCTAGAAATATTACCTCTAGAGTAGATTTTGGAGCATTTTCTTCATTGTTTAATTATTAAGAAAATGGTACAAAGAGTATGTATAGTGAATACTCGATAAGCATAAAATTAGAGGAAAAATTACTAGATTGGATTTGGCCTAGAAATAACTATTTGGGGTTTCAAGGGGAGAGACAAAGAAAGGGATACTTTTTAAGAAAACAAGAGGCTCTACACCTTTAGTAAGGATAAAAGAGGCTTTATAAGGGGATGGAAGGAGGGCTAGGACAGGGGAAGAAGGAGGCTAGGAGAAGAAGGCGGCACTTTGAACTTTAATGGACGGTATAGATTAAAACCTTAATTTAACAGACCGCCTAGACTAAATAATTTAAAAACTTCCTAATTCTAATGGCTGATTAAAATCCTAATTAAAATTTACAACTCACCTATCTTGCAAACTCACTCGTCCATCATATTCACTAAATCAAAAAAAAATCAATTATATCATATTTCTGCAAATAAAACTTTACAACCTGAAACTCTTCGGAAAACTCCTTCCTAACCTAATCTGGTAATTCTGAACATTTTCCGTGTTTTGACTTTTTCGATCCGGATTACGGTTTGACCTGTACGCATCCCTGTGTACAATATTCGATACAATAATTATATCGATATATCAACAAAACTCGTATTCTCGAAAGACCGGATAATATTACATTATCTTCGTATAAAGTGTTTTATAAGAAGCCCGGTTTGGATAATTATCCAATACGGGTATTAAATCAGATAATTTTTTCCAGTTACTTAGCGGCTAAGTAACTAATTTATCGATCCAACACGAACCAATATTCCCTAAATATATAAAATCCTTTTATTATTCCATTTTATTCGTATACTCATAATCGATGAGTAGAAATATAGAATTTACAGAGAAAAACCCCAAAAACGTCACGTTCTTCATAATCAAATGCACAAACGAAGGCGTAACCGAACTCCGATTTAAGCGTGCAATATATCAAATCGAAGTCTTGAAAAACTCTTTTTGAATCCATCATCTATTCAAGTGCAGAAATCAAGATATTTTTCTTATTTAATTGTTTTAATTCGAATTATTCATGGATTAAATTAGGAATTTTTGTTCTTGATATTTTTGATGTGATTTGATGGCATAATCATGTAGATCTTTTCTTCCTGGTCATTTTACTATATTATATGATGAATTTGGAGTCCAATAACATGTAGAAATTGTTGTTTGATTCTCGGATTTTAAAATTAAGGTTCTTGATATGAATGTTCTAAATTGAAAATTGGGTTTTTCACGGTTAAGGGTTATTGTTTAAAATTGATGTTACCATTCTGTAGATCGTTGAACAAAGAATTGATTGGTATATACCAGATTAACAATCGATACCGGAAAGGTGATGATCGGAAAAACAATCGGGGTGGCGGCGGAAATTTTAAACGGATTTTCCATGCAATTCATCGATTGTTTGGCTGATTCGTTACGACACATGTGTTTCTGGGATTGCATAGATCATACACCGTGTTTTGGTTGAATTCCGGGTTGTTTTGGTTAATATTAATTATTTAATTGATTAATTAATTTAAGTATTAATTGATTGATTGATTAAATTAGTTATTAATTAATTTTATTTAATTATTTAATTAATTTTTATTTAATTATTTAATTAGATTTTATTGATTGATTTTGTTTAAAATTTCGAAAAATAGTTTCGAGCTTTAAAATATTTTTTTAAATTAAGTTCAAGGCTCGATAATTATTATTAAATTTAAGTTTATGACGTCTATGTGAGGATTAGAATGATATGAGATTAAGTATTAATAGATACTAGTGATGTCTAGAAGAGTAAGTGAGGCATAAAAAAAGAAAGCCTTGATCAGTAAATAGAACTGAAGTGAAGAAAAAGAAAGCAAGTAATTGATGAATAGAAATAAGGCATAAAAAAAGGAAAGTGATGGAAAAGTAAAACGGTGAGATGAGTACAAGTAAAGTTGGAAATCATTTGTGATAAGGCAAGTATTTCTGAATCTTCTTCAAGATATATTGTAAATATTTTCGAATTTTCTCATAACATGTTACTAGTATTCAAAATAAATAATGCTTTATATTGCAAGCGTTTCAAGCTATTCAACCTTGAACCTTGATTCTTATTGATCTTGAGCCATAAGCCTTATTCTTCATAAACCATTGATTATTGAATTCTCAGATATGATCCAACCATATAATACTACTCCACAAATACATATCTACCATATACGGATTTCTGATATTGAATTGCTTGACATACCAACCCTTATGCCCTGTTTAACAAAAGACCAAACCTTGTAACCCTTGAACCCTTGGTCTTCTACTTTCTAATTCTTTCTTTGATAGAAAGCCAAACTTTATGATTCCATTGTTATACCATCTTGGAATCATGAATCACCCTATGCTTCGAGATAAATGTTGTTTATAATTCAGTTTATTAATTTACATCGTTTATCATATTGTTATTTTAGAATTGGATGGTTTTATAAATGTGGACCAGATTCGTATTCAGACCAGATTCGTGGTCATATTAGGCCAATGCGTGCCTTGGATCCGGTATTAGAGAGCAGAGCTGTGTGCCTTGCTCGGGGTTAGTGCGTGACTGATCAACAGCCTAACCTTGTTTTTTTAAAAATTAAAGTGAATATCCAATTCTAATCATCGCATATCCAGAAACTACATTCTTATGAATCATTTCAATTTATCTTTATTTAATCTCAATTAATTCTATTCTGACTTGCTGAGCTAGTTAGCTCACTCTTACTAACCTTTTTATGTTTTCAATACCTGAAAAAGAAATTGTCGGTAAAGAGACTTCTCAGTCCAGTATGCGAGCTAGGATTCCAGGTTAATTTGGATCGAGCTAGAAGGAGCTTTATATTGTAGATGAGTTATGCAAGATTATAAGAATGATACCATTATCAGATATAAGTTGAAATAGTTGGGATTTGGTATGATGTAATAAAAGATAAGGTTGTGGCTTGTTGCGATCCATGGTTATGAAAAGAAAGGTCAATGTATATAATATTTTTATATACAGGTTTATATATTGTGTGTGTGTGTATTGTGAGCCCCAAACTTCTGACCCGAGTTTGGAGGGCGTCACAGGTTTGGTATCAGAGCTACAGGTTATAAGACACTGAAACAAGCCTAGATTGTCGGGAATGGATAGTGGATTAGGATTAGGATTAGGAATTAGAAAGATACGACGTCGAGAGGTTGATTACGAATAAATATTAGGTTTTGGTATGATTCATGATGAGATTCGAGATTCTTATCTAGCGACGCGATTATCGGATAACGGTAATGTCATATTCTTTTATCCCAGGATCGTCTGATCATTCGGAGCCTTCAGTCGGAGGACTATCATCTGATTCACGCCCTGCTCTTCCATCGGTGTTAGCCATATCACCTCTGGTTATGACGATTGCATATTTTATCTCATCCTCTAATGCGAGACTACCTATTCGAGAATTTCCCACATGCTGATTCTGGTTCTACCGGATATTCAGCTGGAAGCATATCTTTTTAGTCTATCCTTCACCTTGTTTTATACCATCACTTTAAAACCCGTCGTATGAAGTAATAGCACCTATGGGAATGGATTCGGGAGCTACAACATATGGTGAGTACATGAGATATTAAGAAGGGTGATAAGAAACCTAAAGAGAAGATTAATGTGTTCCGAAGAATAGTTGCAGCAGGTTATATGGAGCTACTAGTAAGTATGCCACATATGGTTATCTTATGGAGTGGGATAGATAGATTTTAAAGAAGTTTGAGAAGATTGGAAATCAAAAGTTTTTTTGGAAATAGATGATGATGTTATGAATAAACATGATACGTATAGAAGTAATGTGATGTGATATTAGTCGACCTTATTTTATAAAATAGATTTGATGATTTCTAGATAGACTTGTAATAATCAGTAATCGTAAGAGATAATAATAAGAGTGTTACCAGTATGGAAGACTAGGAGTGAAGTTATGAATAAGATAATATACAACGGTAACTCGATTTTTTGTCGACCAATAAAGACAAAATGAACCCAATAAAGGGTAGAATGTGTATGGAAAGGAATGAGCTCTTATCTGAATGTTTCCCTAATTTGATACTTGGTAGTGGATGAGAAGGACGACAACCAACTCATATAGCAATGACGATCAGGCGTGTGATTTCCAAAATTTTAAACAGTTTTCAAAAGAGATTTTCTTAACAATTTTTTTCTAAAAGTCCTTTAAACAAAACAAGTTTTAAAAACTTATTTATCAAACTACTAATTGAGTTTCTTGTCTGCTATAAATTCAGATTATCCAGAAGAATACTTGTTCTGGAAGTTAGTATGCTTCATTTAGCAAGCCAAGTGGACCTGCTATTATCGAGAAGATTTAATTGTTCCTAACTGGAGTACAAATATTGGTTAATAAGTTTAACAACAGAAGCAATGTACGGAGAAACTATTCATCCAATTTCTGATACTATTAAAGTTCGAATGATACGTCGATTTACAAGAAGCCGAGTAGAAGCAAAGAAGATTGAGAGAATCTCCAGACTTTTCTAAAGGAAGAATGTTATTAGCAAAGGAGTCGATTTGTTGAATGATCGGTAGCGTAACAAAAATTTGAAGTTATGATTGTAAATCTCGTAAGAGTGCAAATAGGTTCGAATTATAAAAATATTGTGCATGGAAGCATGACGCTAAAGATACAAGACCTAATGAATGGGAATTTATTCTAATGATCAATTAAAGAAGGCATTTCAGAGAACTTTCTAAAGTTAATATATGACTGGGAATAGGATCTATTGATGGGATAAGCGTTGAAGCTGTAAATAGATTAAATGTGGATGGCGACCAATGATATCATTTTTTTCTATACTACTATATATTGTATAGTATGAACTTCTTTCATGATCAGCTCTTATGAGGTGATAAGGAAATTGTTGTATTTCTTTCAAAATCATTTTTCCCTCAAATTTTATTTTCTAAATGAGACAAGCAGTGTTATGATATGACTCTTTGTCAAAATAACGAGGAGTTTGGTGGGACGCCACCTAATCATGTGTTGTATGCCATATAATATGAAAGACTAGCCATCTTGAGTACGAATATGGTTCTCTCACTCATATCCAAATCATAATTTATTCCTTCTTCAATCATAATTTGTTGATTTATGGATCCTTCCAATTGTTTCCTTGTACTCTTATTCCTTACGAAAAGGGTTTCCAGTCAGAATCATATACATAAATTCCTTCTTGTGTAAGGTCTATTCTTTGAATATTTTAAAATGAAGTTAAATGAACCTGTATACCAGATGGAGTTATTTGGATAATTGCAAGCCAAAAAAGGGTGGACATTTAAATGCAGAGAAGAACCATTATGTCGATAACATGGTTGTTATGAGGACATCAAATCCGAAGCGGAAATCTATATACATGATACGTTGCAAGTATGAGATTTTGGCGTGAATTGGAGTAATTAACGAACTGTATGAGGTAAATTAACTAGAAGAATAAGAAAGTGAAGTTGTGTATATTAGATAACGTAAAGAATTGATTGCACAATGGAAGCAAATGAAGAAAATTTTAATAATAACAAGATAATCGATTAATAAATTATAAAGATGAAACATACCACAATCATGTGAGAGATATTTTTCGTGAAGATTCAAGATCGAAGAAGTTCTAGTTATGAATAAACTTCAAGGGTATTCTTTAAGGAATGGTTGGGTTTTCCCACTAAAGTAAATGAGTTACGGCAAATTTGATACTCACTACTGAACTAGTGAAAGAAGTTCAGTATAAAAAGGCATAAGTGGAGATGAAGGTATGGTGGTTTAACTATAATATTTTTTAAGAAATGATGCTTTAAAAGGAAATAAATGCTTTCATAAGATCATAATAGTTGAGACCATGTGTTGGTTATTAAAAGTTGAACAAGTTAACAAATAAGAATAAGTGTATATTTTCAAGGATGGATAAATTGTTCATTAGAAAGCTTGAATTGAAAAATGAACTAGAAGGATTCTAGAATAATTTACAATTGTGCTCAGTAGTGATATTTTGTTATAATCAGAAGATATGAGAAAAGGTATGGTATAATAAGAATTATTTGCTATAATCTTAAGTTGAACTAAAGATATGAGTTATACGGGTTAGTATTATGTATGGTGGTAAAATGGTGAGTTTAGAAGGCGGAAGTTGATTGGTCTACTTTTGGGTTGATTGTTGGTTGTATGATTGATTGTTGGTGTCGGCTTGAGTCCGACTTGTAGTCAATAATATAAAGGAGATGCTGCCCAAATTTTCATAAAATACCCTACTCTTAAAAATAGAAAGTATACTTCCATGTTTTTTTGATATTCATGTTGATACTCCAAACTATTGTGATCTCAGCTCTTAAAAAAGTATAGTTACAGCAAATCTGAATATATATAATTGGTCTCTGATTTCATTTAGCTAGTCATCACTTGGTGTAATTGATCAATTAAGTGAGATAATTGGCTAATTTTACCAATTAATGGTAAGTTAGATGGAAATCGATTCCAATTAGATTAAGTCAAATTTTGATGTGACTTTCAAATTCGAAATCAAAACAATAAGAAATTTGGAGAAAGTAAGGAACAAGTAGAATTCAGAAATTGCTGCAAGTGTGTGAAGCTTTACTTAAATGAATATGCCCTTTTTAATGGACAAGAGAAATGAAAAGTTATTTGAATGGTCAAGAATGGACAAGTGAGAGAAATCTTCTCAAGAACTAAAGGTTTAAGATAGAGCAAAGAGAATGAAGGAAGGAAGAAAAGGAAGAAGGGAGGTGGAATAAACGAGATTAATAACTACACCAATACGGATTTTATTAGACAATCAAAGAGATTTTATTATCTGTAATAAAGTTTATTAAAGGACGTCGTGTTTCTAAATTATTTTGAAAATCATACAATAAATGATTTACCAAGTATTTCTGTTTTGGATAAAATGTGAGATACAGTTTTAATTTAGTTTCTGATTGATGTTGATACTTAAGTTGTTGTTAAATATCGAAAGTGGTATTAATATAGGTGATTGATGGTTACTTCAAAATTGGATGTTGTGAGCATCAAAGTTCGTATTGATATCTAATTTAATATGACAAAATTTCACTAAGTGCGTAGGGTGAAATTTAGAATTAAGTTTAGTTAGACTTTATTTATTAAAGTAATCAAGTTCAAATGTTTAAAACTTCTTGAAATTTTGGGTTTAACATTTTTTTCTAACAATTTTAACATATGCACAGTTGGATCATTCTCTATCTATTCTGAATAAGTGGACCTTTCACTACACCATAGATTGAATTAAGAAACCCCATAACTTTGTTGCTATATATAGGACCAAAAAAATGTTGCTAAAGACCCAAAAAGGGATAAGGAAACAACAGAGCTATGTTGACTAGTTGCTAGTTAATATAGATATCTATAGCAACATAAAAACTACTCTATTGCAACATACCGATATATGTTATAATAGATCTCAATAGAAACATATTTTAGACTCTATAGTAACATACTTAGTGTGTTGTAAAAGATCTTAGAATTTCATTCAGAATTGTGGGGCTCATATGGGGCCCACCTGCGGGGCCTATCTGTGGGGCCCATACGTGGGACCTATATGCGGGGCCCACATATGGACCTAGTTATTTATCTATGGCAACACACCTGTAGCAACATCTTTTATCTTACAAAAGGTTAATTATTCACAACAGATTTAGTACCTATTGCAACATAGTTTCAGCCTGAAAAATAATTGAAATACACCTCCTGAATATTGCATTTCCAAAAATAAATATTCAATTATACAACCTGTCATACACATCAAATTCACTAGTACAAAATCAAACTTTTATGTCGCCTAATTTACGTCGCACATAGAAGAATCCGACGTATATAAGACTTCATACATCCGGTTTTTTAAAAAGGCGACGTATATTAACCTTCTGAAAGTACAATTTACGTTGTTTCGGTAAACAACCAATATATAAGGGTGACATATACGTAGTCTCTAAATTGGTCTACGTATAACAACTTATTTACGTCAGGTTCGGGTCACCATCGTATAAGATCATTACAAATACTTAGCATATACGTCGGTTTTTCAGCACTCGATATATATGTGATTGTAGATACGTTGGTCGTCTCAAATCCGACATAAAAAAATTTTTTAATTATTAAAAAAATAGTTTAACTAATACTTAAATGTGGTCGGGCCAAATTTAGTCTATTCTTCCCAAAATCAAACTCTATCCATTATAACATCGCTCGACGGAAACATTGGTCCTGGAAACCATCACACCTCATTCATCTGTCGGAGCAATTTCCTAACTTACATTTTTGGTATAAAGTATGTCAATACTTACCATTGAATATGTATACATAAATAGACATGTAACAAATTTTTTCTTGTTAATTTTTCCATCACTTCTACCTAATTGGGTTTGTTAACTTCTTTATCCTCGACCATTGCATTCGTTGTTGGTAATCACCCTCCCCCTCTCTCCTACTCCCTCTCTCCCTTCTTTCTCTTCCCTCTCTTTCTTTACCTTCCCATTCCCGTCCCTTTGTTTTCGCGAATCTAATTATGTTACAGACAAATATATTTGTGTGTTGATTAAAATTTTATATGTAATCTTTATTAATTTGACACAACATGGAGTTGTAATATGGAGTTGTACGAGTAAATAATAAATTTATTATTTAGTTGGATCATTCATTATCTATTCTCAACCTAGTTTCTAGGGATAGCAACCCGTAAATTCAATTTTGTATAAATAAATAATACTTGTATACTTAAATTAGTTGATTTTTTCGTAAACTCTTTACTTTTGATAATTATCACATCCTTATGATTGGATTATTTTTTAAAAAAATTTAAAAATTCTAAACTCTAACTCTAATCCATACCCTAAATCCATAACTAGTAAATTATATATCTAAGAATACTAACTATTCATATGTACCGATTTAAGAACAACTTTATTATTAGCTAAATAATTCTTTTCTAAAAAAATTATAGTGCATGAAGCATATAGATTTGAAACTCTTGAAAATTTTCTTAATTTTTCAAATATATTAAACAAATATTTGAACTTTAGAATGTTATCAAAACAAAATCAAAATTCTCCTATAATATATGATATTGTTTAACTTTTTAAGTTTTTCTGTGTTTTTTGTTCAATAAATACAACTACTTGCGATCACTTTTATTAATTCAACGGATTTAGGTTGAATTTTAGGTTTAGTAGTCACACCAGCCCTGCTCTAAAGACTTCTACCTTCTCTTTTTGAGTTTAATTTTCATTTATTTTTACTTTCAATTTTTTTATGAAACACTATTTTAGTAAACACACATAAGGAGAAAACACAAGCAAGTGGATGCACACATGCTTGCAAAGACAAAAAAACATCTCATAAACAAACAAAATTTAAAAACTTTTGTTTGAAAATGGTGTACTTTATAAAGTTTGTTGGACATGCTGTATTTTGAAAAAAATGCTGAAAAATGATGTAATGAGATTATGTTGTATGGTTTTATGACAAATTTACTTTTGCTCTATTGATATTGACTTAGTATTTAAGTTATTTTTTGTAGAGACAAGTTTGAGTACATTCTAAGTTCAAATTTTTGACTAATTTTCAAAGGGGTTAAGCAAGGATTTAATGCTTGATCAACTATAACATATCACATATTTCTCTATTTTTTTATTATCATGGGAGGGTGGAGTAAGCCATCTTATAATATAGCCAAAGTAAACGGTGTGTTTGATAGGAATACAATGAGCTTCTATAGGTTGCGCCATGAGAAATAGTCGTGGGGAATATATTAAGGGGGCTAGGTATGGTAGTGCCACTCTTTGTGGAACTTTGGTCCATATTTTATGGAATAAAGTTGGCTTGGGAGATAAGTGATACAAAAACATGTTGTGGTACAATTTGATTCTCAAAAGGCGGTGAATGAAGTTAATAATATGAATCCAAAATTTGGCATTGCGGAATTTGGTGGTGTTGATAAAAAATATGGAGAATGAGGCTTGAGAGTCATGTTACATTAAGCATATTTCTAAAGCTAAAAATGAGGTTATTACTGCTCTTGTATCAGAATGCTCTCAACTTGATGTTAAAGGTGGAGTCATGGAGCTTGCTAGCTGTTGTCCCTGCTTTCATATAAAAACCATTTTTGTTGTTGATCTTGCTTTATTGACCTACTTATCCTTGTTTCTTCATGCCCTTTGTTAGTTTATGTTTCATTCTAAGTCTCTGTTATGGTGAAACAAGATTGTAGTGGTGTATTGTTAAATATAATCTATTATAATTTCTATTATTAAATAACTAAATCTATTCCACAGTGAAACATACTCGTACATTTAACATGACAATGATTATAACATTAAGAGAAATGAGCAATAGAAACACAACACTTTCTTTCTCAACAAGAGTAATGAACTAGATAATTTCATGTTTTTTAATAAATATGTTAATGTCCACAAATGAGCATATTATAAGAATAAATAAGGAAATTACTACTTTACACTTAGCCTATATATTTCATGGTTCAATCTTAGCCATTAAATCTTAACCGTTTCAATCTCGAATGTTCATTTCAAACGTGCCCTAAACGTAGCTTCTTTTGGAACCTAAATCCATTTTGGGCCCTATGTAAAGAGTCACAGTACACTCTTTTTTTGTTTTTATCATTTTCCGGAAACTAAACACAAACAACTTGTAACGCCCCAGAAAAATTCTCGGAAAAATATTGTTAATAGATTTATTGTTGATATAGTGAATTGGTTAGATAAGGGATCATCATCCCGCAACTAGTGTGACCATTGGGGTTGAGTAATAAATAATGTTGTTTCCGATATTATTTAATCAGTCCAGAATCTATTATTTTTAATTAAGGGAGTCAAATGAATATTCAACTCGTATGGTTAATTTGATAATTGACTCGTGCTATTTTAATAAATACAATTGTTATGCTAATTCGTCCAAATTTTTAGCTTTTGTGTAATAAAGCGTTTATATGTAATTATAATTTAAACTTTCTACATTTAAAATTTTAGTTGATATTCCCTTAAGTAGTAAATTAATTCTTTAAAGTGATAAGAAGTATTTCAATATTCTTTTGAGAAAAAGAATAATTTGGCATAAGTATAGATACAAAATCTTGTCATCCTTTTATTTTATTTTATTTCATCCTTTTTATTATCAAATTATTCAATTTTTTTTAAAAAAATTAGTTTTCGAAAATTTATAAAGTCTTTATTTCATAAAAATATTTCCTAAATATTTTGGGACTTTTGTTAATTTTCTTAAAAGGTGAGTATTTAATTATTTTCCTAAAGTGTATTTTCTTTTCTATTAAATGAGTAAATAGGATATTATAGCTAAATTATAATTAATTAGAAAACGCTAGATTTATGTAGGGTGTTCTAGAGAATACTAACCTCTATGGTTATGTGGGACTCCATACCCATTTCACTTCTTTTATAATCAAATTTCAAAAAAATAGTAATATAATTATCACAAGTAGAGTGTAGATTGGGTAAAAGAGAGAAAGCAATTAAGTTAAGTGTTAGCTATTGTGTTGGGTGGTGAAGTAGATTCTATAAGATCTTGATCATGCGTTCTTGTAAAGGTAATCGTAATCTCCTTGATTTCATTTTCATTTGTTTTATTTATTTAATTTAGGTACTTATTTGTAGTAATTAAATCACTCGATTCTTGAGTTGTATTAATAATCCTGATGGATGCTATATTAATTAAATATGTAATTAGGAGCTCATGAATATATAATTATCATGACTATTTTTTTGTTAATTATTGGATCTTAGTATTTTCTTAACATGATTATTGGTAATTAGCAATTGATGAGAGGATTGGTACTTGGCTTTGGAGTTCGTCAAATAAAAAGAGGTCTAACCCAAGATCCATAAATACATATATGTGTAAGTAGAATAATAATAATAGAAGTAGTAATTGATTTAATTGGGGTTTGATTGAATCGGGTGAAAATATGAAGTTGGGGTTTTTGATTATTGATTGTTGGATGGGAATTAATGAGTAAACATTTGGGCGTGTGTTTGTGATGTGTTGGGGAGGGGCGGGAGCCACCACCGGAGGCGGTGGTGGTGATCAGCGCAGGAGAGAGAGAGGAGAGAGAGAAAGAGGGACGAGAAAGAGGACAGAAAGAGAGGAGAGAAAGATGAGAGAAAAAGGAGAGAGTGAGAGAGAGGAGAGGCCGATAGAGTGATAGAGAAACGGGGAGACAGAAAGAATCACCGGAGTTTGGCCGGAAAGTCAACTTCGGGGTTGCAATTTCGAAATGGTTTGGATAAAATTATAGATCGGGAAATAGGAATTAAAACGAAGGAAGAAAAATTGAATTCTGATACCCACTGGAAACCACCACCGGGGGCAGCCGCCGCCGGTGCCTCCATGGCAATGGTGGTGGCGAGGAAGAAGAAGAAGAACGAGGGTAGTTTGGTAATTCAGTAAATTGATTAATTTTTTTAAAATTTTAAAAGAAGTGGGTATTATTGGATTAATAAGTCAAAGATAAATAATTAATATGGATAAGTTGTTGATTTAAAAATAGTGAATTAAATTATGAAGTGATATATGGGATTTAATTAAATTTTTAATGAGAGAGATTAAAAAGAGTATGTATACCTATATAATTAGAAGAGAGATCTAATACTATTGGGGTGAGATTGGAGTTGATCAAGTGACATTTCAAAGTTTGATCATCAAAGAGAACCGTAAAATCACTAGAATGTAGTTTATGGGGATATTTCAACTAATTGGTGACTTTATAACGTTAATTAATTGTTTAAGTCTATAATCTTATATTTTATTAGTTTGTGGTAAATATATTTTTATGAGATTTTGTTTGACAGTGTAAGAATTAATTATCGGTTGAAAGATGAAACTATTAATAATAGGAGTACATAATAAAATTGGTAAGAATAGGGAAGTAAATTCGGAGTGGCTAAAAATATACCGAAATTGAAAATATGGGTTTGGGTTTGTAATCATAAAAGTGGGGTTTTTTTTATGTAATGGAATGGGAAGAGGTCGGGGATGATTCGACGATCGGATTAATGGGTCTTTCGTGTTTGGAAAATGGTCGAAACAGAAATAACGACCTCTGCCTGTCGAAGACAATGTGACGAAGGTGGGTGGCAGCGAAGGATGGGTGAAACAAAGGGGAAAATGTGGGGAAAAGATTGGGTTCAATTTGAGGATCATTTTAATGGTTGTTTGCGGCTAAATGACTGAGAGATGATGAGGGTGGTCGGAGAGGAAAAGAAAGTGGTGGCGAGAGAAAGAGGTTTGACGAGGGAGAGATTAGAGGAAGACAGGCCGAGAATTAAGGAAGTGAGGGTGGTCTCCGACGCTTTTTCTGGTCGGTGGTTCGCCGGAAAGAATGGTGAGGGAGGAGTGAGGTGAAGGAGAATATGGTTGGGGAAGATGAGGGTATTGTGGTAATTTCATAATTAATAAAAAATAAATATTTTTGAGGATTTAAAGCAATGTAAAAGGTTATATTTGGGAATGTATTGGAAAGGTATTTTGTTTTATTAAAATTGGTGTTGTTGGCATAATTTATGTATACATATTGTATTTAGAGGGTATTCTAGAATATATTAAAATGTGACATAAGAGTGTTGGTGGGTTAATTTGAGATTTGTTAGTGAGTAGTAAATAGCGGGAAATCATATTAGTTTTATGATAAATTAATGGCATTATTCGAAAGTAGAGTAAAATTTAATTGCAAAGTGAATCGATGATTTGGTATCGAAAAGGATGGATATTATTTAATAAAGCTATTTTATAAGCACAAATATAAATTGGTAATTAGAATTAATTTTAAATCAGTTAATATGGAAAATGATTAATATACGCTAAAGGAACATTACTAAATTTTATTAAAATATGAAGTGAAATGTTAGTTCAATTTTTGTAATAATTTTTTAAAGTGTAATTATTGATTTAGTAGTCAATATTTATGAATTATTAAACTATTAAATAAAAATAGTATAAGAATTCATGGTTTAATTATTTTGTACAGAAATATTGTGTGGATTATTATTTTTAGAAATTTCTCCACGCTAGAAGTATTTAAGTAGGAAAAGGTGAGATTTCTTGAGCAGTGAGGTAATAAACGAAAATATGGCAAGTTTTATCTCCTCCCTTTCCTAATTTTGATGTTGGTAATTGTTGTGCCTATTTTAATTTAAAATTTACAAGTTTATTATTTGAGCTTTATTCGCGATTATATTTAACTCGAAACACGTTCCCTCATTCGAGACACCCGGTTAAAATGCCTAATTTATATTGACCAAATAAATTTATTTCCTTGCGTGACTATGATAATTTTTTTATTTCCTATTGATGGACATAAATTTCTATGTTCGTCTAATTTATTTCAAAGTCTTGAATCGATTTATTTTCTGGATCAATTTTTTAATTTCTATCAAGTTTTGAAATAATAATTTATCAATTCATTAAACCCTTTCAAGTCTCATGATTGATAAATCGATTACTTATTATACCTTTATTTTTTCACATATATATATAATGGTCAACGTGGGGTTTGACCTCCGATTATATATATATATATATATATATATATATATATATATTTATGTGATTAAAGTTCTATGGAGTCCACCTTTTAATTGGAGTCCTCGGAGTCCATCTATATTTTTCAAATAAAATATTTTTCAAAACATGTTATCTTACAAAACTTGTTTCACAAATATCATTATTTCAATAAAATTATGCAAATCTCATACATTTACAAGTACAATATATTTGTTCTGCAACATGACCATTTATGTTCTACAAACTAAACGTATTTTGTAAAATAAAATATTTTGTAATGTTATACTTGTAAAATGTATACAATGTGCAAGATTTTCAAAAAATAGAGGACTGCATATAACTTAACTTTCTCTCTCTATATATTCATGAGTGATATAACCATTATTAATGATCAAAATTATTTTATTTTGTTTGCAGTTTTAACAATCACGAATCAGTTTGACTAGTACGACTTACTAGTGTTTAGTCAATTGATATTTTATTTTTTAATAAATATTTATCATTGATCCAACTGTATAGATATCAATATATATGTATGTATATATATATGTATATATTATTAGTGGTATAACCAAAGTTTGAGATCAAAATTATTTTATTTGGTTTGTCCTTTTAACATTCAAATATGAGCTTGATTAATACCACTAAATAGTGCTAAGTCCCATATTGATGTTTTAATTTTCATAAAAATATTTATGAATGATCCAACCGTATAGATGTCAAGATCCATATACAATAGTGATTTGATAAAATTTTCAGAAAAAAATAAATTAAATTGGTTTCTATTTTAACAGTCAACCAGTGGTGACAAGTACATTTCACTACTAGAGAAAAGTCAATAGACATCACCCTTTAAACATCAGTCGAAAAAAACCGATGTAAAAAACATGTTCAACATCGGTTATTTTCAACCCGATGTTAAAGATATGTTTTTACATAATATTTCTAAATAACAGATTATTAATAGTATTTTTTTCAAAAATATAACCCTATGTTTAAGGACCGTTGTGAAAGTTTAATATTCGCATTGGTCCTTAACTAACTGATATCTATGTTAAAATTTAAAAAAATAAAAATAGAAGGCTGGGAATAATTCCTCCTCTTTTATACTTTGCCAAATATTTCCCTCGTTTCCCACATATTCCCCCATTTCATTTTCTCTGTTCCCCCGTTGTTTTTCTCTCTTCTCACCAGATATACATCTCTCCCCCCCTTCTTCTCTCTATCTCATCCCTTAACATCACTCCCTATCTCTTTCCATCGCTGTTACCATCAATCAAGCCTTAATCGAGCAATCAAGTTTTAATATGTTCTACATACACCCCTAATCGAGCAGAATCAAGCCCTAATTAAGTTGTAATTGAGTCAACCAATAGAGCCCTGATTTGTAAGTATTTATCATATTTGTTTTTCTTTTTTGTTTTTGTTTTTTAATTGAGCCCTAATTTATAAGTATTTTTCAGATCTTATTTCTCATCTCCGTGTACCCGCTTCTCATCTCCTTCTCAAATTTTGTAAGTCTTCGATTACACTTTTCGTTTAATTAATTTTTTTATGTACTTTTTGAATATAGTTTTTGAATGTTTAACCATGGTTGTAGTACGATACATGAATGTATTTTACTTGTATGTATTTTGAAGGGGTTAAGGTTAAAATTATACTTCAACTTTTAAGGGGTTTAGTGCGACTTTGTGTGTTTTACTCGTTTATGATATTGGAGATGAAGGTGAAAGATGGAAGTGGTCTAGGCTGGATGTGACACTTACACATTGGTGGAATGAAGCTTCACTTAGAGTTTCAGAAGCTCTTAGAGTGATTGCTACTGTTTTATACCAAGAAAGTTAGTGTGAATTAATTTTAGTGAAGGGACGATTTAATTTCCAAGGGATTCAAACTATAGCTGTAAGATACTTGGTGGATTAACATCTGAATGAATAGGATAACAATGTAGAACCTTTTTTTAAATTTTATTACAGTTTCCCAAGTTTATTTAGCAGCCACATTTTTGTTGAAAATTTAATACATAGGATGCTATGTGGCCACCTAAGGTTTGTGAACCATTAAACTTTTCGATAAAGCACAACTAGTTTATTTATTAATCACTTGCTCACTAATAATATATCGAACTTAATTAAATTGTGTTTACACGTCATGTACTAGTTGGACTTTTTCAATATGCCTGATAGTATCTTAAACTCTTATACACCACTTCTCTTGAGCAGAATATACTTGCATCACAATGCTAAATGCCTATAATTACATGTGTTAATTGCATCAGATAAGACATTGTTGAGGCCAACATCACCAACACCTGATCTCGTAAAAGAGACAATACTAGCAATAACATGAGGAGCACCATTTCCCAATGGAAGCAGAGTAGTACCAGCTATAGTTGGAGAAAGATTAAGAATTTTCGACAGATTTTGGATGGAAGGACAGAAGTACTCAGAAGCTGTATTAGCAAGTAAATAAAATAAAAAAACAAGGCAGAGGAGAAGAATGGAATAGCCCAACGCATGGAACTACCCACAGCTGCCGTAAAAGATTTCAAGGCAGTTTATATAACATTTTGGCTTGCATGATTTGTTTGATCTAATGTATACACACTTGGACTCATAATCAGTGTAATTGTGCAGACCAGAGCAGCCATCATCTTGGACTAAGAGATTTGAAGATTGTGTGAGATGCAAAAAAGCCCGAGCCCAAAATTCTGCCCCGGGGTCAAAGCCTGGTCAAGCACGGGCTGGGCCCGGTCCCGGCCCGGGCTTCGGGCCTCGACGGGCCCTATATTTTTAGGCAAAGCTCGACCCGATTAAAAGCCCGAAAAAGCCCGATTATAATCTGATTATTCTAATATATTTTCTTATATATTTATAAATTCACATTTACTATAAATATAAATAGTACTTTAAACACATATATATATTTACATATTTGTGATTAATAATATTATTTTTATACTTTGTTGCATAAATAATGACAGAAGATATAGTAAGTACACTATATATATTTGGATATCATTGTTATCATAACAATGATAAAACATATTATTCTACAAACATGTTTATTTTTTTCCGAACGTTAATGTTTTCAATGAAGTAATGCCTTCATAAAATATTCCATGTAATCTAATACATTTTTACGATGATCTAGTTGCAATCTGCAGGTGATGTTTAATTGGAAAAAGCATATAAGTTGGTAGTTAAATAACACGACAATAAGAAAATGAAGTATGTATTAGAGAAGAGAGGAAGTTTCATGGTATTGATGAAAGAAAAAATTAAAGTGCTAAAGTTAACATTTAAAGCCGTACATGGATTCACTACAACAAAAAGAACTAAATTCCACCAACTAAAAGTTACCAAAGTTAAATTCCACCGATTTGGGTGCAATTTAAAGTCAACTAAAATTTCCATTGACAAATAAATAAAATCCACCCCGTGCAGTGGAATTTAAATTCGGTCGCTTTTAATCGGTGAAATTTATAGTCGATCGCTTTTAATGGTGGGGATTTAATCTTAGTTGTCCTTTTATTTATATTAAATTCAATAATAATAGGCGAGAAATTTCCCTCCAAAAATTACAAATATTGGAAACAACAAAAGCAACTGTATACGGTGGCTTTTATGTTAATAATAAATTTAAAATAATTTAATTTACCCATATTTAAATATTTTAAAAAAATAAAAAGTTAAATATGAGAGTAACATGAATTACATGTTTTAAATTTTTTTGATTAAAATTACAAAGAAAAGTCTAATACAATTTTTTTTAACAATATTTAAAGAATACAAATTTTTTTTTTTTTTACTTTGAAACTCCCCACCCACCCAGTCCCACCCACCACCCCCTCCCACCCACCACCCCCTCCCCTGCTCCCCTCTTCTCACTCATCCCTCCCCCCTTCTCTCTCTCTTTCCTCTCTCTCCCCCTCCCTATTAGTCTAATTTGATACAATTGATCGAATCTGGTTTGGTATGATTTATATATATAAGTGTTTCAATCTATCTCTGTTTATGAAATATTAAAATTTCTTTGACCATCAAATATTTTGAAGTCCTGCTTATGATTGTGATCTATGTGCTCCATTACACTTGCCCTTCATACAGAAGTCGAAGAAGCAAGACTCGAAGTCTCGGAGTAAGCCGAATCGGCTACCACAACTGACGTCCTAGTTACAGCCGATCTCCCATCGAGACAACAAGGTACGGTGCATCACCTCGTAACCGAGGATGAAATGGTGAGAGATGGCGTCGCCGGAATTTTTTCCGGGAGGTGGCGGGCGGTTGCACGGTTGATGGGTGGGGGTGGTTCTTTTTTGTTGTAATTTATTCAGGAGCCGGAGATTCAAATTTTCATAAAATTTTGAATTTCAAATTCCAAATTTTATAAAAGCAACCAAAGCTTCGGTAGATTTTATATAAATTTCACTGCAAAACTTAAAATCCACCGTGTTGAAAGCCACCAACATGTGTCGGTCGATTTTATACTAAAATCCACCGGATATGGTCGATTATAGCTAAATTCTACCAATATTTGGTGGTGGATTTTAGTAATTTTTCTTGTAGTGATTATGGAAAATAACTTAGTGTCCTTTGGGGAAGTATTAATTTTGAGAGTATCTCAAATCTCAATCATGTTCATAGAATTATTGTACAATGAGACAAAGTAGATGAGGGAGGTGCAAAGGATTTAAAGGTGGCGTCAAAATCCAACTTGTATTTTTTGGCATTTGGCATTTTTAATTGCACTGTGAGACCTGGAGGTGTATTTTGTAGTATGGCAGAAAGTATGTGGTTGCATTAATTCCTTGTTATATTAGCTAGCTTTTCTTTTTAACATGTACTAGTCAACTCTGTTAATAAGCAGCATCTATACGTTTATGGTTTGATACAAATCAGAATATTTATTTCTTCATGCTTTTATTATCAAATATGATTTCTTTATGGCAGTGCAGTGGTGTAATTGGATTTTCGATCTGTTCAACTGAAGGCACACCTGTGGATTTTAGGAACCCTGCAAACCCTATTGAGATGTTAGATGGAGCCCTTAATTATAGGTGGGAACTTAGGTTCTACAATTCTGAGGTAATAACATCCTTGGCTCAGATTTTCTGTCTGGTTTATCTTGTTCAATATTTTTCTAAACTCTTATACTACTACTTCATATATTCCAGCAAGTTATTTTGCCTTGCGCATTATTCTTCAGTGGGAATATTTCAAATAGTAAACTATGCAGGGGCACGCCATTACTTTCAAACAGTTCTTTTAATCTTTTTCCCTTATTTTAGTCGTCATAAATATCCAAATACACGTTGAAACATTAGTCTGTAGCTTGGTCTGATGTACTTGTTTACCACTATTTGTTTAAGCCAATGTCCGGCTACTGCCCCTCCAAATTTTGCTCTAAAATGTCTGGTTTCAACATTCCTAGATGTCATGATTTGCAATACTAGAGGAGTGTTGGATTAATGTTTGCTATTAGTTTTATGCCTCAGATTTAACAGTATATGGGATCTGTTACTTTGTGCCATCTTTACCAGATTCAAAAACTCAGGTGTTAAACTTATTTTTAGCTGAACTAGTGGATATCCTATCTGGTGATGATATTCAGGTACACACTTAAGCTTCCTCATAGTCAAGTCCATATTCAGGTTAAAAGTTCTTTCTAATCTCCTCTACCAAGCATTTTATTTAAGCGTTTTGGGCTAGCAAAGCTGCTGCACTCGGAAGAACTTGCTTCTTCGGGATCTACGTTAAAATCTACTTTAAACAACCCATTTCGACTAATAGTACTCCTTATAACAACTTTCATAATTTTTTTAATCAGTATAATATTCTTTTATCTCAATACATACATGACTATTTTACTAAATTTGGGAGGATGAAGCCATTGTAAGATCAACACATGATGGTGGATTAAGGAAATCATGAGTAAATGGTGCCCTGTTTCGGTATATACTAGGTGCAATATGTTTGATAATTTAGTAGTTTTGGAAAATCTTGTTTTTGATTTTCTTGTTGTATACTAAAATTCTTCGGATTGTTTTGGAAATGATAAATAATGTATTTGGATTTATTTTGTAATGATAATTAACGTTTTAGTTATTTAAATATGATAACATTTGTTGCACTACAAGAAAAACAGCCTTTTCCTACGAAGCAAATCAAACGAGAAAAACTTGGTAGGAAATGGTAGAGCATTTCCTACAAACGCGTAAACTGGTAGGAATTGCTCTAGGTGGGGCCTAGATTCTATACACGCAAGCACCAAAACCTACCAATATTGGTGGGAAATTCAAAACCTACCAATGTTGGTAGGTTTTGACCAAAATTTGATACCGGAATGGTCCGATCAACCACGTCATCAGCCCTCATTTATTTTATTGTTTAAAATTTTTTATGAAAAAAGAAATAATATCTTAAATTTGAGACCATTTCCTACCAAGTTTGGTGGGAAAGTGTTTCCTACCAAGATTGGTAGGTTTTGGTAGAATCTTATTGTGAAAATAACCCCACCGACCAGATCAGCAGGCCACATATTATTAAGAATATAAAACATTTTTCTGAAGTATAAAAAAATATTAATAATTCAGGTCATTTCCTACCAATATTGGTAGGAAAAGGACATCTGGCCGTGAAAAGCATTTCCTACCATATTTGGTAGGAAAAGGCCTGGAATTAATAATATTTTAAAAATGGACCCACCACATTTTTAGTTTTGTTTTGGGTGGTGTTAATAGAATGAAGATAAGATTAAAATTTAGAAAGAAGAAGAGAAAGATAAGAAAGATGAAGAAGAAGGAGAAAAGGGAGAAGTTTATTTTTCTTTAAGAATCACTTTCATTGTAAATGTATAATTTGATCTCATTGTTCTTTATTTCAATATTGTAAGTTTTGTTTTGTTCTATGTTAGTTAGGATGATATTGTGTATGATTTGAATGTATAATTTGTATATGCTTTATAATTGAAGAGAAAAAATGTGAAGTTAAATTGAAATGGTGTTTGTTTATATTGTAGATGGTGAGAAAGATGTTATAATTTGTATGTTAATAATTGATATATGTTTGAAATGTTAACAATTCCAAAAAGTGAAGTTAAATTGAAATGTAGTTTTGTTGATATTGTAGATGTCAAATGTAAATCGGGGTTGGATGTCACGTCGTATGAAAAGTGATCGCATTACGTTAACAGATGAGTATAAAAATGGTGTGGAAGAATTTTTAGATTCGGCAAAAAGGTTTGGGTTGACAAAAGATAAGACGTTGTGTCCTTGTAAGAATTGTGGGAATGGTCATTGGGAAAATTTAGATACCATAAAGTTTCACTTGTATGCTTCCGGATTTTTTGAATCATATACCGTGTGGACTTTCCATGGTGAGAAAGAGCCAACAACGGAGTCTCGACGGACACGTCATCGTAAATGACGTGCACCACCAATTGTGGAACCACCGGTGGATATGTTTGGGTTGTTACGAGATAGTTCCGGGCAAGATTTTTATAGCTTCAATGATATGAGGGGTAGTAATAGTAGTAGTATGAATGATGCCGAAGAATCTCAAAATTTTGATGCTTCTCAATTTTACACCGATGCCAATGAGTCGGGAGCTCCTATTTACCCCGGTAACAAAAATTATACAAAACTCTCTTTCACTACGAGATTGTTACATTTCAAAGACGTATCTCGTTGTAGTGAGAAATCATTTAATTTACTACTTGATATTATTGGGGAAGTGTTGCCACGAGATCATAAGCTACCGGTTTCTTATTATGCAATGAAGAAAATGGTAAAAAAATTGAAGTTGGGATATGAAAAAATTGATGTATGTGCAAATAATTGTATGTTATTTTATAATAAGGACGAAAAAAAAGTTGTTTGTGACATTTGCAAAGAGGATCGTTACAAAGATATCATGGGAAAAAATGGAAGGAAAATACCAAAGAAGGTGTTAAGACATTTTCCGCTAATTCCCCGTTTACAACGATTATACATGTCGAAGCATACGGCTAAACATATGACTTGGCACAAGAATAGAGAAATAAAAGAGGGAGAGCTAAGTCACCCCTCGGACGGAGATGATTGGAAAAATTTTGACAAGCGATACCCATCTCTTGATAAGGAGTTTCGTAATGTTCGACTTGGATTGTCGAGTGATGGTTTCAATCCATTTAGAAATTCCGGAAACAATGTATACATATTGTGGCCGATTGTAGTGATCGTGTATAATCTACCTCCTTCTATCTGTATGAAAAGACCGTTCATGTTTATGACACTACTAATTCCCGGTCCGGATAATCCGAAAAAAAATCTCAATGTGTTTCTAAGGCCCCTTATGAACGAATTATTTATTTTGTGGCAAAGCGGGGTTGAAACTTATGATCAACATTTGAAAACAAATTTCATCATGAAGGCGGCACTTATGTGGACAATTAGTGATTTTCCCGCTTTAGGTATGCTTAGTGGTTGGTGAACAAAAGGGAAGATGGGATGCCCGGTTTGTGTTAGAAATGTACAAGGTTTCCAACTCAAGAATTGCGGAAAATGTTGTTTCTATGGAACATATCGCACATTTTTGGATAAAAATGATCCGATGCGAAAGAAAAATAAAAAATATGCTACAACGGAACTTAAAGTATTTGATGGTCGTACCAAGGGTGAGAAATTACTATCTTCTTTATTGCAAATAGATTTCGCTCCACCCGGAAACACTTTTAGTAAATTCAAGCCTAGGGGCTATGGAGTAGATCCTCATTGGACCCACTTTTCAATGTTTTGGGAACTACCGTATTGGGCATCTCATGATCTACGACATTGTATTGATGTTATGCATACCGAGAAGAATGTGTTCGAGAATATATTTTACACAATTGTAAATGATCGTATCAAGACTAAAGATAAAAAAAAATCAAGGGCGGATTACAAATATCTAGATGCACGACATGATTTGTGGATCGATGAAAAGGGGATCATGCCTAAAGCACCTTACACAATTACTAGAACTCAACTCCGGCTTTTGTGTAATTGGATCTCTAAACTTAAACTTCCTGATGGATGTGTCTCGAATATATCTCGTTGTATCAAATGGGATACTTTAAGAATTACCATTTTTAAATCGCATGATTGTCATATTTTCATGTAAAAGTTAATGCCAATTGCTTTTCGTGAATTTTTACCATGTTATATTGTGGAAGCTCTCACCGCTCTTTCAAATATTTTCCTTGATATTTGCTCATCCGTTTTACTACGTGAAGATTTGGATGTCTTGGAAAAATGTGTAGTGAGGACAATGTGTGTGCTCGAAACCTTCTTTCCACCGGCTTTATTTGACATTTTGGAACACTTACTTGTACACTTGATTGAAGAATGTAGACTCGGAGGACCGGTTTACTATCGCTGGATGTACCCTTTTGAGCGATTGTTGAAGCATATGAAAGATAAGGTCGGCAATAGAGCACGGGTGGAAAGTTCAATTGCGGAGAGATATGTTGAGGAAGAAATGATCAATTTTTCTTCATTTTACTTTCGCTCTTCCATAAACATGGTTCATAATACCGCACGTCGTAATGAAGTTGTGGTTGAAGCACAAGAAGAAAATGATTTAGAAGTTTTTAGATATCCTCTTCAAACTATTGGGAAGCACGTTGTTAGGTATTTAAATAAAAGTGATTTGATGATTGCGAAATATTATGTGCTACTAAATATGCCGGAAGTACAACTGTACATTCAGTAATTTACTACATGTGTCTTTTGTAATTATATGTTAATGTACTACATGTGTCTTTTGTATAGTTTTATATATAATTTAGTAATTACTTTTGTATTTCAGGGAATTTGATGCCCACATACGTGCGAATGATCCACATATATCAAATGAAAGATTGGAGTCGCTCCAGAAAACCAAATTTAAGCCTTGGTTTAGAGAAAAGGTACTTTCATTAATCCGCATATTATATGGTATATTTGATATAAAAAAATTCTAATATAATACATATTTTTATTGTATATAGGTTGAAAATGGTGTAAACTATGACCTTTTCAAACATTTGATTGATGGACCGGTATGCGATATTTAGAAGAAGAAGAAGAAGAAGAAGAAGAAGAAGAAAAAGAAGAAGAAGAAGAACAAGAAGAAGAAGAAGAAGAAGAAGAAGAAGAAGAAGAAGAAGAAGAAGAAGAAGAAGAAGAAGAAGAAGAAGAAGAAGAAAAAGAAGAAGAAGAAGAAGAAGAAAGAAGAATTGGAGAAGAACAAGATGAAGAAACCGATGGTTTTGAAGATATTGATTGATATGTATTTTGAAATTTAATTGTACTAGTAATGAATTTTAATGGTGAATTTTCTACATTTTTTATATTGGTAAATTTTCTACATTCTCTATATTTAAAATATTTCTTAATCTTCATTATTATGCTGATAGAGGGAAATAACTGGTTGTAAATAACCTCTAGTAGGAAATAACTAGTTGGATATAACCTCTAGTAGGAAATAACAGGTTGGAAATAACCTCTAGTAGGAAATAACTGGTTGGAAATAACATTTGGTAGGAAATATTTGTAGGAAATGTGAGAAAAATATTAAATATGAAAATGGTTCGATAAATTAAAACTTTTCAAGTGAAATGTCACTTTATAGTGAAATAAAACTAGGAAAAAAATTTGGGTAAGAAAATAATTATGACTAAGAAAATCGTTTAGAAAACGGAACGTCGAGATTGTTCGAAGATTGAGTTAGGTTTTCAACTCAAAGTGTCGAGGATGAGTTAGACATTTGGATTTTTTTTAATAATCCAACCTTCCGGATTATTAGATATATGAGTTTTATACATGTAGTCGAAATATAAACCTTTTAAAAATTAAGCTATTATGTATTTATAATAGATCTATAGAAAAAAAATATAAGAAAAATATATTTTTTGTACTGTTCGCCCATAGTTTGTCACATTTCCGTTGATCAAACTCTATAAACATGAACGTCTATTCATTTTAACAGTGAAACTCTAAAAGTTAGTTGATCACACTTACAGTCCCGTGTTTTTATTTGTTTTTTGGATAATTATAATTATTATGAAAAGAAAATATTAAATATGAAAATGGTTCGATAAATTAAAACTTTTCAAGTGAAATGTCATTTTATAGTGAAATAAAACTAGAAAAAAAATTTGGGTAAGAAAACAATCATGACTAAGAAAATCGTTTAGAAAATGGAACGTCGAGATTGTTCGAAGATTGAGTTAGGTTTTCAACTCAAAGTGTCGGGGATGTTGAGGATTACACACTTGGATTTTATTTTTTTTTAATAATCCAACCTTACGGATGATTAGATACATTAATTTTATACATGTTGTCGAAATATTGATATTTTGAAAATTAAGCTATTATATATTTATAATAGATCTATAAAACAGACTTTTAATTCCTACCAAAATTGGTAGGTTTTGCCCAAAAAAGTTGTTTGTCCTTTTCCTAATAGGGTATTTCATACCAAGTGTGGTATGAAATACACCTAAAAACTGGTAGGAAAAGGCAACACCTGAAAATAATAATTAAATTGTTATTTTAATAATTTCGTAAAATATTCGATTTTAAATAAAAATTATCCAATTTTTTTAACTAAGATATACTTGTTTGTGTCAATTTTTTCGGAAAAAACATTTTGGCACAATGGTTAGTATATTGTAAATGATTCTGTGGGGTGTGGGTTCGAATCCCACCTCATTCCATTTCTTCACCATACTCTCTCTCTCTGTGTTTACCCTACCAGTTCATCATCTCTTCGTCATCTCTTCATCATCTCTTCGATCGGTAAGCTTTCTTCATCTATTAATTTTTTCAGCTATTCGTTTATGTATTTTCCCTTTTGTTATTATTCATTTTTTATTCGATTTTATATGATTATGTGTGTATATGATTATATGTATGCAGTATTGTGTATTGGGTATCATGGATTAGATGTTTATTGTGTTTGGGGTGTTAACTTTTGCAATTTTAAAGAGTATCGGGTGTTAAACAGGGGATTTTAGGCTAGATATTGGGGCTTTTGGGCAATATGCATGCAATATTTATGGGTTGTGTTTATTATGCATGCTTTAAATATGGGTTGTGCTTAAATGTGATTTTAAGTCCATCAAAATTGATTTTTGATGAAACTATGCTTTGACTATGGGTTTTTCAGTCATTTTTTACTAAACTATGTGCTTAAATATGTATTTTGATGTTTTTGATGTTTATTTAAGTTTACGTATTAAGTTTTAGGTATACGTATGATGTTGCTGTGAATTAGTATTGTAGTATGCAGTGGATTCACATACACATAACACATACACTTGTGTAGTAGTCATATATATTTGTAAAATAGTGTGTGTTTGGTCGATAGTGTGTGTTTGGTCAGTCGACAAAATGTGCGTAGTGTATGTCTGTTGCTATGCCAACAGACATATATGTTGAAGCTTAGTCTGTTAGGGTTGAAGCTTAGGAAGTGCCTCGTCATATATGTTGGCATTTGGATATTTATAATTAATTTGAAATTGTTTAAAACTTCATTAGGTCAAGTTAAGTAAATGCAATGATATACTACTATGTTGTTGTCTTAAAGTAGGGTTTTATGTAGGATTAGAGTTGGGCTCCAGCTATTTCAACTTTATTATAAGTTAGTCTGTGTAAACAATAATCAAGAAACTATATATAATTGACACTTCCAGACTGCTAAAAATATAGGAAAATCCCACTAATTCATGCAGAGTTTTGTCTAGTCTGATAAGATAAATGCGCAGTTAGTTCTCAGATCAATGAAAATTATGAAATCAAATCTAATTAGTTAAGAGTAAACACCTGAATCTTTTTGTGTAACTTAATTAATTATGTTTAATATTAATCATGAACACTCATAAACCTCATATTATTGGTTCTTAAACAAAAAAATAATGCATTAAGTTATGTGTTTAATGCATATCATCCATGAGAATTAACTAGCTAGATCACTTAAGCATTTTGATATTGTTTTTTACAGGGTTAATGGCAAAGGTTTTCCAGGGTAAGAGTCTGGTGGCATCTGCAAAGAAAGGCAAAAAAGTTCCAGTGAATAAGAATGGAAAGATCGCTAAGTCTAAGAAAAATGCGAGTTCGCGCAAAGGAAAAGGCAAAGGCAAAGTGACGGCAGCATCAAAGGCAAAGGCCAAAGCTTTAGCGATATCACAGTCTTATCCCCGCGGGTAGACAAGGGCAGAATTAGTTGAGTGGATGGGTCCAAGAAAGCGAGCAAACTCCCGTCGACTATTTGGTTCCACACCTCCAGCAAAGCCGACTCTTATTGATATTTCAAATGGAATGTAAGTCTAAATTTATAGACTTTTGCATTTTATTCTTTACTACTTTACCTAACTTTAATATAGGTCCAATTAGTAACGATTATTATTTTTGTAGAATAATGCATGATGAAGCAAAGAAGACAATTTTGGGCATTGTTCGCGGGTTCTGGCCAGTGGCAGCTTACACGTGGACTGATATCAATGATTTGTATCCTAAATGGGTTGAGAAAGTTATTACTGAACTCTATGTAAGTATCCATCATCTTGAATTTGATTTACTTTCAAATACACATGTACTTCTAATTGATAGTTTAGTTGTTTGCTACTGTGTTTGTGTTTCTGTTTGCTCCAAGATTTGGCAATTAAATCAGAATGAAGAGGCAAACGCTCCTCTGTTTCAGTATTAGTATTACAAAAATAAGAGTATTATTTTAGGACAAAATTGGTTTCTCAACTTTTTCATGTTTATTTTATTATCAAACTATAGGTAATTGCTAATTTAAATGTTTTAAGAGGAAAAGGTTATGTTAAAAGGTGGCATTATATACTTATTTAAACATTTTATTTTTGTTTACTATAATCATTTGCATGTAATTTCTGCACTATTGAACAACTTATGTTTATATAAATTACAGAAATATTTCAGACATGAAAAGGGTCAAAGTCGTAAGGAGGCTTATAGGACTATAGCTGGGCATCTCAAGCCATTGATTAAGCGAACAGTGCATGAAGAAAAGGAGCGAGCTTATGCAAATTCTGAGAAGTTAAAAAAGCCATTGCTGGAAGTTAAACCTTCCTACTTCAGTGACCCGGTATGGGAAAGGATGGTTCATTTCTTGGAGTCGGATGAAAACAAGCTACGATCAGATAAGGGAAAAGCAAATCGTCAAAAGGTGACTACCTTGCACAGCGCTGGTGCAAGATCTTTTCAGCAAGTGGAGAAGGTAACATTCACTTCATAATCTAGTAAAATAGAACTTGGATTTAGAATCTTGTTTATTAATATTAATTATCTTTATGCATCTATATGTTAGATTTTAACTGAGGAAAAGAATGGCGTTGTGCCAACTCGCCATGAAGTGTGGGACAAAACACACACTCGCAAGGAAACGGATGCTGATGGCATGCCAATTTACACAACTGAGGCTGCAAAGGAAATTGCGGTATGAAATTAAAATTGGATAATTTGTTTTATATAACTTATTAGAAGTAAATGACAATATATCTGAGTTTTTAACGAGTTTGATTATGCATTTATATGTTGAAATACAAGTTAGGTTTTCTATGCATATTGGAATTCATAATGCTGGATTTTACATAACTCACTGTGCAGCCAAATCTTGTGAACTCCAGAAATTAATCAATGTTCTCACTGTGTAGCCAAATCTTGTGAAATCCAGAACGTTATTAGACTTTGCTCTATACAGTTTATATAAGCAATTAACGTCCCACGTATTTACTGGTATTTCTTTTTTGGATTTTTTTTATTAGCCGGATAGATGATTCTACCATATATCTCAAGATGATTTTGATAGTGAAATTTAGGCTTGTTTCATAATGTTGGATTTTGCAAATGTGTCTTAATGTTTATTAGCCAAATCTGTTGAACTCCAGAACTTTATTTGATTTGCTCTATACAGTTCATAATGCTGAATTTTGCAAATGTGTCTTAATGTGTCTTAATGCAAATTAGGCTTGTTTCATAGTGAAATTTATCAACATCTTATTTTTATCTGAGTTTGTTTTATTTATCTGATCTGAACGAAGTCTCTTGAATTATATAGCAAAAAATTGAGATGTTGTATTTTAGGTCAGAAGCTGTAACACTTTATTTCCAAATCTTTTACAGCGGAGCTATGCAAAGATACTTGAAGAAAATAACTTTGATCCTACAGCTGAGAATGTCGTGGAGCCATTTCAGTGGTGGTTGATGGCCACAGTACCTGCTGGTGAAAAGCCTAAGAATAACAGGCTTGTTGGTTTTCCGAGAACTTGCGCCCGTCAACTGATCAAAGATTTGTCAGTCCAGTATGATGAAGAAGCGGAGAACAGGGCTGAAACTTCTGCTGCGGGTGATGCTCCTAATAGAGGTGTCCCTGCCAAGTTATTCACAACTGTGGTAGGTGGAGTTCTTGAGATCCTGAAAACCAATCCTTCTACCTATCAGCGACAACTTAATGAAGAAGAGGTTGAGAATCTTGCTCGAGCTGCCCTTGATCTTAGCGATCCTGGAAACAGAACTGAATTCACTCAGTTTGTTTCAAATGAAGTGCTGCATCTCGTGAAAGAGCTTGTCGAAGATATGATCAAGAGGTATCAGGAGAAGGAAAAAGAGGTAATTTTCTTTTGCAATTTTCGTACCAATCTGCCATTTATTCATCGTCGATGATTTATCGCGAATCAGTTGTGTATTGCAGGTTCTTTATAGTTCTGATGAGGAGACTGATGTAACAGACATCTGTGACGATGAAAGCGATGTTGAGGCTACTGATGGGGAAGGTCAGAATGTTAATGGGGAAGAAGGCGCATCTGAAGGCGAAGATAAAGAAGGAAATTTTGAAGGCTCCAATCGTGAGGATGACTAAATCTGCTCCCCTAAAACTCTTTGTTTTATGAAGTTTGTCGTTAAAATTGTTAGACTTAAATGATTTTGGTTAAAATGCTTTTGGTTAGACTTGGATTGTTTTCAGTATTATGCTCTTGTAAGCATTATTAGGATAATGGTGAATTTCTGAAGTAGGGATATAGTTGCCGGAAACTTAGCTTTTGTTTTAATTATGGATGGTTGGTCAATCCTTAGTGTCCGGTAACTATGTCCGGAAATGATATAATTGTTCGAATTATGAATTAATCATGTACTGAATTCTATTTTGTGCTTGTTGATTATGTATTTGTATGTTGGTTACTTGTATTTTCGTTTGTGTTAGGCTTTAGTTTAAGGTAATGACCAGAAACAAATAATTTTTTTGGCAAATAAACAATAAAATCCTACCAAATATAACCTACCAGAATGCCCATTACAAACCCAGAATGGTAGGTTTTGGTTCTTGTATAAACTAAGATATATAGTAGGAAAAGGTTGCTAGGAAATGTTGATCAATCAAAGCCTACCAACATTGGTAGGAAAAGTGACACAAAACCTACCAATTCTGGTAGGAAAAGGGCTTGACTTTGTCAAAGGGACATGCCACGTGGCATGCCACCTATCTGGGCCCCACAATCCAAATCATCAACTGGGGTCCATATTTGAGTGACGTGGCAGGTGATGTGGCGTACTATGTGGCACGCCACATGGACTGACACTTGGCAAGTGGGGTCAACTGAAATACAAGCATCAATTCCTACCACAAAACAATTCCGACTGGAGCAACTCCCACCAAGCCTTTTGGTAGGAATTGCCCCCATTTCCTACCAGAAATAGACCATTTCCTACCAAAATGCTGGTAGGAAAAAGCCGTTTTTCTTGTAGTGTTGGTTTTTGGTTTTAGCATTTTTTGGTATGTATATTGTTAGATTATGTAAATATTTAACATTAGTGTATATAAATGTGAATAATGTCCAAAATGTCTATTTACATTATAAACTTTTTAAAAAAAACCGATGTAAAAAGTTCAATCTCTACACCCACCAACATATCAATTTTAAATTAACCAAACATCAGTTTATAGCTGATGTCTATAAATGAGACATCGTGTAAAACTGATCTCTATGTACATATTACATATCAGTGTTTTCAAGCAGCTGATGTCTGGGGTGACTTTTGACAACAGTTTTCAACCGATGTGAAAAAGAAAATACTTTTCTCTCACTACGCCATAAGCGCACATAGGCAACCCCTACTATACAGTTGCATAAGGCCTAAATGGTGTTGCATAATAGACAACACCTGGAAGGGTTGCCAATGTTGACGTGGTCGTAGAGCCTTAAGGAAATGAATTATACAACACCAGAAAGCTTGGCATTATGCGTCTTTTGCAACAGTAAAAGCGTATAATGACAAAAACAATCAGTGTTGCATAAAATGAAACCACATTACCACTGTGTCCTACGGGCAAGTGACACGTCATATTGCCACGTCAGCAGTGACCCTACTTTGACACATCAGCAAGGGGTCCCACATTTGCCACATCAGCAGTGGGCCCCACTTTTGCCACGTCAAGAGTGGGTCCCACAATAAGTAATGCAACACTGATTTTAGTCATTTGCAACACCATTTTTATTCATATGTGACATCATTTTTAGTCTTATACAACACCATATAGAGTCAACTGCAACACTTAAAAAATTAAAAAAAATTGACATAGTTATTCTGCTTTTACATTATTCCTCCCAAACAAGGCATCCAACAATCAATACAACAAGCATTGAGCAATTTTTTTTTTCTCTTTTCTAAATAATGTCACCTACTCATTTAGACTCTAGTCTTTCAACTCATTTTGACGTTTAAAAGCAGATAGTGTTTGATTCCAGCCAGGTAGAGAACTGCCAGTCGATGTGATCCACAGACAAAAATGCTTGTATTTGAGATGACTTTAAACAGTGCTCCAGCTTAGGGCATTATAGGCAAACCTATACTGAGATAACATTGCACCTTATTCTGGTACAAACTAAATAAATAGTATGCATGGACATACATTTAATTGTAGGATCGAGACAAGCAACCAAAAAAATAAAATACTGACATATTAGTCTTCTATCCAAAAAAATTGCTTTACACATAATTTCAGCACATACTCTAAGACAACCATGCCCCTCTTTCATAGTCGTTATTGAGATTATCGATATTCTTTCAAGAGACATGAAATGGGCCTTTCTCTGGCTTTTGAATTCGAATCCTTCCTAAGTCATCTTTAACAGCTTAAAAGAGATTATGAGATATATAAGAAAAACTGAAACATTTCATTAAAGAAAGGATGATATAAGACCACAAGAAACACAACAAACTATTATCATGTCACATCTAGTTATAAGCTATCAAATTTAACTCTATTAAATATTCACATATCACTCTCTTACATGTTTTCATCAAAGACAACAGAATAAATATGTGCTTCAACTTTGGGATTCCATATTTTACTATTATAAAAGTTGACTTGAAATTTGGCTTTTAGTTCTAAAAATTGAAAAGTAAAGCTGAGAAGATTTTTGAAAAGAAAACGAACATAAGGAATTTTAAAGATTTCGGAGAGATTAAGAGACATAATCACTGGGAGGAGTCATGTAATTCCTCTATTCGTTTTTCTGTGCCATGCAGACTATTACCCAGATCTAATATCCATTTAGCTTTTACCCGGCGATTCCTTCTTCTCTTTCTTTCAACCTTCTTCTCTCCAAATTTCTTTCCGGCCAAACTTCTTCTGCAAACACAATTTCTTCTTCTTTATTTCTGTTCTACTCTTCCCACCCTTCTTTTAACACCCAATTTCCTTAACTTTTCTCATCATTATGGGGTCACGTAATTCCGAAAATTGTAGAAGTTTGTACTCGGATGACTCGGTCTCTTTGTTAGGCCACGGTTTCCTTAACAATGAGGAGATTGATGTTATTAACCGTGCTAGATTTCTAGAGGATGTGGACTTGGATGAGGTTTTTGTTAACCCCATTCGCCCTGTTAGTAATGCTTTACTGGCTAGAGATGGAGCCTCAACTAGGAGTGACAATGGTCCCTCTAATAATATTGTGAGCTCTAAAGAAAGTTCTGCTGTGATTGCTATTGAGGATGATTCTTTGCAGCAGCCTGAGAGTTTGAGGTCTCTAGGCCAAGAACAGATTGCCATTGGGGGGCTACTTCATCTGTTGGATGCCTCAAGAATCATTTCCAAAGGTACTCTCTCTGATAATTCCTCAAAATCTCTCGAAAATCTCTTAGATAATTTTGCAGTGAAAAAAGGGGTTTTAAGTTCGGTTTGTGAGCATAATGTTGTTGAAGATGTTATTGGGGAACATAACATTGATGCGGATATGCCCAGTATTGGGGCGTTTGGGGAAGCTGGGGCTGAACAAGGTTCTAAGGACCCCAACTAATATTAATCCATCATTTGAACACAAGGCTGCCTTTTCAACTAATCCTGACGGGTCTTTGAATTTGATACCTCCAAGAGAATTTTTAGTTCAGGCTCGCCAACAATGGGACACAAGCTGCATAGGGCACTTCATTGGGGGAGGTTTTGACTTCAAATTTGTTAGAGAATGAGCTATGGGTTTCTGGAAAAATCATGGCTTGCTTAATGTTTTTTATAATACGAAGGGCTATTTCACTTTTAAATTTGATACTATTGAGCATATGAAAGCAGTGTTGAATCTTAATTCTATCCAAATGGGAGGTTGTTCTCTTTTTCTCAAGCCATGGATGGAGAGTTCGGAATTCAAAAGAAATGTTTTTGACAAAGTTCCTTGTTGGATCAAGTTGGGAAACATCCCACCTTCGTATTATTGTTCAAGCTCTGGAGTTTCTATGATTGCTAAGCTTATTGGTAGAGTGATGAAATTTAATGAGGCCACTTGTCGATTTCTCCCTATGAAATTTGCTAGGGTGTTGGTGGAGCTCGAGTATAACTCTCCAAGGCCTCCTTATATTATGGTTCCTTTACTCAATAGCAAAGGATTGGAAGATAAGTTTAGGGTGGAGGTTGAATACTCTCAATTACCCTATTCGTGCAGCATTTGCAAGGCGTTTGGACACTCCCTCTCTAGATGCTCAGATAACCCTGATAGAGAACCACCACGGGCTAAGAACCCAAACAACACTGTCAACAAAAATCAAGGGAGAACCAAGAGTGTAGAAACCAGGTCCAGTACTAGAACCCCAGTTGAGAACACAGAAGTCATTGAGAATGATTTGATAGACAAGGAAGGAATGGAAGACTTTATGGCGAATAATGATGTGACTAAAATAGTGACTGGAACCTTTTTGGGATGTGAAGTCACAATGGATGATGACTTGGTTTTAGCAAACTGTGGAGTTGTAAACCTGAACAATGAAGATAATCTGGATGAACTTGATGTGGATCATAATATGGGCGTATCTGCCCATAAGGATCCAGAGGGAACACAAGTTTCGCCTGTTGAGTCCCTGGACTCACCTAGGGCTTCAGATTGTTACCAATCGCCAGGCCGCCGTCGAACCTCAAAGCGCGCAGTCAAGTCCCCAGCTCTGCGCACAGACAAGGCGCCTAACACGCACGCTACTCAATCTCATGCCAAGTCCCAGGATCCATCTCAGGACTATCAAGTTGCAACCCAAGATTTTGAGGAACCTATTGAAACCCACAACCCCTTCGGGACCCTTAATAAATTGGAGGAGAGTGAAGTGCCCCCTACTAGTCGTAAACGTAAAGGAAAGACCTCACCTCCTTCCATATCTATTATTCTGGCACTCAAACCTCCCACTGACTCTTCTACTAATCATGCGGACATCAAGGCTAATGGTAAGCAAGTAAAAGCTCAGGGCAAGAAAAGTGTGAGACTCACTGGTCTTAAAACAGTAACTCATCCTTCTCAATGAATATTGGCACTTGGAACGTTAGAGGTTTAAATAAGAAATCTCATCAACGTAAAGTCAAGGACTTTATTAATGCAAATCAAATTTCTCTTTTGGGTTGTCTTGAAACAAAAGTTAAAATTACTAATAGTGCTGCAGTTTCAAAGCGTATTAATAGAAGCTGGAGATGGTTATTTAATTATGAATATCACAATAACGGCCGAGTGTGGTTTGGTTGGGACCCGATTGTATGGTTTGTCAAATTCCATTCCAAATCGGCTCAACATCTTACCTGTCAAGTTACTCATATTGAGAAGCAGCTTCATTTCACTCTTACGGATGTCTATGCTTTTAATAAGGCCCATGAAAGAGTCCCTCTTTGGAATAACTTACGACTGCTATCTCAGGATATCTCTTCTCCTTGGGTGGTTAGTGGTGACTTCAATTGCATCGCTGCAATGGAGGAAATGGCTTGTGGTAGAGAACAATGGACTCCAGATATGCAACAGTTTAAAGATAGTATCTTACAAGCTGGCCTTGCCCATCTTCGTACTATAGGGCCTCTCCTCACATGGTCGAACAAACGCCCTAATAACTTGGTCCATAGGCACCTTGACAGAATGCTTGGTAATGCAGCTTGGCTCCACGAATTTTCTGAAAGCTGGGTCCATGTTAAGACCAAGGGGATCATGGACCATACTCCTTTATTGTTCCACAAACCTATGCAACTTGAAAAGATATGTAAGCCCTTCCAATTCTTTAATTTTATGAGAGATATAATAGGGTTCCAGGAGGCAGTGATGCGAGGATGGGCCTATACTTGCTCTGGGGACCCGATGAGCATTTTATGCCGTAAATTAAAGGAGGTCAAGGTAGAATTAAAGACTCTCAATAAACAACATGGTAATCTTCACAGAAATGTTTCTATCGCTCGTACTAATCTGCAAGAAATTCAGGATGCCATTGACATGGACCTCTTGAACTCTGTCTTGTGCAAGTCTGAGTCGGAGGCTGCAAAAAATCTCGATAAATGCATTCAAGAAGAAGAAAACCTCTTGCAACAAAAAGCTAGAGTTGATTGGCTTCACTTGGGAGACAATAACTACAAGTTTTTTTTTAACCAAACCAAGGGTCGATGGAATAGGAACAAAATTTTATCCATTGAAAATAATAATGGTGAAATTGTGTTTGGTCGCCAAGCTGTTACCAATGTGGCTGTAGAATTCTTTTCTAATTCATTGGGGTCTCCTCCTCCTCTTCAAGAAATTGATCTGAGATCTTTACAGTGTGCTCAATAACTGACAATCAGGCGAGTCTTCTTTTGATGGGGATTACTCTACAAAATTATTCTCAGTACTCTCAAGACCATGAAGAAAAATAGTGCCTCTGGTCCAAATGGATTTAATGTGGAGTTTTTCCTATCGACTTGGGACATTGTTGGGGACATTTTTTGCAAGGCTTTTAAGCACTTCATTGATTCGGGGCAAATGAACCCTGGAATTAACTCCACTGCAATTGCCCTGATTCCGAAAACTTTAACCCCAACTCACATGAAAGATTATAGGCCAATCTCCATATGCTCTATTTCCTACAAGTGTATTGCAAAAATTCTTGCGAATCGTATAAAACCTCTAATGTCAACACTGATCCACTCCACGCAATCAGCCTTCATTCCTGGGAGAAGCATCTCGGATAACATTTTATTGGCTCAAGAATTATTTATAGGCTATCAACGTCAATCAGGTGTGCCTAGATGTGCCTTAAAGATTGACCTTCACAAAGCCTTTGACTCGATTACCTAGGACTTTATCTTTGATGCCTTAAACAAAATGCGGTTCCCTGATAAATTTGTGCAGTGGCTTAGGGCTTGTGTCACTATGCCCCGGTTCATCATCACTGGAAATGCAAGAGCCTCAAAATCAACCACCTTTTTTATGCGGATGACGTGCTGCTTTTCTCTCGAGGGGACAAAGATTCGATTCATCATATAATGAGCAGCCTCGATTCTTTCTCCAAACTAAGCGGTCTCAAGCCTAATATACACAAAAGCACTGTTTTCTTGAGCAACTGCACCACTGAAGTTGTGCATTGGTTCGATCAATATTATGGGGTCCCGCATGGTTCTCTTCCAGTGAAATTCCTAGGCGTCCCTCTCATCTCTTCCCAATTAAGCACTAATGATTGTATGCCTCTCATTGAGAGGCTGCTCTCTAAGATGGACAGTTGGACAAATTTTTTGCTCTCCTTTCCTGGCGTTTTGGACAAACCATTTTTTGCTTCCTAAAGGAGTTCATAGGCACATCCGTAAGCTCCTAACGAGGTTTCTATGGAAAGGAGATACTAAGAAAAAAGGGGGAGCCAAGGTAAGTTGGAAAAAGCTCTGTCTACCAAAATATGAAGGGGGGCTTAGAATTCGAGATCCAGAAGAGTGGAACCACTCTCAATTACTTTGCCATCTATATAAGATTGTATCCCGTAAGGACTCTCTATGGGTGCAATGGGTGCTCTCCACTCACCTCAAGCACTCTTCCATCTGGTTAGTGACCATGCCCAATGACTGCTCCTGGATCTGGCGTCAAATTCTTCAACTTCGTGATAGTGCGAGACGGTTTATTTCTTTTGACATTGGTAATGGTGCTAACACTTTTCTTTGGATGGACCCTTGGTGGCAAAACAAATGTCTTGCAAATCATAGCAATGACAACGTTTGTTTACAAGTGAGATCCACTATGACTGCAAAGGTTTCATCTATTATCAACTTGGGGACTTGGAGACTCCCACAGCTGAACTCAAGTCTTAACCATTTTAATCCAAAGTTAATTTCCTTGATAGACACTTTTAATTTTCCGGCCATTGATTCCTCAAAATCTGATAGAGTAACCTGGTGTGATTTAGATCTGAAAAGAATTAAAACTTGGTTCATTTGGGGCAAGACTCGATACAGAGGTCAGGAATGCTCCTAGAGTCCTGGTGTTTGGCACAACCTGGTGGTTCCGCGTTATGCGTTTTTGGAATGGTTAATCTGTCTAGGGTGTCTCCCAAATCAAGATAGACTAATCAGATTTGGTTTGACAATGGATAGCTTTTGTTGTCTTTGTGTATGTAGCCTCGAGTCCCATGATCATCTTTTCATTAGCTGCTCTTATAGTTCTTTTATGTTGCAGTCCATTTTCAGAAAATTAAAGATGACTCATGTTGGTTCCACCTGGGTGCAGCTCCTGGACTCTTGCCTTGCAGTGCAGCATAAAGCGTTAAAATCCTTGACCCTATTGTGCCTTCAAATTTTTTGCTATCATTCTTGGCGCGAGAGGAACGCTCGAAGGCATGACCAAAGGAGCTTTGGCCCTCTCAAACTCTTCCAAGGGATCCTAGTAGATGTTAAGGCTCGCATTTCTTCATCTGTATGGTTTAAAAAATCAGATTGTATCGGGCTCATTGCAAACTGGTAGTCCTAGTTTAGGTTCTTGCCCTATGTTGGTTTGGCTTTCTATCCTCAATCTTTTTTAGATTGATTATAGATAGTGGTTTCTAGGGGCCTATCCTAGAACAAGGGTTAATCCCTGTCCTTTTTGTCTAAATATACTCAACTTAGCAAAAAAAAAAAGATTTCGGAGAGGAATAGAGGATAGCAAATAACTAGATAAAAGTGGTAAGAGTATTCAAAGAGAATATAGCAAGATACATATATTACATTTCCAGCCAACTCTTAGCCAATTTTTATATAAACTAACTTTGTGAATTATTTTTGAACATCCCAGTACAAGCTAGCCCTTTAGCACATTTCCACCATGATACACATTGACCAACTACTTTAATTAGAAATTTCTCCTGAAAACTTAAACTCATCTCTACAATAGCCACCACTAAACTACTTCTGGAAAGGAGCTTCAGAATGCTAGCTTATAAAGCATAAGTTGTTGGTAGATAGAGTATAGACCATATACAAAGTGATGAAGTAAAAGGTCTTTGTGACAGTGTAGACTATGGAAAGAAGAGGAATCCAATGAAACAAAGTCTAATAGTGCCAATTTCTCAAAGAGGAACTCAAATTTTGTCATCAGGTCCCCGAGTTCGATATTAGATGAAGACACATATGTATATGTATAGAAAGTCAGAAAAACATAATTGAATTGAACTTGAAAATGTTACACTAAACAAAATGATTAATTCCGTAATTAAAGATTCATAATCCACTAAACAAAGTTCAGCATGCAATCTTACTCCAGCTGATAGCAGGAATAACAAAAGATTTAGTGGCGGTTCGGTGGGCGGCTGTTGGCAGCAAAGACCCTAGATCCCCACTCGAGCAGAGCTTGTATCATCCTTGTGACAAATCACTTCAATGAAGCAAAAACAATCTTTTTTTCTCCCGTTGCTGTCTCTATTGCTTCAACAAGATCTTCCTCACAGCAGACCTGAACAATTCAAGAAATGTCGGTGTCAACAATACTTTTTTAAAAAAATAAGCTTCACTGCTCTAACTTGTAAGTAAATGATACATTATGTATTAGGTTTTCTCGACTGACCTTAGTCGTCTAGCATTTGCCTTCACCATTGTGAATCGCATCAACCAGTGCGGTGTAGTTCCAGTTCTTGATCACATTGTATGGTCCATCATGGATCTCAACTTTAATGGTATAACCACCTTTATCAGAAAAATGATTTGATTCTGACCGCATGGCAACATTGTCGACACATCTTGAGCAGTAACCTTTTAAGTTTTAAGTTTTTTAAGTTTTTCTGTGTTTTTTGTTCACTAAATACAACTGCTTGCAATCACTTTTATTAATTCAACGGATTTAGGTTGAAATCATTTTTTAACATTTGGCTGTTTCCTTTTTCCCATTTCAGCAAATTCAAACAAAATAGATGGAAAATAGTGCACCATTTGGTAAAGAAAATTGGACATCTTAGGTTTAGTACTCACACCAGTAGTCACACCAGGCCCTGCTCTAAAGAGTACTACCTTCTCTTGTTGAGTTTAATTTTCATTTATTTTTACTTTCAATTTTTTTATGAAACACTATTTTAGTAAACATACATGAGGAGAAAACACAAGCAGGTGGATGCACACATGCTTGCAAAGACTAAAACCATCTCATAAACAAACAAAATTTAAAAACATTTGTTTGAAAATGGTGTATCTTATAAAGTTTGTTGGACATGCTATATTTTGAAAAAAAATGCTGAAAATGATGTAATGAGATTATGTTTTATGATTTTATGACAAATTTACTTTTGCTCTATTGATATTGACTTAGTATTTAAGTTATTATTGGTAGAGACAAGTTTAAGTACATTCTAAATTCAAATTTTTGACTAATTTTCAAAGGGGTTAAGAAGGGATTTAATGCTTGATCAACTATAACATATAACATATTTCTCTATTTTTTATTATCATTGCAGGGTGGAGTAAGCCATCTTATAATATAGCCAAAGTAAACTGTAACGGTGTGTTTGATAGGAATAGAATGAGCTTCTATAGGTTGCGCTATGAGAAACAGTAGAGGGGAGTATATTAAGGGGGCTAGGTATGGTAGTGCACTCTTTGTGGAAATTTGGTCCATATTTTAAGGGATAAAGTTGGCTTGGGAGAGAAGTGATACAAAAATATGTTGTCATACAATTTGATTCTCAAAAGGCAGTGAATGAAGTTAATAATATGAATCCAAAATTTTGCCTTGCGGAATTTGGTGGTGTTGATAAAAAATATGGAGAATGAGGCTTCAGAGTCATGTCACATTAAGCATATTTCTAAAGCTAAAAATGAGGTTATTACTGATCTTATATGAGAATGCTCTCAACTTGATGTTAAAGGTGGAGTCATGGAGGTTACTAGCTGTTGTCCCTGCTTTCATATAAAAACCATTTTTGTTGTTGATCTTGCATTATTGCCATACTTGTCCTTGTTTCTTCATGCCCTATTTGTTAGTTTATGTTTCATTCTAAGTCTCTGTTATGGTGAAACAAGATTGTAGTGGTGTATTGTTAAATATAATATATTATCATTTTTATTATTAAATAACTAAATCTATTCCACAGTGAAACATACTCGTACATTTAACATGACAATGGTTATAACATTAAGAGAAATGAGCAATAGAAACACAATGCTTTCTTTCTCAACAAGAGTAATAAACTAGATAATTTCATGTTTTTTAATAAATGTGTTAATGTGCACAAATGAGCATATTATAAGAATAAACAAGGAAATTACTGCTTTACACATAACCTATATATTTCATGCTCAATCTTAGCCATTGAATCTTAACTGTTTCAATCTCCAACGTTCATTTCAAACGTGCCCTAAACATAACTTCTTTTGGAACCCAAATCCATTTTGGGCGCCTATGTAAAGAGTCACAGTACACTCTTTTTTTGTTTTTTTATCATTTTCCGGCAACTAATCGCAAACAACTTGTAACGCCCGAGAAAAATTCTAGGAAAAATATTATTGATATAGTTATTGTTGATATAGTTAATTTGTTAGATAAGGGATCATCATCCGGCAACTACTGCGACCATTGGGGTTGAGTAATAAATAATGTTGTTTCCCATATTATTTAATGATTCCAGAATCTATTATTGTTTGCGATATTATTTAATGTTGGTTCAGTAAACAACCAATATATAAGGGTGACATATATGTAGTCTCTAAATTTGTCTACGTATAAAAACTCATTTACATCAGGTTCCATTCACCATCGTATAAGATTATTACAAATATTTAGTAAATACATCGGTTTTTCAGCACTCGATATATTTGTGATTGTATATACGCTGGCCGTCTCTAATCGGACGTAAAATAATTTTTTTAATTATTAAAAAAATAGTTTAACTAAAACTTAATAGTGGTCGGCCCAAATTTAGTCTATTCTTCCCAAAATCAAACTCTATCCATTATAACATCGCTCGAAAGAAACATTGGTCCTCGAAACCATCACACTTCATTCATGTATCAGAGCAATTTCCTAACTTACATTTCTGGTATGAAGTATGTCAATACTTAGGATTGAATATGTATACATAAATAGCCATGTAACAAATTTTTTCTTATTAATTTTTCCATAAGTTCTACCTAATTGGGTTTGTTAACTTCTTCATCGTAGACGGTTGCATTTGTTGTTTGTAATCTCCCTCCCCTTTCTCTCCCACTCCCTCTCTCCCTTCTTTCTCTTCCGTGCTCTTTCTTTACCTTCCCATTCGTGTCCCTTTGTTTTCCCGAATCTAATTATGTTACAAACAAATATATTTGGGTGTTGATTAAAATTTGATATGTAATCTTTACTAATTTGACACAATATGGAGTTGTAATATGGAGTTGTACGAGTAAATAATAAATTTATTATTTAGTTGGATCATTCATTATCTATTCTGTACCTAGTTTCTATGGATATCATCCCTAAATTCAATTTTGTATAAATAAATAATATTTGTATACTTAAATTAGTTGATTTTTTCCAGTTAAACTCTTTACTTTTGAAAATAATCACATCCTTATGATTGGATTATTTTTTAAAAAAATTTAAAAATTCCAAACTATAACCCTAATCCATACCCTAAATCGTAAATCCATACCGAGTAAATTATATATCTAAGAGTACTAACTATTCTTATGTATCGATTTAAGAACAACTTTATTATCAGCTAAATAATTGTGTTCTAAATAAATTATGGTGCATGAAGCACATAGATTTTAAACTCTTGAAATTTTTCATAATTTTTCAAATATATTAAACAAATATTTGAACTTTAGAATGTTATAAAAACAAAATCAAAATTCTCCTATAATATATGATACAACTGCTTGCAATCACTTTTATTAATTCAACCGATTTAGGTTGAAATCAATTTTTTACATTTGGTTGTTTCTTTTTTCCCATTTGAGCAAATTCAAACAAAATAGATGGAAACTATTGCACCATTTGGTAAAGAAAATTGGACATCTTAGGTTTAGTAGTCACACCAGCCGTGCTTTAAAGACTACTACCTTCTCTTGGTGAGTTTAATTTTCATTTATTTTTACTTTCGATTTTTTAATGAAACACTATTTTAGTAAACATACATAAGGAGAAAACACAAGTAAGTGGATGCACACATGCTTCTAAAGACTAAAAACATCTCATAAATAAAAAAAATTAAAAGCATTTGTTTGAAAATGGTGTATCTTATAAAGTTTGTTGGACATGCTGTATTTTGAAAAAACTGCTGAAAAATGATGTAATGAGATTATGTTGTATGGTTTTATGACAAATTTACTTTTGTTCTATTGATATTGACTTATTATCTAAGTTATTATTGGTAGAGACAAGTTTGAGTACATTCTAAGTTGACTAATTTTCAAAGGGGTTAAGCAAGGATTTAATGCTTAATCAACTATAACATATCACATATTTCTCTATTTTTTATAATCATGGCAGGGTCGAGTAAGTCATCTTATAATATAGCCAAAGTAAACTCTAAGCGTGTGTTTGATAGGAATAGAATGAGCTTCTATAGGATGCACAATGAGAAACTGTGGAAGGGAATAAATTAAGGGGGCTAGGTATGGTAGTGCCACTATTTGTGGAACTTTGGTCCATATTTTATGGGATAAAGTTGGCTTGGGAGATAAGTGTTACAAAAATATGTTGTCGTACAATTTGATTCTCAAAATGCGGTGAATGAACTTAATAATATAAATACAAAATTTTGCCTTGCTGAATTTGGTGGTGTTGATCAAAAATCTGGAGAATGAGGCTTGAGAGTCATGTCACATTAAGCATATTTCTAAAGCTAAAAATGAGGTTATTACTACTCTTGTATTAGAATGCTCTCAACTTGATGTTAAAGGTGGAGTCATGGAGCTTGCTAGCTGTTGTCCCTGCATTCATGTAAAAACCATTTTTGTTGTTGATCTTGCTTTATTGCCGTACTTATCCCTTCATGCCCTATTTGTTAGTTTATGTTTCATTCTAAGTCTTGTTATGGTGAAACAAGATTGTAGTGGTGTATTTTTAAATAAAATTATTTCAATGGCTATATATTTCATGGCTCAATCTTAGCAATTGAATCTTAAGCGTTTCAATCTCCAACGTTCATTTCAAAAGTGCCCTAAACGTAGCTTCTTTTGGAACCCAAATCCATTTTGGGCGCCTATGTAAAGAGTGACAGTACACTCTTTTTTTGTTTTTATCATTTTCCGACAACTAAACACAAAATTTTAGGAAAAATATTGTTGATATAGTTATTGTTGATATAGTTAATTTGTTAGATAAGGGATCATCATCCCGCAACTAGTGTGACCATTAGGGTTGAGTAATAAATAATATTGTTTCCCATAATATTTAATCCGTCCAAAATCTATTATTTTTACTTGAGGGACTCAAATGAATATTCAACACCTACGGTTAATTTGATAATTGACTCCTGCTATTTTAATAAAACCAATTGTTATGCTAATTGGTCCAAATTTTTAGCTTTTTTGTAAGAAAGGGTGTATATGTAATTATAATTTGTACTTTCTACATTTAAAATTTTAATTGATATTCCCTTAAGTAGTAAATTAATTCTTTAAAGTGATAAGAAGTATTTCATTTTTTTTGAGAAAAAGAATAATAGAGGAATAATTTGGCATAAGTATAGATACAAAATCTTGTCATCATTTTATTTTATTTTATTTCAACCTTTTTATTATCAAATTATTCAAATTTTTTTAAAAAAATTAGTTTTTGAAAATTTATAAAGTCTTTATTTTATAAAAATATTTCCTAAATATTTTGGGACTTCAGTTAATTTTCTTAAAAGGTGAGTTTTTAATTATTTTCCTAAATTGTATTTTCTTTTCTATTAAATGAGTAAATAGGAAATTATAGCTAAATTATAATTAATTAGAAAACTCTAGATTTATGTAGGGTGTTCTAGGGAATACTAACTTCTATGGTTAGCCATTAGATTAATGTTAACTTTGCTTAAATTTTTGTGTAAAAATGTGGGACTCCATACCCATTTCACTTCTCTTATAATCAAATTTCAAAAAAAATAGTAACATACTTATCACAAGTAGAGTGTAGATTTGGTAAAAGAGAGGTAGCAATTGAGTGAAGTGTTAGCTATTGTGTTGGGTGGTGAAGTAGATTCTTGATCATTCGTTCTTGTAAAGGTAATCCTAATCTCGTTGATTTCATTTTCAATTGTTTTAATTATTTATTTTAGGTACTTATTTGTTGTAATTAAATCACTTGATTGTGGAGTGGTATTAATAATCCTAATCGATGCTATGTTAATTAAATATGTAATTAGGAACTCATGAATATTTAATTATCATGACTGTTTTTTTGTTTAATTATTGGATCTTAGTATTTTCTTAACATGATTATTGGTAATTAGCAATTGATGAGAGGATTCGTAATTGGCTTTGGAGTTCGTCCAACAAAAAGATGTCCAACCCAAGATCCATAAATACATATATGTGTAAGTAGAATAATAAAAATAGAAGTAGTAATTGATTTAATTGGGGTTTGATTGAATTGGGTGAAAAAATGAAGTTGGGGGTTTTTGATAATTGATTGTTGGATGGTAATTAAGGAGTAAACATTTGGGTGTGTGTTTGTGATGTGTTGGGGAAGAGGCGGAGCCACCACCGGAGGCGGTGGTGGTGGTGATCGGCGAAGGCGAGAGAGGAGTGAGAGAAAGGGGACGAGAAAGAGGACAGAAAGAGAGGAGAGAAAGATGAGAGAAAGTGGAGAGAGTGAGAGAGAGGAGAGGCCCAGAGAGAGATAGAGAAACGGGGAGAGGGAAAGACTCACCGGAGTATGGCCGGAAAATCAACTCCGGGGTTTCAATTTTGAAATGGTTTGGATAAAATTATAGATCGGGAAATAGGGATTAAAATGAAGGAAGAAAAATTGAATTTCGACACCCACTGGAAACCACCACTGAGCGGTAGCCACCGCCGGTGCCTCCATGGCAATGATGGTGGCGAGGAAGAAGAAGAAGGGGTAGTTTGGTAATTCAGTAAATTGATTAATTTTTTTAAAATTTTAAAAGAAGTGGGTATTATTGGATTAATAAGTAAAAGATATGTTGGATATATTTGAGATGTCATGTCTAATATGTTTCATGTTTAGTTTTCAGATCTTAACTAACAGGAAATATCAGTTCTTACTGGAATCAGGACTTAAGGATATCAGGACTTAGATTATCAGAAGATAATATAAGAAGATGGAAATCAGAACTTAAGTACTGGAGGACTAACAGTTAAGGAAGGAAGCTGATTTACAGGAAAGAAGATCAAGACTAATACAAGAAGAAGATATGCATGGAAAGAGTTAGAGGACTAGAAGACTTATATAAGATATCTGGTTGATATATTTTAGGAGACAAAATTATATTCCATATCAACTAGAAGTTATCTTGTAACTGTGTGTCTATATAAACACAGACATAGGTTTACTCTATAAGAGTTACGATCATCGAGAAGATCATACAATTGTAACCTAGCAGCTCTCATGATATTTGTTCATCACTGAGAGAGAACAGTTCCATTGCAATAGAGTTTATTATATCGAATACATCTATTTTCTGTTATTGGTGCTTTAAATCGATTTGATTGTATTCTACACTGTATTCAACCCCCTTCTACAGTATTGTGTAACCTAACAAGTGGTATCAGAGCCTCTCTGTTAACACACATATAGTAAAGATCCAAAACAATCATGTCTGAAGAAGCAGAAAATCCAATCTAGCCCGCCAAAACTGAAGAAACTCCAAAGACTCCAACCCATATTCAGTATGAGACTATCAGGGTTCCCATGTTGAGACCTTCTGAGTATCCCATATGGAAAGTGAAGATGGCTAGGTTTCTGGAAACTACAGATCCAAAATACCTTGACAGAATTAATTAAGGACCCCATAAGCCAACCAAGCTCTCTGTTGTAGTTGCAGATTAGCCAGCAAAGACCATACCAAAGGAGAAAAGTGAATACACAGCTGAAGATATCTCATATATTGCCAAGGATGCAAAGGTAAGACATTTGCTGCATAGTGCCATTGATAATGTCATGTCAAATAGGGTAATTCAATGCAAGACTGCAAAGGAGATATGGGATGCTTTGGAGACAAGGTGTCAGGGAACTAATGCAATCAAGAAAAACAGGAGGACTATACTCACTCAATAGTATGAGCACTTTGACTCAAAAAGTGATGAGTCATTAACTGACTTATATGACAGGTTTGTCAAACTTTTGAATGATCTGTCACTGGTGGACAAGGAATATGACATTGAAGATTCAAATCTGAAATTCCTTTTTGCTCTTCCTGAAAGTTGGGATTTGAAAGCTACTATTCTAAGAGATAACTATGGTCTTAATGAACTTGAGATGGAATGCTCAAGACTTATGAACTTGAGATGGATCAAAGAAGCAAGATACATGGGAGAAAGTCAAGAATAATTGCTCTTAATGCTGAGGAGGAATCCCCCAAAGTGGTTGTCTTGAAGAAAGGAAAAGGAAAAGCACTCATCATAAAGTCTGATTCAGAATCATCAAGTTCTGATGATGATGATTCAGAAACTGAAAGTCTACGTGAAGTAGATGCTGATGAAGAGATGATGAAGATGTGTGCTCTTATGGTGAAGGGTATCATAAAGATAACCTACAGGAAATTTAGAAGGGGAAAGAAGTTTTCCAGGAAAGGTTGAAGTCCTGATAAGAAGGGCTTCAGAAAATCTGAAGGCAAAGGAGGAAAGTCTGACAGAGGAGATTACTCAAATGTCAAATGCTATAACTGTGATGAGAAAGCCACATATCTCCTGACTACACGAAAGGAAAGAGTGATAAAGGCAAGGCTCTTGTCAAAAAAAAGAAAACCTGGACAGACACCTCAGATTCTGAAGATGAGGAGAACTCTGCCTTGATGGCAAATGCTGATAGCAGTTCTGATGCTGCTGAGTTAAAGGTACCTCAAACAACTTATGCCTTTCATATTCATGATATTACTGAGTTGAGGTTATATCTTAAAACCATGTTTATTAGCTATAGAGATCAAACTTTAACATACGAAAGATCAACTTCAGAAAATCTTGCTTTTAAAAAGAGGAATGATTATTTAGAAAAAGAGTTAGTTATGTTCCATCAAACTCAGAAGGATATAGATGATGATTTCTATGTTAGAGATGAATTGCTAAAAATGAATAAATCTCTAAAAACTGACTTAGAAAAGGAGAGAAAGATTATCAGGACTTGGACTAACTCTGGCAGAGCAACTCAGGATATACTAAGTAGTGGAAACTGGAAAGAGGGCTTAGGTTATGGAGATGAGAAAAGTGAAAAAGGAACTGAACAAGCTAAGCCAAAGATAATCCTGTTAAATTTGTAGCTAAAACTGTAAAGTCTGATTCTGAAAAGATGAAAGATATTGAGACAGAAGTGATAGCAGAGTCAACTTCTGACAAATTAGAACATGATAAACCAACTGAAGTTAACATAGGCTTAATGACAAAGAAGCAGCTTAAATATAAGCTGAAAGAGGTTACCAGTGTAAACAAGTTAAAGGTAGCTAGGAAAAATAGGAATGGAAAGGAAGGTGTGAATAAAAGTAACAATTATATGCCTGTTCCTAATGCTCCTAGAAAGAAATGCCATAACTGTCGAAACTCTAACCATCTGGCTTCTTTTTGCAGGAAGAATAAGAATATAAACTCCTTACCTTCAAAGTTAGGAGTTATAAGTCAGTCTGTTAGATTTAGGCCACAAAATCCTTGTTTTCATTGTGGTAGTATATGACATTCCATTTATACTTGTAAGGAATATCATAGTTTATACTATGATTATTATCAGACAAAACCTTCTTTGAAGAAAGTTGCTTTAATTCCTTCTAGTGTAAAGTATGATGCAAAGTCTGCTACTCTTAATGCAGATAAGAAAATTATTAGCATAAACTCTGATGTTAAATCCGCTACAAATGTTAACAAACTTAAAAAGGCCAAAGGATCCAAGCAAGTCTGGGTCCTTAAAACTAACCATTAGTGGTCTTTGTGATTGCAGGGCAACGGGAAGAACAACCTAGTTCTCAAAAGTGGATGTTCAGGACATATGACTGGAAATAAAGCCCTGCTATCAGATTTTATGGAGAAAGCTCGCCCAGAAGTTTCTTATGTAGATGGCAACATTGGAAAAACTCTGGGATATGGCAAGATCAATCTTGGGAATGTCATCATTGAAAAAGTAGATCTTGTCTCAGGACTTAAACACAATCTATTGAGTATAAGTCAAATCTGTGATAGAGGTTATCATGTGGATTTCTTTGAAGAACACTGTGAAGTTATAAGTAATTCAACAAGCAAAGTGGCTCTGAAAGGATACATGCATGGTAACATTTATGAAGCCAGACTTTCAACAAGTACTGATGGTTCTGCAATCTGTCTGTTGAGTAGAGCATCAATTGAAGAATGCTGGAATTGGCACAAAAAACTCTCTCATTTAAATTTCAATAATATAAATGATCTTGTAAAGAAAGATCTTGTGAGAGGACTGCCAAAAATAGTATTTGCTCCTGATGGCCTTTGTGATTCATGTGAGAAGGCAAAACAAAGAAAATCTTCTTTCAAGAGCAAATCCGAGTCATCATTTTTTGAGCCTTATCACCTACTGCATGTTGATCTATTTGGTTCAACCAATGTCATGTTTATTACAAAGAAGAAATATGCTATGGTTATAGTGGATGAATTCACAAGGTACACTTGGGTGTACTTCTTGCACAAGAAGACTGAAACTGCATCTTCCCTAACTGATCATGTAAGACAGCTGGATAAATTGATGAAAGATTCTGTTAAAATCATAAGGAGTGATAATGGCACTGAGTTCAAGAATTTAATCATGGAAGAGTTCTGCAAAGATCATGGAATCAAACAGGAATTTTCTGCACCTGGAACTCCACAGCAAAATGGAGTTGTAGAAAGAAAGAACAGGACTCTCATTGAAGCTGCACGAACAATGCTTGATGAAGCAAAACTGCAAACCTATTTTTGGGCTGAGGTTGTGCAGACTGCTTGTTTTACACAAAATGCTACACTCATAAACAAGCATGGAAAAACACCATATGAGATGGTGAAGAAAAAGAAGCCAAATCTGAAATACTTTCATGTATTTGGTTGCAAGTGTTTTGTTCTTAAGACTCATCCTGAACAGCTGTCAAAATTTGATCTAAAAGCTGATGAAGGGATTTTTGTTGGATATCCACTTTTCACAAAAGCCTTCAGACTCTACAATTTGAGAACAAGAGTTGTCATGGAATCTATCAATGTCTCTTTTGCTGATAAGAAGATTACTGGACTTGAAGATTTCGATGATCATGATCAGCTGAGATTTGAGAATGAAGACTTAAATCCTGATCCTGTAAGTTCTGATGGATTAAGTTTTGATGTGATTGAAACTGTGGTAATAACTCCAAAGGAAAATGCACCTGTTCAGGGGGAGCAAGCTGAAGAACCTACCACATCTCAAGACTCTCGAGAAGCATCAGAACATGTCACTAGCTCTTCAAGTTCTGATTCATCTAGTTTTGATGAGCCAAATTCTGATAATTCTGGAAGCTCTGATTCTTCAACTCCTGAAAAATGAAATTTAATATCTGAAGTCTCAGAGAGCATATCTACAAAAGGAGCATCAGAAAATGATGAAGGAGATAGCATGGATTATGGGGGAGGATCCAGTTTTAGAGATCAACTTCCATCTACAAGGAAGTGGACTAAAGCACATACACCTAATTTAATCATTGGAGATCCTGAAGCAGGTGCAGAACTAGAACTGCAACTTCAAATGAATGTCTCTACCATTATTTTCTATCTCATACTGAACCTAAGAAAGTGGAAAAAGATGTTCAAGATGCTGATTGGGTGCAAGCAATGCAGGAAGAGTTAAATGAATTTGAAAGAAATAAAGTCTGGATCCTAGTGCCAAGACCAAAGAACATATCAGTTGTTGGTACAAAATGGGTGTTCAGAAACAAAACTGACAGTGATGACATAATTACAATGAATAAAGCAAGACTGGTTGCTAAAGGCTACTCTCAATACGAGGGTATTGATTATGATGAAACATTTGCACCATTTGCTAGATTAGAAGCCATAACGATCTTTTTGGCTTATGCTGCTTATAAGAAGTTTAAAGTCTTTCAAATGGATGTAAAAAGTGCTTTTCTCAATGGAGAATTGGAAGAAGAGGTATATATTGAACAACCTCCAGGCTTTGTAGATCCTAAATTTCCCAATCATGTCTACAGGCTTGAGAAAGCACTTTATGGCCTTAAGCAAGCTCGAAGAGCATGGTATGAGACTTTAGCTCAATTCCTTCTGGAAAGTGGATTTCATGGAGGCACAATTGACAAGACTTTATTCTACCTCAACCATGGAAAGGACTTACTTTTGGTACAAATATATGTTGATGATATCATATTTGGTTCTACTGATTCCAAACTGTGTGAGAAGTTTGCAAAGCTAATGCAGTCAAGATATCAAATGAGTATGATGGGAGAACTCAGCTATTTTCTGGGTCTTCAAGTCAAGCAAACTGAAGAAGGCACTTTTATCTGTCAATCCAAGTATACCAGAAGTTTACTAAAGAAATTTGGAATGCAAGATTGTTGAACTGCATCCACTCCCATGGCCACTGCAACCAAGTTAGATAAGGATACTGGTAAATCAATAGATATTACTAACTACAGAGGTATGATTGGCTCCTTACTCTATCTAACTGCAAGTAGACATGATATCATGTATGCTACCTATTTTTGTGTAACATTTCAGGCTGATCCAAGAGAACCTCACTTATTAGCTGTGAAAAGAATTTTCAAGTACCTTAAGGGTATAGCTGATCTAGGTTTGTGGTATCCTAGGTAATCAGATTTCAAGCTAATTGGTTACTCAGATGCAGATTTTGCAAGATGCAAAATAGACAGGAAAAGCACTAGTGGAAGCTGCCAATTTCTTGGAGGCAGATTGGTTTCTTGGTTTAGCAAAAAACAAAAGTCAATTTCCACATCAACTACAGAAGCTGAATATATTGCTGCAGGAAGCTGTTGTGCACAGATTCTTTGGATAAATAATCAGTTACTGGATTATGGGTTAAAATTTTCTAAAATCCCTATTACTGTGATAATCAAAGTGTTATTGCTATGACAGGTAATCCAATTCAACACTCAATGACAAAGCACATCAGCATTAGGTACCATTTCTTCCATTTCATAAGGGAACATGTGGATGAAGGTAGTGTGGAATTGCATTTTGTTCCAACAAATCAATAACTAGCAGTTATCTTGACAAAACCACTATGTAAAGCTACTTTTATAAGATTGGTAAATGAACTTGGAATGGTTTCAGGTTCTTTCTCTAAATCTGCTTAGTTTTTGTACTCATGCATCAGACTTTATTATCAGTGTTTACCGATTGTATTATCTATATGTAATATGTGCTTAATTTGAAAATTCATTCAATGCTGATTGTTATCTGATGTGGATTTATATACTCTAATAAGTCTTTTGAATGTTATGTGGCTATTCAATCCAATGAGGATAACCGTGCTAGATGTTGACCTAGTAGTCTTTAACATACTAGAAATCCCATGTTTAAATTAGTTGTTTATGTGGAAACTCATTAACACAAGCAGATTCTGATATTGAGCTTAGTCAAGTTTACTTTGTATATCTTATTACTAAGTCACAAACTAGATTCTTGTTTCTTATCTGTCAAATTCTGATGTCAGTAAATTTAAAGAATGAACTAAGTGCTGATAAGCCTCACTTATCAAAAGAAAAGAAAAGAAAAGAAAAAAATTCAGGTACTCCTTTGAGATCTAGAGTAAAAATTCTGAAAAGAACACCCAAGTGCATTGGTGGTATTAAGTAATATCCATTAGAAAAGCAAAAAAATTTCTTGGTGACTTTTCACACTCTATGATTACTGGAGAAATACTCTGATAACATCATAATTCTGATAAGCAGTCGCGACTCACCTACACTAAGAAGCCACTATAAAAGGAATTTCAAAAGATGCATAAAATGAGCACAAACAGTTGAGGTGGAATCATTCATAAATTTGTTCTATAATAGACATCATAACTGATGACAGATTTTAAACATTTTTCTGAGTTATGCCTTATTTCTAAGATGTACTGAAGTTGATCAGAATTTAATCTTTATCTGATATTTTGCTGAATGCACACACTTTCACTCCATATGAATGATGAAAATTACTATAGTGATTAAGTTGTTTTTGACAAACAGTTAACTATCATTTGCATAAATTCTGAAGACATGTTCTGATGGAAGTTCTGATCATTAGACTCTGAAGAAAACAAGTAAGTATTTGTATGAAGAATCACAGAAAAAGATATTCATTTTTTTCAGTATAGAAGCCATGTTCTGATGACTGTTAAAATCTGATATAAGTTAAGTTCTGATATTAAATCCTGATGGAATCTTTGATGCTTACGTGGCATTTGTTTTACTTGACTTATTTCTGGACAAATTCTGAAACAGTCATATTTAAATCAGAATAAATTTGGGTAAAATAAAAACAATCATAATCATTATGGATTAGTGGTTAACTTTTATGTCCTGAAAAACTGCATGTGCACGGTAATTATTACTTATTTTACGTGCCCATTAACTCCTCTCTAGCCGTTTATTGACTGGTCACACGGTGCCAGGTGTAAAGTGTATATTATGCTTCAAAAATATAACTGTTGAGTTGAGAGAGTATAGATATGAGAGTTAACAGATTTTATAATCTTTTACTTACTTTTCTAATTATCATCTCTCTTATTCTCTCTCTCTAATATTCTCTGAAGCGTTTTTTCAGGACTTTGAACAAACACTTTGCAAACGCTCTCCTTCTTACTTAATTTCTTCCAGCGATGGAACCAAAAGACGTAATTTTCAATGGGGCTCCATCGGAACTTAGCAAGGCTGAAGCTCCATCGGAACTTCACTTCATTCAGGAATTTCTCGCTAATTCTGATATTGGGTACGCTCTGACCCAACCTGATGTGGTGCTCAAGGATCCCCAAGTATTATCTTTTCATCAGGGGAGAATGACCATGTCGTGACATTGGTCACGGTTCGACAAGCACTGCAGCTGCCTGAGAACTACATTTACTCTACTATTGAGGAGCCAGTTCTTCAAAATATGATGGCTAGTCTGGGGTATGAAAAGACATTGGCAAAGCTGGGTCAATTGAAGAGACCTTACATAAGGAGGGAATGGAGTTTCTTCTTTGACTATATTACCAAGGCTTTTTCCAACAAATGTTCTAACTTCGATGTAATCCCCATATTCAGTCAACAAATCGGGTATGCTCTTATTAATCAAACTGATTTTGATTATGAAAGTGCTCTCTTAGGTGTTTTTGGGGATATGATGACAGAAGAAAGAAATATTGTTTATTTTTCTAGATTCTGTCAGCTTATTTATAGCTTTTGTTGTGATGATAAGCCTCAATCAGCTAGTGAATTAATTCCATCATTCAGACTAGCTAAAAGAGCTTTTAATGACTTATTATCTATTGATAATAAGATGGATGTGTTAAGACCCCTTCGAGTTCTTCTATCTGTCAAACAAGCCTTAATAATCTATGATCCAGTTAAATACACTGCACTATATCCTGATGTCCAACCATCAGAACCTCAACCATCAGCACCTACCACCTCTACACAAACACCTCAAACTTCTCAACCATCAGCTCAAACAACCAGACCTTTATCTTCCAAAACTTCTAAGAGGACAAAGTCTGTTCCTCAACCTCAACAAAAGAGAAGGAAGATGATTCTTAGATATGAGTCTGAGAGTGAAGAGGAAACAATTGACGCACGAGTTCATGCATCTGAACCTGTGATAATTGAAGCTGATAATGTTACTTCTCAGAAAGATAAAGCAGCTCAAAGTTCTGATACTTTGAAAATAAAATCTGTAAATTCTGATGCTGCTGAAACAACTCCTTCATTGGCAAGGAGATTGAAGAAAACGAAGGCAAGGAGGTATTTGGCTAAGGCTATATCAGAAGATACTGAAGAAGCTGTGGAAGGGGATCAGGAATATCTAATCTCACAAGAACCAATTTTCATTGAAGCCCTTTCAGCTCAAGCCAAAGACACGGCTAATGACACAGTAGTTACCCCTCATGTCTCTCCTATTAAAGCTACAGATGATGTAACAAACTGATAATTCTGAAATAGATATTCATAATTTGAATATACCTGAAGTTCTTTATCTGGAAGCTCCATCTACATCAAAGACACCAGCTCTGGAGGTAAATTCCGCTGATCAGAATTTAGATGATGTTGTTCCTGAATCTCCAGTTGCTTCACACACTGTTGAGCTTTCAGAACAGAATGAGTCTTCTTCAAGTTTTGATGACAGTGTTTGTGTTGAGACTCCAATACCTACTTTGGGCAAGGAAGAATTGGTGAAGAAATTTGTTGAAAAGGAAGCACCTATTCCTTGGGATGATACTCACAGAGGTGTTGAGTGGACCAAGAAGTGGAATGAATCAGATTTCATTCCATGTTCTAAAGTTCTGACAGAGCATATTGCAAAAGCTGATGAGTTTCTCTGAAATGCTGATTTCAAGACACAACTCAAGATCACAGCTCTGTCTACAAAACATCTTCAAGGTCTACATACTGCTACTCATGAAAAGGTTGATACACTCAGAGAAAAAGCTGATAAGCTAGATCTACTGATCAAGCTTGACAAGAACATGTATATCAGACCTATTTATGAAAAAGTTGAAACTATTGAGAAAACTCAAGAGAAGCAACATGCCCCACTTGCTGAGGTTCTGGCTAATCAAGCTTCTAAGAAAGCTCAATTGGATGAAATCCAATCTACAGTCGAACTTCTTCTTTCTCTCTTACTTCTTGATGATGCCAAAAAGGGGGAGAAGGTAGTTAAGTCCAAATGCTCACCTACTCAAGAACTGAAGAAAAAGGATGATAAAGGTTATGACCAGGGAAACTCTGAAAAGAGCAGAGGTCAAAGAAAATTTCAGGGAAAATCTTCTATTCAGATCAAGTCAAGTTCTGATGCTGTGAATGCTCAAAGATTAAAGTCAAGTGGTGATAAGCAAAGTCTGATGACAAGTTCTGATATCCTGATTCAGTCAGGATCTCAAGACTCTCAGAAGTTCTTACAAACTCTGAAGTTAAAGGGGAAGCAGACTACTGTTTATTACAAAGATCCTAAAATCCAGACACTTGATGAGTAGATAGCAAAAAGATTATTTCTGAAACACAATCCAGGAATGGATTTAGAAACTCTCAAGGAGGAAGAAGCTAGATTTGCTGCTGAGAAGACAAATCCTAAGTCTAAAACTTCTGATGCAAAGAAACCTCCAAGGCCTAAGGAGAAAGGCATTGTGATCAAGAAAAATTCAAATTCTGAAACTTCAAAATTCAAGACTAGATCACAGACTGAGAGTAATCCCAAAGACAAAGGGAAAGGAAAAATTTATGAACCAACCAAGTCACTGGACTTGAAAACTTCTCAAGATCTGATGAAACCAGTATGTAAAATGGTTTAAGGAACTGATGATAATCTTGTTGAAGATGAAACTGTTCAAATTCTGAAAAGAAGAAAGATAATTAAAGATTCTAAAACAACCTTTGACACTGCTCAAGTTGTTATTCAGAATAAAGGATAAAAAGGTACAGAAGAAACAGTAAATTCTGATTAAGCTATCAAGACATCAACTACTGACATTACTCAAGTTGATTTGGATAAAATGATAATTGCTGATAAGAAGAAGCTGTTATGGAAGAAAGCTACTCCAGTTGAACAAAAATCCAATCTTATGATTAATCAACTTGCTACATTTGGGTTGAAATCCAAGCAACCTAGAGATAGAGCTGGATTAGGTTCTGATGAAGAGGAGATTCAAACATGAGTAGAGGTTACTCTAAGAGATCTTTTCATATTGAAAGACAAACCATATGAACAAATCAAACAAAGGCACCTTGACAAGGTGTTGTCTGCTCAAGTTATGATAGATGCTCATGATAAGGAGAATCTAAAAGAGAAATTGACCTTATTTCTCAATGATGGAAGGACTTATAGATTAGCTGACACTGATGTATTAAAGAAGTCTATCAGAGAACTTCAACATATTCATTATCTTCTGGAAGTAAAATCTGATATTACAAGAAGTGGTCAGAATACATTTTGAAGGCTATAAAATATCTATTCAGAATCTCTGATATAAAGACTTCTCATTACAGTCCAATGATTACTAAAGGTGATGGAAGAGAAATTCCTATGCTGAAGAATTCTGCTAAGGTGGAAGTTATTCTGAAAGGAAGATGCTTATGTTATAATGAAAACTCTTCACATCCTAAGGTTATCACACTTGGTGATGGAATTAAAAGAACATCCATTCAAACTCTCAGAACATTCATTTATCAAATTGGTGATAGTAAAGAAGAAGAACTGATGTAGGTCAAAGCACAGTTGGCTGAAGTTCTGAAGAAAGCTGAAGATAATCTGATAAATGATTTTGTTAAGAATAATTATGGATTCAGATTGATTCAGTGATGTTGGTAAAGCTGGATATTTTGTAAGTTGTTATCAATAGTCTTATTAAACTCTTATTGCATTTGAACTTAAATGTTTTTGACTTTATCAAATCTATTAACTTGTACATGCTTGCATAATTTACAAGTTGGGGGAGATTATTGGATATATTTGAGATGTCATGTCTAATATATTTCATGTTTAGTTTTCAGAACTTAACTAACAATAAATATCAGTTCTTACGGGAATCAGGACTTACCGGAAGTCAGGACTTAAGGATATCAGGACTTAGATTATCAGAAGATGGATATCAGAACATAAGTACTAGAGGACTAACAGTTAAGGAAGGAAGCTGATTTATAGGAAAGAAGATCAAGACTAATACAAGAAGAAGATATGCATGGAAAGAGTTAGAGGACTAGAAGAATCATATAAGATATCTGATTGCTATATTCTAGGAGATGAATTATATTTCATATTAACTAGAAGTTATCTTGTAACTGTGTGTCTATATAACACAGATGTAGGTTTACTCTATAAGAGTTACGATCACCGAGAAGATCATACAATTATAACCTAGCAGCTCTCGTGATATTTGTTCATCACTTTGAGAGAACAGTTCCATTGTAACATAGTTTATTATATCGAATACATCAGTTTTCTATTATTGGTGCTTTAAATCGATTTGATTGTATTCTACACTGTATTCAACCCCCTTCTAAGTGTTGTGTGACCTAACAAGATAAATAATTAATAAGGATAAGTTGTTGATTTAAAAATAGTGAATTAAATTATAAAAGAGTGATATATGGGATTTAATTAAATTTTTTAATGGGAGAGATTAAAAAGAGTATACTTATATAATTAGAAGAGAGAGCTAATACTATTAGGGTGAGACTGGAGTTGATCGAGTGAGGTTTCAAAGTTTGATCATCAAAGAGAACCGTAAAATCACTAGTATGTAGTTTATGGTGATATTTCAACTAATTGGTGACTTTATAATGTTAATTAATTGTTTAAGTCTACAATCTTATATTTTATTAGTTTCTGGTAAATATATTTTTATGAGATTTTGCTTGACAGTGTAAGAATTAATTATCAGTTGAAAGATAAAACTATTAATAATAGGATTACATAATAAAATTGGTAAGAGTAGGGTACTAAATTGGGAGTGGCTAAAAAAATACCCAAATTGAAAATATGGGTTAGGGTTTGTAATCATAAAAGTGGGGTTTTTTTATTTAATGGAATACGAAGAGGTCGAGGATGATGCGACGATCGGATTAAAGGGTCTTTGGTGTTTGGAAAATAGTCGAAACGGAAATAACGATCTCCACCCGTCGCAGACAATGTGACGAAGGTGGGTGGCAATAATGGATCTGTGAAACAAAGGGGAAAATGCAGGGAAAAGATTTGGTTCGATTTGAGGATCATTTTAATGCTTGTTTGCTGCTAAATGAGTGAGAGATGTGGGTGGTCGGAGAGGAAAAGTGAGTGGTGGCGAGAGAAAGAGGTTTGACGAGGGAGAGATTAGAGGAAGAGAGGCCGAGACTTAAGGAAGTGAGGGTGGTCTCCGACGCTTTTGTCGGTCGGTGGTTCGCCGGAAAGAATGGTGAGGGAGGAGTTAGGTGAAGGAGATTATGGTTGGGGAAGATGAGGGTATTGTGGTAATTTGATAATTAATAAAAAATAGATATTGTCGAGGTTTTAAGGCAATGTAAAAGGTTATATTTGGGAAGGTATTGGAAAGGTATTTTGTTTTATTAAAATTGGTGTTGTTGGCATAATTTATGTATACATATTGTATTTAGAGTGTATTCTAGAATATATTAAAATGTGACATAAGAGTGTTGGTGGGTTAATTTGAGATTTGTTAGTGAGTAGTAAATAGCGGGAAATCATATTAGTTTTACGATAAATTAATTCCATTATTCGAAAGTAGAGTAAAATTTAATTGCAAAGTGAATCGAAGATTTTGTATCGAAAAGGATGGTTATTACTTAATAAAGCTATTTTATAAGCACAAATATATATTAATAATTAGAATTAATTTTAAATCAATAAATATGGAAAATGATTAGTATACGCTAAAGGAACATTATTAAATTTTATTAAAATATGAAGTGAAATGTTTGTTCAATTTCTGTAATAATTTTTCAAAGTGTAATTATTGATCTAGTAGTCAATATTTAAGAATTATTAAACTATTAAATAAAAATAGTATAAGAATTTGTGGTTTAATTATTTTGTACTGAAATATTGTGTGGATTATTATTTTTAGAATTTCTCCATGCGAGAAGTTTTTAAGTCCGAAAATGTGAGATTTCTTGAGCACTGAGCTAATAAACGGAAATATGGCAAGTTTTATCTCATCCTTTTCCTAATTTTGATGTTGGTAATTGTTGTGCCTGTTTTAATTTAAAATTTACAAATTTATTATTTGAGCTTTATTCGCGATTATATTTAACTCGAAACACGTTCCCTCGTTCGAGACACCCGGTTAAAATTCCTTATTTATATTGACCAAATAAATGTATTTCCTTACGTGACTATCCCTATTGTTCATGATAATTTTTTTATTTCCTATTGATGGACATAAATTTCTATCTTCGTCTAATTTATTTCAAAGTCTTAAATCGATTTATTTTCTGGATCAATTTTTTAATTTCTTTCAAGTTTTGAAATAATAATTTGTCAATTCATTAAACCCTTCCATGTCCCATGATTGATAAATCGATTTCTTATTCTACCTTTATTTTTTCACATATATATACACGTCAACGTAGTTGACCTCCGATTATATATATATATATATATATATATATATATATATATGATTAAAGTTCTATGGAGTCCACCGTTTAATTGGAGTCCTCGGAGTCCATCTATATTTTGCAAATAATTTTTTTTTTAAAACTTGTTATTTTGCAAAACATGTTTCACAAATATCATTATTTCAATAAAATTATACAAATCTCATATATTTACAAGTACAATATATTTGTTCTGCAACATGACCATGTATGTTCTACAAACTAAACGTATTTTGTAAAATAATATATTTTGTAATGTTATACTTGTAAAATGTATACAATGTGCAAGATTTTCAAAAAATAGTGGACTGCATATAACTTAACTTTCTCTCTCTATATATACATGAGTGATATAACCATTATTTATGATAAAAATTATTTTATTTTGTTTGCAGTTTTAACAGTCAAGAATCGTTATGACTAGTCCCGCTTACTAATGTTTAGTCAATTGATATTTTATTTTTTAATAAATATTTATCATTGATCCAACCATATAGAAATCAATATATATGTATGTATATATATATAAATATATATATATATATATATATTAGTTATATAACCAAAGTTTCATATCAAAATTATTTTATTTGGTTTGTCCTTTTAACATTCAAATATGAGCTTGATTAATACCACTATCTAGTGCTAAGTCCCATATTGATGTTTCGATTTTCATAAAAATATTTAGGAATGATCCAACCATATAGATGTCAAGATCCATATATAATAGTTATATGACATAATTTTCAGAAAAAAATAAATTAAATTGGTTTCTATTTTGACAGTCAACCAGTGGTGACAAGTACATTTCACTCCTAGAGAAAAGTCAATAGACATCACCCTTTTAACATCAGTCGAAAAAATTCAACCCGATGTTAAAGATATGTTTTTACATAGTATTTCAAAAATATAACCCTATATTTCGCATCGGTTGTGTTTTAACTGAAGTTAAACACTAACTTTCACATCGGTTGTTTTAGGACCGTTGTGAAAGTTTGGTATTCGCATCGGTCCTTAACTAACCGATGTCTATGTTAAAATTTAAATAAAATAAAAAATAGAAGGTCGGGAATAAAAGGAAAGAATGTTAAAATTAAAAAAATTTAGGTGCAAAATGCTGAAAATACCCATTTTGGTAGTGTTGTGCTAAAAATACCGTGTTGGATACCCATTTGCCATTTGGGTATCATGTTTTGTACTAGATACCCATTTGTCAAATGGGTATCCGTTTTTTTTTCTTTTTTTTTGTAATACGCATTTGCCAAATGCGTATCCCAATGGTAATATCCAAAACAGAAATGCGTATATTTAATAATTTTCTTACATACCCGATTCTCAAATGCGTATTAAACTTACCCAATTTCAAAATGCATAACCAAAACGGTATTTTGAGCATATTTTTTGAACATGGGTATTTTGAGCAAATTGAACCCCAAAATGGGTATTTTTAACCATTGTCCGGAATAATTCCTCCTCGTTTGTACATTGCCAAATATTTCCCCCGTTTCCCACATATTCACCCATTTCTTTTTCTCTTTTTCCCGCGCTGTTTTTCTCTCTTCTCACCATATATACATCTCTCTCGCCCCCTTCTTCTCTCTATCTCATTCCTTAACATCACTCCCTATCTCTTTCCATCGCTGTTACCATAAATCAAGCCTTAATCGAGCAATCGAGTTTTGATATGTTCTACATACAACCCTAATCGAACAGAATCAAGCCCTAATCAAGCTGTAATCGAGTCAACCAATAGAGCCATGATTTGTAAGTATTTATCATATTTGTTTTTCTTTTTTCCTTTTGTTTTTTAATTGAGCCCTAATTTATAAGTATTTTTCAGATCTTGTTTCTCATCTCCGTGTACCCGCTTCTCATCTCCTTCTCAGATTTTGTAAGTCTTCGATTACACTTTTCATTTAATTAATTTTTTCATGTATTTTTTGAATATATTTTTTGAATGTTTAAGCATGGTTGTAGTACGATACATGAATGTATTTTACTTGTATGCATTTTGAAGGGGTTAAGGTTAAAATTATACTTCATCTTTTAAGGGGTTTAGTGCGACTTTGTGTGTTCTACTCATTTATGATATTAGAGATAAAGGTGAAAGATGGAAGTGGTCTATGCTGGATGTGACACTTAGACATTGCTGGAATGAAGCTTCACTTAGACTTTCAGAAGCTCTTAGAGTGATTGCTACTATTTTATACCAAGAAAGTTACTGTGTATTAATTTTACTGAAGCTTTGTGTTCTAATGATACATGTTTTCAGTTTCTCTTGTAGGGACGATTTAATTTCCAAGGGATTCAAACTATAGCTGTAAGGTACTTGGTGAATTAATATCTGAAAGAATAGGATAACAATGTAGAACCTTTTTTTAATTCTATTATAGTTACAGAAGTTTATTTAGCAGCCACATTTTTGTTGAAAATTTAATACATAGGATGCTATGTGGCGACCTATTTTTATTGTAGTGTTCAGTCCTGTAGGTTTGTGAACCATTAAAGTTTTCGATAAACCACAACTAGTTTATTTATTAATCACTTGATCACTAATAATGTATCGAACTTAATTAATTTGTGTTTACACGTCATTTACTTGTTGGACTTTTTCAATATGCCTGATAGTATCTGAAACTCTTATACACCACTTCTCTTGAGCAGAATATACTTGCATCACAATGCTAAATGCCTATAATTACATGTGTTAATTGCATCAGATAAGACATTGTTCAGGCCAACATCACCAACACCTGATCTCGTAAAAGAGACAATACTAGCAATAACATGAGGCGCGCCATTTCCCAATGGAAGCAGAGTAGTACCAGCTATAGTTGGAGAAAGAATAAGAATTTTCGACAGATTTTCGACGGAAGGATAGAAGTACTCAGAAGCTGTATTAGCAAGTAAATAAAACAAAAAAACAAGCCAGCGGAGAAGGGAATAGCCCAACATAGGGAACTACCCACAGCTGCAGTAAAAGATTTCAAAGCAGTTTATATAACCTTTTGCCTTGCATGATTTGTTTGATCTAATGTATACATACTTGGACTGATAATCAGTGTAGTTGTGCAGACTAGAGCAGCCATCATCTTGGACTAGGAAATTTGAAGATTGTGTGAGAACTGCAAGCAGAGATTCACCAAAAGCCCGGGCCCGAAAATTTGGCCCGGCCCGATCCCGTCAACGCCCGGTCAAGCACGGCCCGGTCAAAGCCCGGGCTTGGGGCCTCGACGGGCCCTATATTTTAGGCAAAGCCCGGTCCGGCCCGGTTAAAAGCCTAGGCTTCGGCCCGGCCCGGTCCAGCCCGATTAAAAGCCCGAAAAAGCCGGGTTATAATCTGATTATTCTAATTTATTTTCTTATATATTTATAAATTCATATTTACTATAAACATAAATTATACTTTAAACACATATATATATATATATATTTACATATTTGTGATTAATAATATTATTTATATACTTTGTTACATAAATAATGAAAGAAGATATAATAAGTACACTATATATATTTGGATATCATTGTTATCATAACAATGATAAAACAATTTGTTTTATAAACATGTTTATTTTTTGCCGAACTTAAATGTTTTCAACAAAGTAATGTTTTCATAAAATATTCCATATAAACTAATACATTTTTACGATGATCTAGTTGCAGTGTGCAGGTGATGTTTAATTGGAAAAAGCATATAAGTCGGTAGTTAAATAACATGACAATAATAAAATTAAGTATGTATTAGAGAGGAGAGGAAGTTTCATGGTATTGATGAGAGAAAAAATTAAAGTGCTAAAGTTAGGATTTAAAGCAGTCCATGGATTATGGAAAATAACTTGGTGTCGTTTGGGGAAGTAGTATTAATTCTGATAGTATCTCAAATCTCAATCATGTTCATAGAATTATTTTACAATGAGACAAAGTAGATGAGGGAGGTGCAAAGGATTTAAAGGTGGCGTCAAAATCCAACTTGTATTTTTTGGCATCTGGCATTTTTAATTGCCGACCTGGAGGTGTATTTTGTAGTATGGCAGAAAGTATGTGGTTGCATTAATTCCTTATTATATTACCTAGCTTTTCTTTTTAACATGTACTAGTCAACTCTTTTTAATGAGTTCCTCTGTTAATAAGCAGCATCTATACGTTTATCGTTTGATACAAATCACAATATTTATTTCTTCATGGTTTTATTATTAAATATGACTTCTTTATGGCAGTGTAGTGGTGTAATTGGATTTTTGATCTGTTCAACTGAAGGCACACCTGTGGATTTTAGGAACCCTGCAAACAGTATTGAGATGTTAGATGGAGCCCTTAATTATAGGTGGGAACTTAGGTTCTACAATTCTGACGTAATAAGTATTGAGATGTTAGTGGTGTAATTGGATTTTTGATCTGTTCATGGTTTTATTATTAAATATGACTTCTTTATGGCAGTGTAGTGGTGTAATTGGATTTTTGATCTGTTCAACTGAAGGCACACCTGTGGATTTTAGGAACCCTGCAAACAGTATTGAGATGTTAGATGGAGCCCTTAATTATAGTTGATCTGTTCAACTGAAGGCACACCTGTGGCTCAGATTTTCTGTCTGGGTTATCTTGTTCAATATTTTTCTAAACTCTTATACTACTATTTCATATATTCCGGCAAGTTATTTTGCTTTGAGCATTATTCTTCAGTGGGAATATTTTAAATAGTCAACTATGCAAACATTACTTTGAAACAGTTCTTTTAATCTTTTCCCCTTATTTTAGTCGTCATAAATATCCAAATACACGTTGAAACATTAGTCTGCAGCTTGGTCTGATGTACTTGTTTACCACTATTTGTTTAAGCCAATGTCAGGCTACTGCCCCTCCAAATTTTGCTCTAAAATGTCTGGTTTCAACATTCCTAGATGTCATGATTTGCAATACTAAAGGAGTGTTAGATTAATGTTTGCTATAAGTTTTATGCCTCACATTTAACAGTATATGGGAGCTGTTACTTTGTGCCATCTTTACCAGATTCAAAAACTCAGGTGTTAAACTTATTTTTAGCTAAACTAGTGGATATCCTTTCCGGTGATGATATTCAGGTGTTTAAGCGTTTTGGGCTAGCAAAGCTGTTGCACTCAAAAGCACTTGCTTTTTCGGGATCTACTTGAAAATCTACTTTAAACAACCCATTTAAACTAATACTAACTCCTCATACCACCTTTCATAATTTTTTAATCAGTATATTATTCTTTTATCTCAATACATACATGACTATTTTACTAAATTTGGCACGATGAAAACACATCAGTGTTTTCAAGCAGCTGATGTCTGGGGTGACTTTTGACAACAGTTTTCAACTAAGGTGAAAAAGAAAATACATTTCTCTCACTATGCCATAAGTGCACAAAGGCAACCCCTACTATACAGTTGCATAAGGCTTAAATGGTGTTGCATAAGGTAATAGGCAACAAGAGGCAGGGTTGCCAATGTGGACCTGGTTGTAAAGCCTTAAGGCAATGGATTATACAACCCCAGAAAGCGTTGCATTATGCGTCTTTTGCAACAGTAAAAGCGTACAATGACAACAACAATTACTGTTGCATAAAATGAAGCCACATCACCACTGTGTCCTACGTGGCAAGTGACATGTCATATTGCCACGTCATCAGTGGCCCTACTTTGACACGTCAGAAAGCGTACATTGACAACAACAATTAGTGTTGCATAAAATGTGTGGGTCCCACAATATGTAATGCAACACTGATTTTAGTCATTTGCAACACCATTTTTATTCATATGTAACATCATTTTTAGTCTTATGCAACACCATATAGAGTCAAATGCAACACTTCAAAAATTAAAAAAATTGACATAGTTATTCTACTTTTACATTATTCCTGTCAAAAAAGACATCCCATAATCAATACAACAAGCATCGAATGAAATTTAAAACAAACTAAACTATCAAAGTACCAAATTCTAACTTCAAAAGAATAAATGATCAATTTTTTTCTTTTCTTTTCTAAATAATGTCACCTACTCATTTCAACTATAGCCTTATAACTCATTTTGACGTTGTAAAGCAGAATATGTTTATTTCCAGCCAGGTAGAGAACTGCCAGTCGATGTGATCCAGAGACAAAAATGCCTATATTTGAGATGGCCTTAAATAGTATTGGGAAAGGCATCCATGTAGATTTACGCTTCTTTGTTGAGTTCGAACCAATATCTTTAGCAATTCCTGAAAGCAACCATTTTAGTAGACAATATTCAGATAGTCGAGTGAATACTGTCAAATAAGATAAAAATTTATAAGAAAAACCATGCTCTAGCTTAGGGCATTATAGGAAAACCTATACTGAGATAACATTGCACCTTATTCTGGTATAAATAAAATAAATAGTATGCATGGACATACATTTAATTGTAGGATCGAGACAAGCAACCAAAAAAATAAAATACTAACATATTAGTCTTCTATCCAAAAAAATTGCTTTGCACATAATTTCAGCACATAATCTAAGACAACCATGCCCCTCTTTCATAGTCACTATTGAGATTATCGATATTATTTCCAGAGACATGAAATGGGCCTTTCTCTGGCTTTTGAATACGGATCCTTCCTAAGTCATCCTTAACAGCCTAAAAGAGATTAGGAGATATATAAGAAACACTGAAATATTTCATTAAAGAAAGGATGAGATAAGGCCACAAGAAACACAGCAAACTATTATCATGTCACAGCTGGTTAGAAGCTATTAAATTTAACTATCTTAAATATTCACTTATCACTTTCTTACATGTTTTCATCAAAGACAACAGAATAAATATATGCTTCAACTTTGGGATTCCATATTTTACTATTATAAAAGTTGACCTAAAATTTGGCTTTTAGTTCTAAAAACTGAAAAGTAAAGCTGAGAAGATTTTTGAAAAGAAGACGAAACATAAGGAATTTTAAAGATTTCGGAGAGGAACAGAGGATAGCAAAGAACTAGATAAAAGTGGTAAGAGTATTCAATGAGAATATAACAAGATACATATATTACATTTCCAGCCAACTCTTAGCCAATATTTATATAAACCAACTTTGTGAATTATTTTTTAACATCCCAGTACAACCTAGCTTTTTAGCACATAGCCACCATGATACACATTGACCAACTACTTTAATTATAAATTTCTCCTAAAAACTAAAACTCATCCCTACAATAGCCACTGCTAAACTACTTCCAGAAAGGAGCTTCAGAATGCTAACTTATAAAGTAGAAGTTGTTGGTAGATAGAGTATAGCCCATACACAAAGTAATGAAGCAGAAGGTCTTTGTGACAGTGTAGACTATGGAATGAAGAGGAATCCAATGAAACAAAGTCTAATAGTGCCTATTTCTCAAAGAGGAAGCCAAATTTGGTCATCAGTTCCCAGAGTTCGATATTAGATGAAGACACATATGTACATGTATAGAAAGTCAGAAAAACATAATTGAATTAAACATGAAAATGTTACACTAAACAAAATGATTAATTCCGTAATTAAAGATTCATAATCCACTAAACAAAGTTCAGCATGTAATCTTACTCCAGCAGATAGCAGGAACAACAAAAGATCTACTAGCGGTGCGGTGGGCGGCTGTTGGCAGCAGAGACCCTAGATCCCCACTCGACCAGCTCTTTGCTTGTATCATCCTTGTGACAAATCACTTCAATGAAGCAAATACAATATTTTTTTTTCTCCCGTTGCTGTCTCTATTGCTTCAACAAGATCTTCCTCACAGCGGACCTGAACAATTCAAGAAATGCCAGAGTCAACAATACTTTTTTTAAAAAAATAAGCTTCACTGCTCTAACTTGTAAGTAAATGATACATTATGTATTACGTTTTCTCGACTGACCTTAGTCATCCAGCATTTGCCTTCACCATTGTGAATCGCATCGACCAGTGCAGTGTAGTTCCAGTTCTTGATCATATTGTATGGTCCATCATGGATCTCAACTTTAATGGTACAACCACCGTTATCAGAAAAATGATTTGATTCCGACCGCATCGCAACATTGTCGACACATCTTGAGCAGTAACCTGCAAGGGATATTGAATTTGTTAATGTGAAATAAAGAAGGAATGATTCTGGTAAAAATGGTGGGATTTCCAACAGTTAACACCATATATGGTCCATTATTGTAAAAACACAGATAGCTTGTGATGAGTTACCTAAAAGCTTCCATCACCAATGCAAGAAATTATTCGCTTATCCTTAGCAGCCTGTGAATACCCTAGAGTTGCACCAACTGACCACCCAATGGATCCATACAACATTTGGAACTCATACATGTATTATTGCACTTACAGTAATATATTCAAACATATTATATACCTTAGGAAATTATATTGAAAGGGATGCTCACCCGCATTCTTTTGGCAATTTCATCTTCTGGAAATTGAACCATGAATCCCTTGTCTCAGCAATTATATTGAAAGTCATGCGGAATTTGTTTAATTTACTTGTTGTAGATTATCTCCTTACCAAGAGCCCTTTGTTCACAGACAACCATCATTAATGAGTCATTCATGCTTGTTTCATCATTTGCTTATGACGTTTTTCCACCTGAGGTAGATACATCAGCATCCCTAAGTTGAGAGGGACATAGATCTTCTTGGTATGAATTGCTCCTAATTGCCCCAAAAATCACACCAAAAATCATACCAAAAACACGATACACCCTCTATAAAGCGAAATCAACACATTACAAACAATAACGTCAAATGCATACACCATTTTCGGAACCAACCCATGAACTTGCAATCCAAGTCCAACACCCTTACTTCCAATCTTATAACACCCTCTCAAAACACTCCCAATAGCATAACTATTCTAAACATACCCAGAAACCAAACAAGCCGATGACACCATATTTCTCTCAGACATGTCATCAAACACCAACCTTGTACAACCCAGATCACCCAATTTAACATAAAAATTAATAAGGGTATTCGACAAAAACACATCCCTAAACAACCCATCTTTAATCATATACAAATGAATCTTTTTAGCCTCTTCAATATTAAAACAATTGGTGCACTGAAAAACAATTGCCAAATGGATTCGACCCCTTAGGCTTAACAACATCCACAACCACCCCATTGCACCTACTCATCAATCGGCACATTTCTCGTCCCTCTTCTTCCCAAACTCTCGTCCCTCTCGAACCCTCCCCCTCTCCTCTCCCTCAAACAATCGAAAGCCCCAAACTTTCTCCACTCGATCGATATTAGCCATGGTTGGATTTCATGAAGGATTAAAAGAAATGATTTTTATCTGAATTGTTTTGTTAGCGGAAAAGTTGGAAGATTCATAGGAAAAGGGGAAGAACTGATGAGTGTAGGAAAAACTGATGAGCGTAAGAAAGTTGTACACTGCTATAGGTTTTGGAGTTTATATGAACCAACGATCAGCATATATCCAAATTATTTTTTTAAAATTGATTAGATGGTCCTGATTAAAAGTGAAGTTGCTGATCTGCGTGATGCATTCACCATCCAATACTCTTCTTCCACAGAGTGAATTGTTTGTGTTTTTTTAATAGCTAGAAAATTTAAAAAAATTTAGAAAAATTACTATACACTCAAATAATTGTCTAGATAATTATAAAAATAAAACATCATATTTTTATTATATTTCCTCATTTTTCAATATCTCTAAAAAATAATATAAAATTGTAAAATTATAAAAATAATATAATATATAATCTAATTTTTTTAAAAAAAAATTTTTACATCTCTAAAATTAGTAGGTAACATCACCCGTACGGTTGGATCATCGAACAAGAATTTTAAAAAAATAGAATCACCACTCGGGACAAGACTTGGTTATAGGAACCCGTGTTCACCGTAATTTGACTATTATAAAAATACACAATATAAAATCTAAATTTTTAAAACAAATTATACATCTCTAAAGTTAGTAGGTATCATCATCCGTAAAGTTGGATGGTTGAACCAGAATTTTAAGAAAATAGAATCACCACTCGGAACAAGACTTGGTTATAGGAACCCGTGTTGACCGTAATTTGTCTATTATAAAAACACACGATATAAAATCTAATTTTTTAAAAAAATATTATGCATCTCTAAAATTAGTAGATAACATCATCGTACGGTTGGATTGTTGAACAAGAATTTTAAAAAAATAGAATCACCACTCGGGACAAGACTTGGTTATAGGAACCCGTGTTGACCATAATTTGACTAATATAAAAACACACGATATAAAATCTAATTTTTTTTAAAAAAATATACATTTCTAAAATTAGTAGGTATGATCATCTGTACGGTTGGATCGTTGAACAAAATTTAAAAAAAATAGAATCACCACTCGGGACAAGAATTAGATATAGGAACTCGTGTTGACCGTAATTTGACTATTATAAAAACAAAGGATGTAAAATCTATATTTTTAAAAAAAATTAGACACCTCTAAAATTAGTAGGTATCATTATCCGTACGGTTGGATCATTGAACAAAAATTTTAAAAAAATAAAGTCATCACTAGGGACAAGACTGGGTTATAGGAACCCGTGTTGACCATAGTTTGACTATTATAAAAACACACGCTACAAAATCTAAATTTTTTAAAAAATATTTAGACATCTCTAAATTTAGTAGGTATTATTATCCGTACGGTTGGATCATTGAACAAAATTTTTTAAAAAATAAAATCACCACCCAGAACAAGATTACGTAATGAGAACTAGTGTGCACCGTGGTTTGACTATTATAAAAGCACGTGATATAAAATCTTTTTTTTTTAAAAAAAGTACGCATCTCTAAAACTAGTAGGAAACAAAATCTGTACGGTTGGATCAATTAAAAATTATTTTAAAAAAATTAGAGCATGAATATAACAAATAAATTTTAGGAATAGTACAATAAATAAGGCAACAGTAAATAACCTACTGCAACACCAGAAAGAAAATGCGATGCCGGAAGTGCCACGTCAGCTGCCATGTCAGCATGCCACGTCAGCATTTTGGGCCCCACAAGTGGGTCCCACGACAGCATGCCATGTCACCAGTGGCTTGCACATATGGGCCCCAAAAATACTGACGTGGCGTGACACATCAACATGCCACGTCATCAAATATGGGTCCCAAATATGCCACCTCAGATTTATTTTCCATGTCAGCATTGATTAAATAAAAAAATATCTAATGTAATGCTGTGACCTCTACAGTTATTAGCAACGATAGCTTTTATGTACTGCAACGCCTTCTCCACTGTGTTGCAATAAACTAAAAATTTTGTAGATAACGCAACGCTTTTCGTGCAACGCTGGATAAAAACCGTTGTCTATGTGCACTTATGGCGTAGTGTCTACACCCACGAAGACATCGGTTTTGAACAAAACAGACATTAGTGAACTGATGTCTATTGACCTTTTTCTAGTAGTGAATTTAACCGGTATTTAATTCCATATTGATGTTTTAATTTTTTTTAAACAAAAATACTTATGAATAATTCAACCATAAAGATGTTACTATCTATAAATTTTAGTGATATGACAAATTTTCACTAAGAGCGTACGGTGAAATTTAGAATTAAGTTTAGTTAGACTTTATTTGTTAAAGTAATCAAGTTCAAATGATTAAAAATTCTTGAAATTTTGGGTTTAACATTTTTTTGTAACCATTTTAACATATGTACAGTTGGATCATTTTTTATCTATTCCGAATAAGTGGACCTTTCACTACACCATAGATTCCATTAAGCAACCCTATAACTGTTTTGCTATATATAGGACCAAAAAAATATTGCTTAGGACCCAAAAAGGGCTAAGGCAACAACAAAACTATGTTGACTCGTAGCTAGTTAGTATAGATATCTATAGCAACATAAAAACTTCTCTATTCCAACATACCAATCTCCGTTTTAATAGATCTCAATAATAATATATTTTGGACTCTATAGTAACATACTTAGTGTGTTGCAAAAGATCTTAGAATTTCTTTCAGAATTGTGGGGCTCATAGTGTATTGCAACATCTTTTATCTTATAAAAGGTTAATTATTTACAACATATTTAGTACCTACTGCAACATAGTTTCAGCCTAAAAAATAATTGAAATACACATCTTGAATATTGCATTTCCCAAAATAAGTACCAAGCAATTCCAAGGAATATTCATTCATACAACCAGTCATAGAAATCAAATTCACTAGTACAAAATCAAACTTTTATGTCGCCAAATTTACGATGCACATAGAAGAATCTGACGTATATAAGACTTCATACATCGAGTTTTTTAAAAAGGGGACATATATTAACCTTCTGAAAGTACCATTTATGTCGGTTCAGTTAACAATGTATAAGGGTGACATATACATCGTCTCTAAATTTTTCGACGTATGAAAACTCATTTTACATCAGGTCTGGTTCACCATTGTATAAGATCATTACAAATACTCAGCATATACATCGATTTTCCAGCACTCGATATATATATATGATTGTATATACGTTGGTTGTCTCTAATCCGAAGTAATATAAATTTTTTAATTATTAAAAAAATAGTTTAACCGAAACTTAATAGTGGTCGGGCCAATTTTAGTCTATTCTTCCCCAAATCAAACTCTGTCCATTATAACATCGCTTGATGGAAACATTGGTCCCCGAAACCATCACACCTCATTCATCTATCCAAGCAATTTCCTAACTTACAGTTCTGGTATGAAGTATGTCAATACTAACGATTGAATATGTATATATAAATAGCCACGTAACAGATTTTTTCTTGTTAATTTTCCCATCACTTCTACCTAATTGGGTTTGTTAACTTCTTCGATCCTAGACCGTTGCATTCGGTGTTGGTAATCTCTCTCCCCCTCTCTCTCCCACTCCCTCTATCCCTTCTTTTTCTTCCCTGCTCCATGTTCTCTTTCTTTACCTTCCCATTTCCGTCCCTTTGTTTTCCCGAATCTAATTATGTTACAAAAAAATATATTTGGGTGTTGATTAAAATTTGATATGTAATCTTTATTAATTTGACACAACATTTTTATATTTTAATATGAAACATAATCAGAGTAGAATTACTAATTTTATGATTTATTCTCTGGTCAATAGTGTGTCTGGAGGCAGCAAATTGGGTTGCAAAGAATGTCAATGGTGTAAATATAAGGTACACATTCGGTTTATGGGATTCTTTCTTTCGAGCATCTTTAACGTAATAATTTTCCGACGTGTTAGTGATGAATTCACGTGCTTGTGTAATGATTATTTGTTTCGTAAGTTTGAGTTTTTTGTTTCATGTTAACTACTAGCATATTCGATGATATGAAATAAAGTATAATAAAGTAAAAAAAAAAATATGTTAACTAGTGGATCGATTAATATACTTCTCTGCTCTTTTTTGTATCTAGATATTTAGTTAACAATTTTTTTGAATATAGCCATCTTTTTTGAAAGATTTAAATTACAAAAAAAAAGAAAATATATGGGTTCCAATATATATAGAACATATATGGGTTCGACTTGTTGGGGATTTTAATTTATGTACTATAATTTGCTCATCTTTTGCATATACAATAACTTCAAATAAAAGTTCATTTTAAAACTAAAGTGAAAGTTCTGCTCAAACAACATGTGTGGTACTTATTGTCAATATATTTATATTAACTGAATGATATTAATCTAAGAAAACCAAAACACAGCTTGCCAGAAAAAACACATTTTCTTATTTCTTCAAATTGAGGCGATATAAAAGAAATACATTGAAACTACGAAACTGAAAATGCTAAAAAACAGGACACTATCACCTGCCTACAACCTACACTAACTCTACTTTCTTGACCCAATCAAAACTCCTAAAATAACGGACCTGAAAATAAACACTACACAAAATAGACGTTGAGAACTCTTTATTTGAAAATAACATATAATCAAACTTTAAGATGTCCATTTTCTGGTTTTCACTACTCATATGCTCCAGAACAATGTCTCCTCTCTCAATACATTCCCTTATAAAGTTATACCTGATATGTATGTGTTTCCTCCTGCCATGAAATACATAATTCTTTTCCAAATCTATAGATGATTTATTATCGATAAACAATACAACTGGTCAAATGTAGTATGATGTTATCTGACTTAAAACATTATGAATCCATTTAGCCTGGAAAGCTGTTATATTTGCAGCCATAAACTCCACCTCACAAGATGATAAAGCAACACAGCTTTGTTTCTGGGACATCGAGATGGTGAACTTCCAATTCGTTCTTAGCAGCCAAAGCTAATCGAAAATGAACCATTTCAGGCCTTGTCACAGGAGCAAAAACTTCATCAAAATCAACTACACGCTCTTGAACATAACCTTTGGGTACTAATCTTGCTTTATGCTTCACAATTCTTCCCTCAGCATCCTTTTTTAACTTGAATATCCATTTCAGGCCTATAACTTTCTTCCCAGGTGACAGTTCTGACAATTTCCAGTTCTGATTTTCTTCAATTGACTGCATCTCTTTCTTCATGGCTAATTTCCAATTTATGTCCCTAGCTGCCAATACAAAATTCATAGTTCCTCGATACCCATAAGGTATAACTCCTCATCCAATTGCTGCTCCTCGATCTCATTATAAATTTCACTCAAATTTATGATTCTCTTTAGTTCTGCACTATCATCGTAATTCCCCGGGTTCAGTTATTGCACAGGTGATTGTAGTTTTGGAGACTCTGCTGACTTGTTGCTTTTAATGTCACTTTCACCAAAATTAGTTTTAACACTTCATGATTCCCTTCCTTTTACCTCAGCCATACCCTCAATTATAAACATGGCAGATTCGCTAACATCATTTGTCTCCAAAGGCCACGACTTATTTTCCTCAAATATAACATCTCGGCTCACGAAAACCTTGTTACTATTGGGATCATAAGGCGATAAGCCTTAGTTGCCGGTTCTTTACCCAGATTCACCACCGGTTTGCTCCTATCATCCAGTTTGCTCATTTTCAAACATGGAATTCTCATGTAAGAAATACACCCAAAGACCCTAATATGTCCAGCTTATGGCTTTTTCTCATCCCACGCCTCATATGGAGTTATTCCTAACAGAGCTCTCTTTGAAAGCTTGTTCAGCAAATACACGGAGTGTCTAACAGCTTCACCCCACATAAAAGAAGGGAGTTTCATCTCTTTTAAACAAATCTTGGCCATCTCCATAACAGTCCGATTTCGACGTTCCACAACACCATTCTGTTGTGGCGTATATGGTGCAGTGTAATGTCGTGTTATTCTATCCTTTTCATAAAACTTTTTAAATTCGTTAGACCCAAATTCACCACCCCGATCAGTTATCACGACTCTAACCTTTCTTTCTGGACCTGTTTCAACCAAAGCATAAATAATTTTGAAAGCCTCCAATGCTTCATCTTTGTTTATCAAAAAATATACCCACATATATCAACTATAATCGTCCATGAGAAAAAAACCTCTTACCAGATGCAGTTTCAAGATGAAATAAGCCACAAAGATCCCCATGAATCAGTTCCAGAACTTTTGTTACATTATTACTTGCCTTCGAGGGAAATTGCTTTCTAGTTTTCTTCGACATCAGACAACCCTTACACACCTCCTTTGGATGATTGATCTTAGGCATTCCGTTCATCATTCGATCCTTGTTCATTAGTGACAAAGCATGATAATTTACGTGTCCCAAACACATATGCCATAATTTTGATAACTCATCTTATTTTGACAGTAAGCACTTCGAATTGGAAGTATTAAGAACAATTTTATAGAGTATGTTTTGAGATCGCTTTACCTTCATGAGGAGTGAGTCTGTTTTGAGATTGCTTTACCCTAATGAGGAGCTATTTTATTTCCTTCCTCCGTCTGTTGTCCAAGACTTATTATATTATTCCGAAGAGTAGGGATATGTTATACATCGTCGAGGATTCGGACTTCTCCATTTTTGCAAGTGAAAGAAACAGAACCCTTTACCTTTATCTTCATAGTAGAACCATCCCTAAAACTCACCTATCCAGTAATCTTCTCATTCAATTCTGTCAATTTTGATTTAAAACCCATCATATGACTACGTGTTCCGTTATCCAAATACCAAATATTCGATTAATTTTGAAATTTTATAAATTGAGAGCGCATTACCTACTTCTCACATATGTGTGTAGCAGTTGCATCGTCGTACTTTTCCAAGAGAAGAGTCGATTCCTCATCTTCATTGGCCTTGGCCATTTTATAACTTCCTTTAAATCTCTTGTACGCCTTAGTTTATGACAATCAGCAGCAAAGTGACCATAGGCAGAACAGTTGTAACACTTCAAATCACTTTTATCACGACCTCGACGATTTATAAAACTTGACGATGAGTTATATGTGTTGATGTGATTATTTATTTTTAGCCAATGTTCACGAGTCAACAACAATTTTCCATCACTACTCTCATATTTCTGCCATTCTTCCTCGGTAAGCATAAGTTGTTCTCTATTTGATTCACCATTCTCACCCCCTTTAATTCGTTCTTCATGAGCTTTGAGATATCCTACTACCTCTTCCACAAATAGAGTTTCTAAATTTCTAAAATGCTCCAAAGTCGAAACAATTTGTAGTAATTTGGTTGGCATTGCACGAAGCAGTTTTTTGATCACATAGGCTTCTTTCATTTCTTCACTGAGTGCTCTTATATTGGTCACCAACCCATTCAACCTCAGGTAGAAGTGATCATGCTGTTCGCTACCTTTCATGCACATTGATTCAAACTCTATTCTCAATATGTGAACCTTAACCTTCTTCACGCTTTCTGCACCTTGACACATAGTTTTCAAGGCCTCTTAGGCCTCTTTTGCTGTTCCTTTTTCCGTAATTGAGGTAACATATTATCTGGCCGACCTTGATACAACATGGCTAATGTAACTTTGTCTGTCTTTTCTTCCTCAGGCGCCTTCACATCGCTTGTATACACCTTCATTTTTAGTGCCCAAGTTGTGTAATTATTCTTGGCCAGTGTTGGATAGCTCAAACCTATCGACCCTCGTTGTTTGGCTCTGTTTATATCCATTACTGAAGTGTCCGACTTTCACCGAGAAATCCTAAGCTCCGATACCAAATATTGTCCATATATTTATATTAACTGTATGATATAAAACTAAGAAAAGCAAAATACAGCTATCTAGAAAAATACACCTTCTTATACAAGCGATATAAAAGAAATACACTAGGAAACTGAAAATGCTAAAAAATAGGACAGGATCACCTGCCCACAACCTACACTAACTCTACTTCCTTTACTCAATCAAAACTCCTAAAACAACTGACCAGAAAACAAACACTACACAAAATAGACGTTGGTAACTCTTTATTCGAAAATAACGTATAACCCAAAGTTTAAGATTCACCAACACTACTTTCATCCTATGAAATTCTGTCTAAAGAACTAACCTTTAGTTATAATTTTTTTTCTTGTGGAAATTAAATTTTGGTAAAATAGTAATATTGTTCTAATATACTTAGTATCCAGTACTCATTTAGGTTTTTACTCTTCTAATATACATAGTTTTGAGCACTCATTAAGCATTTTAGAAGTAAAAGGACGTGGATTTTGGATGTGGGTTACAACTAACTTGTTCTAATTTCATGTTTATTTGGGTTATTTTTTAAGTATCATCCCTTGAAGCGTCTGACATCATTTAGACTTTGCATCATGTACCCACCCTAAAACAGTTTGTTGGTTGTACTATATGCTCATCAGACTTTTCTCATGGGGATATTCGAATTTATGTATACATAGTTTATTTTTTCTTTATATGTGTATTCTAATGGCTTATTATTTGTGAGAGAAATCCATGCTTATAACGATCAAAGACAATCCTAATATGTGCACGTTCTTTTTTATATGATAACATTAAACATAATGTATTATATAAATAGTTTATTATGAGATATATAGGTAAATCCATAGTGGTACATATTAGTATATTTCAGATACCAGGAGATTGTTGGTACCCTTAAACCCCCCTCCCCCTCTCCCTCTCTCTCATCTTGTAATTTTTTTATGTGTTTTTTAAATTCAATTCTGATAAAAAACTACCTACATTTGGGTATTGTTTCTTATTTTCTACTATATCTGTTTTAATTTGATGCAATCTAGTTAGTTGTCTCTGTATATAAATTTGTTGGTTTTTTATAATTTTTATGACTTTATTTGTTATGTAAATTTGTGTATACCCTTTAAAATTTGTTATTTTGTTTTTTAGGATTACATAATGTGTCAAACTTACAATTTTTTAAGATATTAGAATATGCAGAATTAAAGTGGATGATCCATACTATGAATGGTTGGATAGTGCTAAAGAGATAACTCATCTTGCTTTGGATGTTGCTACTAAAACTGCTTCACTAGCAGCTTCTACTCCTTAAAGCAAGTACTAAGTCTTTCTATATTTTCGTATATCTTTATATATACTTATACTTTTGTTTTTGTCCCCTTATTTCCTTGAAGAATCATTATATATGCAAACTTTGCAGGTAGTTAAGGTAATAGACAGGGTTGAAGCCACTTTTATTAAGCATTTTTTAAATTCTAATAGAAAGAAAGTACTTAGCATTCAAAGACCAAAAGCTAGGAAGGAAAGACATAGAGTAACTTTCTCTTTAGGTACATGTATATATCTAATTTTTTCTTTTACATTTTTTCCTACAGTTTTATGCCTTGGTATATAATAATCAATAATTCATCTCCATACAACTACAACTACAGGTTTCTTTGTCGGGTGCACAAAAATGTTCATTTCTGCTCTTGTTTTTCTCATTCATGCTCACCATCTTCTAAACAAATAAGTCCAAGTACAGAATATGATAACAATGTTTCTTTTGTATAGGTCATTTAGAGCTCAATTCCCTAGTGTTAATCTGATCTTATTATGCTACCAAGTCCGTGTAACTAACAAACATATTTGTTTACTTTCTTCCTCTGGAGCTTGATTTTGTCATATCTCATATCGTACCGGCTACTTATCATACTTACATGTGCATTTCATTGCATCAACTAACTATTTAACCCTAAAAGATCAGTTTTGTACTAGTGAAACCACATCAACTAACTAGAAAATATTGCTTAAGCATACAAGTCTTCCGAATAACTTAAAGCCTAATCTACTACAAAGCATGGTCTTTTTGTAACCAACCATATAATAATGTCTTAAGGTGGATAGCAAAAGCTTAACTGGGATTACCATCAGCTCTGTGTCGCTTGAATAGGAGTAATTTGCTCTCGTGTTGGGGAAACATTTTTAGGTGGTTGCTCTTCCTTCGGTACATCGGGGGCAGGTAACTTTCCAGGTAAAACATTTATACTACCAATCAACAACATATGTGTATATGCCATAAAAATATAGATGTTAACGCACATGCAATCACCCGGCTAAAAGAGAATCTATACTATCATATATGTCAAAAAAATGAAGCAAGCACAAGAACATTAAAATTTTAAACCACAGAACACATAATTCTCATAGTATAAGTATACAGGCTCCAACTATAGGAAGATAACTTTTTGTTACATATAAAAGTTACTCTATCCTATGTCAATGAAAACAACCACTCAGTTAATTGGTAAAAAAGGACTGACCTTTTGTTAAACTTACTTGAAATTCAACACACACAGTGACTTGAGTTTATGGATAACATACAATCAATAGTTAGGTTTCTTGGTAATGTTGTTATGGATCAGACGAAGGAACATGAGCTCCAAGAGATATGTAAGCGGAGTTAACATTCTATTCCATTATGTTCCGGCGAACAATATAGAGCAATAAATTATTGTTGTCACTAGCTATCCAAATGTTGTTGTGATAGTAAGATGTAAAGAAAAATTGGATAATAACATATACATAACATAGTGGCATAAAAAAATAAACAATCATGAAAAGAACATTGTAATCTATAAAAATAATTTAAAGGCTTATATCAAATTAGTGCTACTAGAGATATTTCTCCTCTGCTGCTGCTAATTCTGCAGGGTGTTTGTTGTACTTGCCATTCTCGCATTAAGTTCATTAAGGAGAGCTTGGCCATAGGGACAACTTCTGTTTAATTTCCGTGAAGGCTTAACAATACCAGAAGTCTGACCAATTGCTTTTCTGATCTCCTTAGGTTGTATGTCAAATTCTTCAGCTGCAAAAAATAAGGAGACTCTGATTTAGCAAAAAGAGTAAGGAGACTTTAAACTACAAACCATATTTAGATAAAGAATATTATTAGAGAAAGAAAATTAGAAGTCTAACCATCATCTTCGATGTCAATGATGATAGTTTTACCCTTGTCTAAACAAGGTTTTTTTCTGCTTGTCCCAGAGTATTGGTTGTCAGTCCCCCCCTCCTCCAAGTTTTCACAAAATAAAATTTCTAGAAATATTACCTCTAGGTAGATTTTGGAGCATTTTCTTCATTGTTTAATTCTTAAGAAAAGGATACAAAGAGTAGGTATAGTAAATATATATATTAGAGAATACTCCATATGCATAAGATTAGAGGAAAAATTACTAGATTGGATTTGGCCGAGAAATAACTATTTGGGGTTTCGAGGGGAGAGACAAAGAAAGGGATGCTTTTTAAGAAAACACCAGGCCCTAACCTTTAGTAAGGATACAAGAGGCTTTATAAGGTGAGGGAAGGAGGGCTAGGACAGGGGAAGAAGGAGACAATGAGAAGCAGGCAGCACATTGAACTTTAATGGAGGTATAGATTAAAACCCTAATTTAATAGACCGCCTAGACTAAATAATTTAAAAAATTCCTAATTGCAATGGGTGATTAAAATCCTAATTAAAATTTACAACTCACATATCTAGCAAATTCACTCGTCCATCATATTCACTAAATCAAAAAAAAAATCAATTATATCATATTTCTGCAAATAAAACTTTAAATCATGAAAAATAATTAATAAATACTAGAACATTTTTTACCAAGTAAATATTATATTTTTTAGTAAATATTATATTTACGAGACGACAAATTATTTTTCTTAATTCTGATGTTGATTATTAATAGAAAAATATTTAATTTTGGAATATATTTTAGTTTTTACTATTAATTTATTATATGACACTAAAATATAAAGTTTACTTTCCCTTTACAACACTACTCAATAAAAAATATTTTAAAAAAATAGGAAGTTATATAATTTTTTTTATTTATGAGGTATGCATATAACTATTTTCGTTTCTTAATTCTATTATATGATAAAAAAATTATTTTACTTTTTACGAAATGAAAATTATTTTACACTACTCTGATACAATGTAATACCAATATAATAAGTTTGTTTATGCAAATCACATTTATCTATGTGGGTCTTATGTGTATATTTTAAAATTTATAAAATTTAATTTATTTCACAAATTTGTAATGCAAAATGATTGAAATTTATGAAATACTATAAATAAAATTTATTGAGAAATTAAATTATTTCTTAATTTATTGTATAGACTTATAAATTAAAATATACTTAAAAAGGAATTAAAACGAGTATCTATTAATTGTTAATCTTTAGATATTTTTAACAACATAAAAGATAAATGTAAAAGAATATAAATAAAATTTGTTATTATATAAATTTTACTACATTAGTGTACCATAACTGTAATATCCGGGATATCGTGTAAAATTATTTTTATCAATAAATGAATTACTATATGATTATTATGTGAATTTTGGTGAATTATCTGATGATTGATATTTATATTTACATGTTTACATTTGATAAGATATGAGTATGTTAATTTTACTATGCCCAGAATAAAATATAGATAATTGTGATATTTTTCTGGTAATTTTTGGATCATTATATGATTTTATAATGATTTATAGATTTAATAATTATTTTCTGAATAATTATAAAAATTACATTATAAAGCCGAAAATCCTCCAACATCAACCATTTTTACGTTTTTACAATCCGAAACTCTTCCGAAAACTCCTTCCTAACCTAATCTGGTAATTCCAGACATTTTCGGTGTTTTGAATTTTTCGATCCGAATTACGGTTTGACCCGTACGCATCCCGGTGTACAATATTCGATACAATAATTATTTCGATATATCAACAAAACCTGTATTCTAGAAAGAAGGGATAATATTACATTATTTTCGTATAATGTGTTTTATAAGAAGCCCGGTTTGGATAATTATCCAATACGGGTATTAAATCAGATTATTTTTTGCAGTTACTTAGCGGCTAAGTAACTAATTTATCGTTTCAAAACGATCCAACACGAACCAATATTCCATAAATATATATAAACATAAACCCCTTTTATTATTTCATTTTATTCGTATAATTATAATCGATGAGTAGAAATATAGAATTTACAGAGAAAATCCCAAAAAACGTCGCGTTCTTCATAATCAAACGCACAAACGAAGGCGCTATCCAACTCCGATTTAAGCGTGCAATATATCAAATCGAAGTGTTGAAAAACTCTTTCTGAATCCACCATCTATTCAAGTGCAGAAATCAAGGTATAAAAAAGAAACTCCGATTCAAGTGTTTGACTGTTTTAGTCATAATTTTCAATCTCTAAATCGGATTTGGGTAAAATGAAGGGTAGATAAAAGTTTATGACGTCTATGTGACGATTAGAATTATATGAGATTGAGTATTAATAGATACTTGTGATTTCTAGAAGAGTAAGCCAGGCATAAAAACGAAAGCCAGTGATTAGTAAATAGAACTAATGTGAAGAAAAAGAAAGCAAGTGATCGATGAATATAAACAAGGCATAAAAAAAGGAAAGTGATGGAAAAGTAAAACGGAGAGATGAGTACAAGTAAAGTTGAAAATCATCTGTGATAAGACATGTATTTCTGAACCTTCTTCAAGATATATTGCATATATTTTCGAACTTTCTCATAACATATTACTAGTATTCAAAATAAATCATGTTTTATATTGCAAGCGCTTTAAGCTATTCAACCTTGAACCCTGATTCTTATTGATCTTGAGCCATAAGCCTTATTCTTCATAAACCATTGATTGTTGAATTCTCATATATGAGCCAGACATATACAATACTACTCCATAAATACATATCTACCACATACTGATTTTTGATATTGAATTGCTTGACATACCAACCCTTGTGCCATGTTTAACAGAAGACCAAACCTTGTAACCCTGGAACCTTTGGTCTTCTACTTTCTAATTCTTTCTTTGATTGAAAGCCAACCTCTATGATTCCATTGTTCTACCTTCTTGGAATTATGAATCACCCTATGCTTTAAGTAAATGTTGTTTATAATTCAATTTATTGATTTACATCGTTTATCATATTATTATTTTAGAATTGGATGGTTTTATAAATGTGGACCAGATTCGTGGTCGGACCAGATTCATGGTCATATTAGGCCAATGTGTGCCTTGGATCCAGTATAGAGAGCAGAGCTGTGTGCCTTGCTCGGGGTTAGTGCATGACCGATCAGCAGCCTAACCTTAGTTTTTTTTTAAAATGAAAGTGAATATCCAATTATAATCATCGCATATACAGAAACTTCATTCTTATGAATCATTTCAATTTGTCATTGTTTAATCTCAATTAATTCTATTATGACTTGCTAACCTTTTTACATTTTCAATACCTGAAAAAGAAATTGTTAGTAAAGAGACTTCCCAGTCCAGTGTGCGAGCTAGGATTCCAGGTTAAGTTGGATCGAGCTAGAAGGAGCTTTATATTTTAGATGAGTTATGCAAGATTATAAGAATGATACCATTATCAGATATAAGTTGAAATAGTTGAGATTAGGTACGATGTAATAAAAGATAAGGTTGTGGCTTGTTTTCATACTTGAACTTGTTGCGATCCATGGTTGTGAAAAGAAAGGTCAATGCACATAATATTTTATATACAGGTTTATATATTATGTGTGTTTGTGTTGTGAGGCCCAAACTTCTGACCCGGGTTTGGAGGGCGTCACAGGTTTGGTATCAGAGCTATAGGTTATAAGAAACTGAATCAAGCCTAGATTGTCATGAATGGATAGTGGGCTAAGATTAAGATTAGGAATTAGAAAGATAGGATGTCGAGAGATTGAGTGCGACTAAATAGTAGGTTTTGGTATGATTCGTGATGAGATTTGAGATTCTTATCTAGCGACGTGATTGTCAGATAGCGGTGATGTCGTATTCTTTTATCCCAGGATTGTCTGATCATTCGGAGCCTTCAGTTGGAGGAATATCATCTGATTCACGCCCTTCTCTTCTATCGGTGTTAGCCATATCACCTCTGGTTGCGATGATTGCACCTTTTATCTTATCCTCTTATGCGAGACTACCTATTCGAGAATTTCCCACATGCTGATTCTGGTTCTGCTGAATATTCAGTTGTGAGCACATCTTTCCAGTCTATCCTACACCTTGTTTTAAACCATCACTTTAAAACCCTTATTATGAAGTAATAGCACCTATCGGAATGGATTCGAGAGCTACAACATATGGTGAGTACATGAGATATTAAAAAGGGTGATAAGAAACCTAAAGAGAAGATTCATGTGTTCCGGAGAATAGGTGCTACCAGGTTATATGGAGCTACTAGTAAGTATGCCACCTATGGTTATATTGTGGAGTGGGATAGATGGATTTTAAAGAAGTTTGAGAAGATTGGAAATCAAAAGTTTTCTTGGATATGGATGATGATGTTTTGACCAAGCATGATACGTGTAGAAGTAATGTGATGTGATATTAGTCGACCTTGTTTTATAAAATAGATTTGATGATTACTAGATAGACTTTTTATACTCAGTAATCGTAAGAGATAATGATAAGAGTGTTACCAGTATGGAAGACTGGAAATGAAGTTTTGAATAATATAATATGTAACGGTAACTGGAGTTTGTCGACTAATAAAGACAAAATGAACCCAATAAAGAGTAGAAGGTATATGGAAATGAATGACCTCTTATCTGAATGTTTCCCTAATTTGATACTTGGTAGTGAATGAGAAGGACGACAACCAACTCATATAGTAATGACGACCAGGCGTGTGATTTCAAAAATTTTAAACAGTTTTCAAAAGAGATTTTCTTAACAAATTTTTTCTCAAAGTCCTTTAAACAAAAAATTTTTAAAAACTTGGTTGTCAAAGTACTAATTGAGTTTTTTGTCTGCTATAAGATTCAGATTATCCAGAAGAATACTTGTTCTAGAAGTTAGTATGCTTCATTTAGCAGGCGAAGTGGACCCGCTATTATCGAGAAGATTTAATTGTTCGTAAAAGGAGTACAAATATTACTTGATAAGTTTAACGACAGAACCAATGTATGGAGAAACTATTCATCCAATTTCTGAAACTATTGAAGTTTGAAGAATACGTCGATTTACAAGAAGCCGAGTACGAGCAAACAAGATTGTGAGAATCTCCAGACTTTTCTAAAGGAAGAATGTTATTAGCAAAGGAGTCGATATGTTGAATGATCGGTAGCGTAAGAAAAATTTGAAGTTATGATTGTAAATCTCGTAAGAGTGCAAATAGGTTCAAATTATAAAAATATTGAGCATGGAAGCGTGACGTTAAAGATACAAGACCTAATGAATGGGAATTTTTTCTAATGATCAATTAAAGAAGGCATTTCAGAGAACTTTCTAAAGTTAATATATGACTCGGAATGGGAAGTTAAATGAACTCGTATAGCAGATAGAGTTATGTGGATAATTGCAAGCCAATATAGGATGGACATTTACGTGAAGAGAAGAACCATTATGCCGATAATATGGTTGTTATGAGGACATCAAATCAGAAGCAGAAATCTTTATACATGATACGTTGCAAGTATGAGATTTTGTTATGAATTGGAGTAATTAACGAACCGCATGAGATAAATTAACTAGAAGAATAAGAAAGTGAAGCTACGTATATCGGACAAGGCAAAGAATTGATTGGACAACGGAAGCGAATGAAGAAATTCTTAATAATAACCAGATAATCGAATAATACATTATGAAGATGAAACATATCTCAATCATGTGAGAGATATTTTTCATGAATATTCAAGATCGAAGAAGTTCTAGATACGAATAAACTTCAAGGGTATTCTTCAATGAATAGTTGGGTTTTCCCACTAAAGTAAATGAGTTATGGAAAATTTGATACTCATAACTGAACCAGTGAAGGAAGTTCAGTATAAAAGGCATAAGTGGAGATGAAGGTATGGTGGTTTAACTGTAATAATTTTTAAGAATGATGCTTTAAAAGGAAATAAATTCTTTCATAAGATCATGATAGTTGAGACCGTGTGTTGGTTATCAAAAGTTGAACAAGTTAACAAATAAGAATAAGTGTATATTTTCAAGGATGTATAAATTGTTAATTAGAAAGCTTGAATTGAAACAAGAACTAGAAGGATTCTAGAATAATTTATAATTGTAATCAGTAGTAATATTTTGTTATAATCAGAAGATATGAGAAAAGGTATGGTATAATAAAAATTATTCGCTATAATCTTAAGTTGAACTTAAGATATGAGTTATACGGTTTAGTATTATGTATGGTGGTGAGAAGGTGGAAGTTGATTGGTCTACTTTTGGGTTGATTGTTGGTTGTGTGATTGATTGTTGGTGTCGGCTTCAGTCCGACTTGTAGTCAATAATATAAAGGAGATGTTGCAAAAAATTTCATAAAATACCCTACTCTTAAAAATAGAAAGTATACTTCCATGTGTTATTGATATTCATGTTGATAATCCAAATAATTGTGATCTCGGCTCTTAAAAAAGGATAGTTACAATAAATCAGACTTTATATAATTGGTCTCTGATTTAATTTAGCTAGTCATCACTTGGTGTAATTGATCAATTAAGTGAGATAATTGGCTAATTTGACCAATTAATGGTCAGTTAGATGTAAATTGATTACAATTAGATTAAGTCAAATTTTGATGTGACTTTCAAATTCAAAATCAAAGCAATAAGAAATTTGGAGAAAATAAGGAACAAGTAGAATTCCGAAATTGCTGCAAGTGTGTGAAGCTTTACTTGAATGAATAAGCCCTTTTTAATGGACAAGAGAAATGAAAAGTTATTTGAATGGACAAGAATGAACAAGTGAGAGAAATGTCTCAAGAACTAAAAGTTTAAGATAGAGCAAAGAGAATGAAGGAAGGAAGGAAAGGAAGAAGGGAGGTGGAATAAATATAAGATTAATAACTATACTCATACGGATTTTATTAGACAATCAAAGAGATTTTGTCATCTATAATAAAGTTTATTAAAGGACGTCGTGTTTCTAAATTGTTTTGATAATCATACAATAAATGATTTACCAAGTATTTCTGTTTTGTATAAAATGTGAGATACAGTTTTAATTCAGTTTCTGATTGATGTTGATACTTAAGTTATTCTTAAATATCGAAAGTGGTATTAATATAGGTGATTGATGGTTACTTCAAAATTAGATGTTGTGAGCATCAAAGTTTGTATTGATATCTAATTTAATATGACAAAATTTCACTAAGAGCGTACGGTGAAATTTAGAATTAAGTTTAGTTAGACTTTATTTATTAAAGTAATTAAGTTCAAATGATTAAAAATTCTTGAAATTTTGGGTTTAACATTTATTTCTAACCATTTTAACATATGCACAGTTGGATCATTCTCCATCTATTCCGAATAAGTGGACCTTTCACTATAGCATAGATTGTATTAAGCAACCCCATAACTGTGTTGTTATATATAAGACCAAAAAAATGTTGCTAAAGACCCAAAAAGGGCTAAGGAAATAACAGAGCTATGTTGACTAGTAGCTAGTTAATATAGATATCTATAGCAACATAAAACCTACTCTATTGCAACATACCAATATCTGTTATAATAGATCTCAATAGAAACATATTTTGGACTCTATAGTAAAATACTTAGTGTGTTGCAAAAGATCTTAGAATTTCTTTCAGAATTATTGGGCTCATAGGGGGCCCACCCGCGGGGCCTTTCTGTGGGGCCCATATGTGGGACCTATATGTTGGGCCCACATATGGACCTAGTTATTTACCTATGGCAACACACCTGTAGCAACATCTTTTATCTTACAAAAGGTTAATTATTTACCACAGATTTAGTACCTACTGCAACATAATTTCAGCCTGAAAAATAATTGAAATACACCTCCTAAATATTGCATTTCCCAAAATAAATACCAAACAATTTCAAAGAATATTCATTCATACAACCAGTCATACACATCAATTTCACTAGTATAAAATCAAACTTTTATGTCGCCTAATTTACGTCGCACATAGAAGAATCTGACGTATATAAGATTTCATACATCAGGTTTTTTAAAAAGGAGACGTATATTAGCATTGTGAAAGTATAATTTATGTTGGTTCAGTAAACAACCAATATATAATGGTGACATATACGTAGTCTCTAAATTTTTTTATGTATAAAAACTCATTTACATCAGGTTCGGTTCACCATCATATATGATTATTACAAATACTTAGCATATACGTCTGTTTTTCAGCACTCGGTATATTTGTGATTGTATATACGTTGGTCGTCTATAATCCGACGTAAAATAAATTTTTTAATTATTAAAAAAATAGTTTAACTAAAACTTATTAGTGGTCGGACCAAATTTAGTCTATTCTTCCCAAAATCAAACTCTATTCATTATAACATCGCTCGACGGAAACATTGGTCCTGGAAACCATCACACTTCATTCATCTATCAGAGCAATTTCCTAACTTACATGTCTGGTATGAAGTATGTCAATACTTACGATTGAATATGTATACATAAATAGCCATGTAACAAATTTTTTCTTATTAATTTTTCCATAAGTTCTACCTAATTGGGTTTGTTGACTTCTTCATCCTAGATGGTTGCATTTGTTGTTGGTAGTCTCCCTCCCCCCTCTCTCTCTTTCTTTACCTTCCCATTCGCGTCCCTTTGTTTTCCCGAATCTAATCATGTTACAAACAAATATATTTGTGTGTTGATTAAAATTTGATATTTAATCTTTACTAATTTGACACAATATGGAGTTGTAATATGGAGTTCTACGAGTAAATAATAAATTTATTATTTAGTTGGATCATTCATTATCTATTCTGGACCTAGTTTCTAGGGATATCAACCCCTAAATTCAATTTTGTATAAATATATAATATTTGTATACTTAAATTAGTTGATTTTTTCCAGGTAAACTCTTTACTTTTGATAATAATCACATCCTTATGATTGGATTTTTTATTAAAAAAATTTAAAAATTCTAAACTATAACTCTAATCCATACCCTAAATCCTAAATCCATAACTAGTAAATTATATATCTAAGAGTACTAACTATTCATATGTACCGATTTAAGAACAATTTTATTATTAGCTAAATAATTATTTTCTAAATAAATTATAGTGCATGAAGCACATACATTTGAAACTCTTGAAATTTTTCTTCATTTTTCAAATTTATTAAATAAATATTTGAACTTTAGAATGTTATCAAAACAAAATCAAAATTCTCCTATAATATATGATACAACTGCTTGCAATCACTTTTATTAATTTAACCGATTTAGGTTGAAATCATTTTTTTACATTCGGTTGTTTCTTTTTTCCCATTTCAGCAAATTGAAACAAAATAGATGGAAACTATTCCACCATTTGGTAAATAAAATTGGACATCTTAGGTTTAGTAGTCACACGTGCCCTGCTCTAAAGACTACTACCTTCTCTTGTTGAGTTTAATTTTCATTTATTTTTACTTTCAATTTTTTTATGAAAAACTATTTTAGTAAACATACATAAGGAGAAAACACAAGCAGGTGGATGCACACATGCTTCCAAAGACTAAAAACATCTCATAAACAAACAAAATTTAAAAACATTTGTTTGAAAATGGTGTATCTTATAAAGTTTGTTCGACATGCTGTATTTTGAAAAAAATGGTGAAAAATGATGTAATGAGATTATGTTGTATGGTTGTATGACAAATTTACTTTTGCTCTATTGATATTGACTTAGTATCTAAGTTATTATTGGTAGAGACAAGTTTGAGTACATTCTAAGTTCAAATTTTTGACTAATTTTCAAAGGGGTTAAGCAAGGATTTAATGCTTAATCAACTATAACATATCACATATTTCTCTATTTTTTTATAATCATGGCAGGGTGGAGTAAGCCATCTTATAATATAGCTAAAGTAAACTGTAAGCCTGTGTTTGATAGGAATAGAATGAGCTTCTATAGGATGCGCTATGAGAAACAGTCGAGGGGAATAAATTAAGGGGGCTAGGTATGGTAGTGCCACTCTTTGTGGAACTTTGGTCCATATTTTAAGGGATAAAGTTGGCTTGGGATATAAGTGATACAAAAACATGTTGTCCTACAATTTGATTCTCAAAAGGCGGTGAATGAAGTTAATAATATAAATCCAAAATTTTGCCTTGCTGAATTTGGTGGTGTTGATAAAAAATCTGGAGATCCGGAGAATGAGGCTTGGGAGTCATGTCACATTAAGCATATTTCTAAAGATAAAAATGAGGTTATTACTGCTCTTGTATGCGAATGCTCTCAACTTGATGTTAAAGGTGGAGTCAGGGAGCTTGCTAGCTTTTGTCCCTGCTTTCATATAAAAACCATTTTGCTTCATGCCCTATTTGTTAGTTTATGTTTCATTCTAAGTCTCTGTTATGGTGAAACAAGATTGTAGTGGTGTATGGTTAGATATAATCATTTCAATGGCTATATATTTCATGGCTCAATCTTAGCCATTGAATCTTAACGGTTTCAATCTCGAAGGTTCATTTGAAAAGTGCCCTAAACCTAGCTTCTTTTGGAACCCAAATCCATTTTGGGCGCCTATGTAAAGAGTCACAGTACACTTTTTTTTTGTTTTTATTATTTTCCTGCAACTAAACACATACAACTTGTAAAGCCTCAGAAAAATTCTAGGAAAAATATTGTTGATATAGTTATTGTTGATATAGTTAATTTGTTAGATAAGGGATTATCATCCACCAACTAGTGTGACCATTAGGGTACAGTAATAAATAATACTGTTTCCCATATTATTTAATCAGTCCAAAATCTATTATTTTTACTTGGGGGACTCAAATGAATATTCAACTGGTATGATCCAATTGTTATGCTAATTGGTCCAAATTTTTAGCTTTTGTGTAATAAAGGGTGTATATGTAATTATAATTTGTACTTTCTACATTTAAAATTTTAGTTGATATTCCCTTAAGTAGTAAATTAATTCTTTAAAGTGATAAGAAGTATTTCATTATTCTTTTGAGAAAAAGAATAATTGAGGAATAATTTGGCATAAGTACATATACAAAATTTTGTCATCATTTTATTTTATTTTATTTTATTTCAACCTTTTTATTATCAAATTATTCAATTTTTTTTCAAAAAATTAGTTTTCGAAAATTTATAAAGTCTTTATTTCATAAAAATATTTCCTAAATATTTTGGGACTTTAGTTAATTTTCTTAAAAGGTGAGTATTTAATTATTTTCCTAAATTGTATTTTCTTTTCAATCAAATGAGTAAATAAGAAATTATAGCTAAATTATAATTAATTAGAAAACTGTAGATTTATGTAGGGTGTTCCACAGAATACTAACCTCTATGGTTAGCCATTAGATTAATGTTAACTCTAGTTAAATTTTTGTGTAAAAATGTGGGACTCCATACCCATTTCACTTCTCTTATAATCAAATTTCAAAAACAAATTGTAATATAATTATCATAAGTAGAGTGTAGATTGGGTAAAAGAGAGGAAGCAATTGAGTGAAGTGTTAGCTATTGTGTTGGGTGGTGAAGTAGATTCTATAAGATCTTGATCATTCGTTCTTGTAAAGGTAATCCTAATCTCGTTGATTTCATTTTCGTTTGTTTTATTTATTTATTTTAGGTATTTATTTGTACTAATTAAATAACTTGATTGTTGAATTGTATTAATAATCCTAATCGATGCTATGTTAATTAAATATGTAATTAGGAACTCATGAATATGTAATTATCAAGACTATTTCTTTTGTTAATTATTGGATCTTAGTATTTTCTTAACATGATTATTGGTAATTAGCAATTGATGAGAGAATTTGTACTTGGCTTTGGAATTCGTCCAACAAAAAAAGGTCCAAACCAAGGTACATAAATACATATATGTGTATGTAGAATAATAAAAATAGAAGTAGTAATTGATTTAATTGGGGTTTGATTGAATTGGGTGAAAATATGAAGTTGGGGGTTTTTGATTATTGATTGTTGGATGGGAATTAAGGAGTAAACATTTGGGCGTGTGTTTGTGATGTGTTGGGGACGGGGCGGAGCCACCACCGGAGGCGGCGGTGGTGGTAATCGGTGAAGGCGAGAGAGAGGAGAGAGAGAAAGAGGGACGAGAAAGAGGACAGAAAAAGAGGAGAGAAAGATGAGAGAAGAAGGAGAGAGTGAGAAAGAGGAGAGGACGATACAGAGATTGAGAAACGGGGAGAGGGAAAGACTCACCAGAGTTTGGCCCGAAAACCAACTCCGGGGTTGTGATTTCGAAATTGTTTGGATAATATTATAGATCGGGAAATATAGATTAAAACGAAGGAAGAAAAATTGAATTCCGACACCCACTAGAAACCACCACCGGGCGGTAGCCGCCGCCGGTGCCTCCATGGCAATGGTGGTGGCGAGGAAGAAGAAGAAGAAGGGGGGTAGTTTGGTACTACAGTAAATTTATTAATTTTTTTAGAATTTTAAAAGAAGTGGGTATTATTGGATTAATAAGTAAAAGATAAATAATTAATTAGGATATGTTGTTGATTTAAAAATAGTGAATTAAATTATGAAAGAGTGATATATGGGATTTAATTAAATTTTTAATGGGAGTGATTAAAAACAGTATGTCTACTTATATAATTTGAAGTAAATTGGGAGTGGCGAAAAAAATACCCTAATTGAAAATATGGGTTAGGATTTGTAATCATAAAAGTGGGGTTTTTTTATGTAATGGAATGGGAAGAGGTCGGGGATGATGCGACGATCGGATTAAGGGGTCTTTGGTGTTTGGAAAATGGTCGAAACGGAATTAAAGACCTCTGCCCGTCGCAGACAATGTGACGAAGGTGGGTGGCAGCGATGGATGGGTAAAACAAAGGGGAAAATGCGGGGAAAAGATTGGGTTCGATTTGAAGATCTTTTTAATGGTTGTTTGCAGCTAAATGAGTGAGAGATGAGGGTGGTCGGAGAGGAAAAGTGAGTGGTGGCCAGAGAAAGAGTTTTGACGGGGGAGAGATTAGAGGAAGAGAGGACGAGAATTAAGGTAGTGAGGGTGGTCTCCGACGCTTTTGTCGGTCGGTGGTTCGCTGGAATGAATGGTGAGGGAGGAGTGAGGTGGAGGAGAAGATGGTTGGGGAAGATGAGGGTATTGTGGTAATTTAATAATTAATAAAAAGTAGATATTGTCGAGGATTTAAAACAATGTAAAAGGTTATATTTGGGAATGTATTGGAAAGGTATTTTGTTTTATTAAAATTGGTGTTGTTGACATAATTTATGTATACATGTTGTATTTAGAGGGTATTCTAGATTATAATAAAATGTGACACAAGAGTGTTGGTGGGTTAATTTGAGATTTGTTAGTGAGTAGTAAATTGCGGAAAATCATATTAGTTTTACGATATATTAATTGCATTATTCGAAAGTAGAGTAAAATTTAATTGTAAAGTGAATCGAAGATTTGGTATCGAAAAGGATATATATTATTTAATAAAGCTATTTTATAAGCACAAATATAAATTAATAATTAGAATTAATTTTAAATCAGTTAATATGGAAAATGATTAGTATACGCTAAAGGAACATTATTTAATTTTATTAAAATATGAAGTGAAATGTTTGTTCAATTTTTGTAATAATATTTCAAAGTGTAATTATTGATCAAGTAGTGAATATTTATGAATTATTAAACTATTAAATAAAAATAGTATAAGAATTCGTGGTTTAGTTATTTTGTACTGAAATATTGTGTGGATTATTATTTTTAGAATTTCTCCACGCGAGAAGTATTTAAGTAGGAAAATGTGAGATTTCTTGAGCAGTGAGCTAATAAACGGAAATATGGCAAGTTTTATGTCCTCCCTTTCCTAATTTTGACGTTGGTAATTGTTGTGCATATTTTAATTTAAAATTTACAAATTTATTATTTGAGCTTTATTCGTGATTATATTTAACTTGAAACACGTTCCCTCGTTCGAGACACCCGGTTAAAATGCCTTATTTATATTGACCAAATAAATTTATTTCCTTATGTGACTATCCCTACTGTTCAAGACAATTTTTTTATTTCCTATTGATTGACATAAATTTCTATGTTCGTTTAATTTATTTCAAAGTCTTGAATCGATTTATTTTCTGGATCAATTTTTTAATTTCTATCAAGTTTTGAAATAATAATTTATCAATTCATTAAACCTTTCCAAGTCTCATGATTGATAAATCAATTACTTATTCTACCTTTATTTTTTCACATATATATATACTGGTCAACGTGGGGTTTGACCTCCAATTATATATATATATATATATATATATATATATGATTAAAGTTATATGGAGTCCACCGTTTAATTGGGGTCCTCGCAGTCCATCTATATTTTGTAAATAATATATTTTTTAAAACATGTTATCTTGCAAAACATGTTTCACAAATATCATTATTTCAATAAAATTATGCAAATCTCATACATTTATAAATACAATATATTTTTTCTGCAACATGACCATTTATGTTCTACAAACTAAAATTATTTTGTAAAATATTATATTTTGTAATGTTGTACTTGTAAAAAGTATACAATGAGCAAGATTTTCAAAAAATAGTGGACAACATATAATTTAACTTTCTCTCTCTCTCTCTATATATATATATATGAGTGATATAACCAATATTTATGATCAAAATAATTTTATTTTGTTTGTAGTTTTAACTGTCAAGAATCAGTTTGACTAGTCCCGCTTACTAGTGTTTAGTCAATTGATATTTTATTTTTTAATAAATATTTATCATTGATCCAACCGTATAGATATCAATATATATATATATATATATAAATATATAAATATATACATATATATATATATTAGTGGTATAACCAAAGTTTCAGATCAAAATTATTTTATTTGGTTTATCCTTTTAACATTCAAATATGTGCTTCATTAATACCACTAACTAGTGCTAAGTCCCATATTGATGTTTTGATTTTCATAAAAATATTTATGAATGATCCAATTGTATAGATGTCAAAATCCATATATAATAGTGATATGAAAAAATTTTCAGAAAAAAATAAATTAAATTGGTTTCTATTTTAACAGTCAACGAGTGGTGACTAGTACATTTCACTACTAGAGAAAAGTCAATAGACATCACCCTTTTAACATCAGTGGAAAAAAAACCGATGTAAAAAACATGTTTAATATCGGTTATTTTCAACCCGATGTTAAAGATATGTTTTTACATAATATTTTTAAATAACCGATTACTAATAGTATTTTTTTCAAAAATATAACCCTATGTTTCGCATCAGTTTTGTTTTAACTGATGATAAAGACTAACTTTCACATCAGTCGTTTAAGGACCGTTGTGAAAGTTTGGTATTCGCATCGGTCCTTAACTAACCGATGTCTATGTTAAAATTTAAAAAAATAGAAAAAAATAGAAGGCCGGGAATAATTCCTCCTCTTTTGTACTTTGCCAAATATTTCCCTCGTTTCCCACATATTTCCCCGCTATTTTTCCCTCTTCTCACCAAATATACATCTTTGTCTCTCGCCCCCCTCTTCTCTCTATCTCATCCCTTAACATCTCTCCCTATCTCTTTCCATCGCTATTACCATCAATCAACCCTTAATCGAGCAATCGAGTTTTAATATGTTCTACATACAACCCAAATCGAGCAGAATCAAGCCCTAATGAAGCTGTAATCGAGTCAATCAAGTCAACCAATAGAGCCCTGATTTGTAAGTAATTATCATTTTTTTTTCTTTTTTCTTTTTTTTAATTGAACCCTAATTTATAAGTATTTTTCATATCTTGTTTCTCATCTCTGTGTACCCGCTTCTCATCTCCTTCTCAGATTTTGTAAGTCTTCGATTACACTTTTCGTTTAAATTAATTTTTTCATGTATTTTTTTAATATATTTTTTGAATGGTAAAGCATGGTTGTAGTACGATACATAAATGTATTTTACTTGTATGTATTTTGAAGGGGTTAAGGTTAAAATTATACTTTATCTTTTAAAGGGTTTGGTGCGACTTTGTGTGTTTTACTCGTTTATGATATTGGAGATAAAGGTGAAAGATGGAAGTGGTCTTGGCTGGATGTGACACTTACACATTGGTGGAATGAAGCTTCACTTAGAGTTTCAGAAGCTCTTAGAGTGATTGCTACTGTTTTATACCAAGAAAGTTACTGTGAATTAATTTTACTGAAGCTTTGTGTTCTAATGATACATGTTTTCAGTGTCTCTTGTAGGGATGATTTAATTTCCAAGGGATTCAAACTATAGTGTAAGGTACTTGGTGAATTAACATCTGAATGAATAGGATAACAATGTAGAATCTTTTTTAATTCTATTACAGTTGCCCAAATTTATTTAGCAGCCACATTTTTGTTGAAAATTTAATCATTAGGATGCTATGTGGCGACCTATTTTTATTGAAGTGTTCAGTCCTGCCGGTTTGTGAACCATTAAATTTTTTGATAAACCACAACTAGTTTATTTATTAATCACTTGCTCATTAATAATGTATTCAACTTAATTAATTTGTGTTTACACGTCATGTACTTGTTGGACTTTTTCAATATGCCTGATAGTATCTTAAACTCTTATACACCACTTCTCTTGAGCAGAATATACTTCCATCACAATGTTAAAAACCTATAATTTTATGTGTTAATTGCATCAGATAAGACATTGTTGAGGCCAACATCCCCAACACCTCATCTCGTAAAAGAGACAATACTAGCAATAACATGAGTAACCATTTCCCAATGGAAGCAGAGTAATACCAGCTATAGTTGGAGAAAGATTAAGAATTTTCGACAGATTTTGGACGGAAGGACAGAAGTACTCAGAAGCTGTATTAGCAAGTAAATAAAACAAAAAAACAAGCCAGAGGAGAGGAAGGGAATAGCCCAACACAGGGAACTACCCACAGCTGCAGTAAAAGATTTCAAGGCAGTTTATATAACCTTTTGGCTTGCATGATTTGTTTGATCTAATGTATACACACTTGGTCTGATAATCAGTGTAGTTGTACAGACCAGAGCAGCCATCATCTTGGACTAGGAGATTTGAATATTGTGTGAGAACTGCAGGTAGAGATGCACAAAAAGCTCGGGCCCGAAAATATGGCCCGACCCGATTCGTTCAAAACCCGGTCAAGCACGGCCCGGGCTTCGGGCCTCGACAGGCCCTATATTTTTAGGCAAGGCCCGGCCCGACCCGGTTACAAGCCTGGGTTTCGGCCCGACCCGACCCGGTTAAAAGCCTGAAAAAGCCAGTTATAATCTGATTATTCTAATATATTTTCTTATATATTTATAAATTCACATTTACTATATATATATAAATAATACTTTAAACACATATATACATTTACATATTTGTGATTAATAATATTATTTTTATACTTTGTTGCATAAATAATGACAGAAGATCTAATAAGTACACTATATATATTTGGATATCATTGTTATCATAACAATGATAAAATTTATTGTTCTATAAACATGTTTATTTTTTGCCGAACTTAAATGTTTTCAACGAAGTAATGTTTTCATAAAATATTCCATGTAAACTAATACATTTTTTCGATGATCTACTTGCAATCTGCAGGTGATGTTTAATTGGTAGTTAAATAACAGGACAATAAGAAAATGAAGTATGTATTAGAGAAGAGAGGAAGTTTCATGGTATTGATGTGAGAAAAAATTAAAGTGCTAAAGTTACGATTTAAAGAAGTCCATGGATTATGGAAAATAACTTACTGTCCTTTGGGGAAGTATTAATTTTGATAGTATCTCAAATCTCAATCATGTTCATAGAATTATTGTACAATGCGACAAAGTAGATGAGGGACGTGCAAAGGATTTAAAGGTGGTGTCAAAATCCAACTTGTATTTTTTGGCATTTGGCATTTTTAATCGCACTGAGACCTGGAGGTGTATTTTGTAGTATGGGAGAAAGTATGTAGTTGCATTAATTCCTTGTAATATTAGCTAGCTTTTCTTTTTAACATGTAGTAGTCAACTCTTTTTAATGAGTTCCTATGTTAATAAGCAGCATCTATACGTTTATTGTTTGATACAAATCAGAATATTTATTTCTTCCTGGTTTTATTATTAAATATGACTTCTTTATTGAGATGCTAGATGGAGCACTTAATTATAAGTTGGAACTTAGGTTCTACAATTCTGACAATATGTAATGCAACACTGATTTTAGATGGAGCCCCACTTTTGCCACGTCAAGAGTGGGTCCCACAATATGTAATACAACACTGATTTTAGTCATTTGCAACACGATTTTTATTCATATGTAATATCATTTTTAGTCTTATGCAACACCATATAGAGTCAAATGCAATATTTTAAAAATTAAAAAAATTGACATAGTTATTCTGTTTTTACATTATTCCTGCCAAACAAGGCATCCAACAATCAATACAACAAGTATCGAATGAAATTTAAAACTTACTAAATTATCAAATACCAAATTCTAACTCCAAAAGAATAAATGAACAATTTTTTTCTTTTCTTTTCTAAATAATGTCACCTACCCATTTCAACTCTAGCCTTTCAACTCATTTTGACGTTGTAAAGCAGATAGTGCTTGTTTCCAGCCAAGTAGAGAACTGCCAGTCGATGTGATCCAGAGACAAAAATGCCTGTATTTGAGATGACTTTAAACATCATTGGGAAAAGCATCCATGTAGATTTATGCTTCATTGTTGAGTTCGAACCAATATCTTTAGCAATTGCTGAAAGCAACCATTTTAGTAGACAATAATCAGATAGTCGAGTGAATACTGTCAAATAAAACAAAAATTTATAAGAAAAACCATGCTCCAGCTTAGGGAATTATAGGCAAACCTATACTGAGATAACATTGCACCTTATTCTGGTACAAACTAAATAAATAGTATGCATGGACATACATTTAATTGTAGGATCGAGACAAGCAACCAAAAAAATAAAATACTGACATATTAGTCTTCTATCCAAAAAAATTGCTTTGCACATAATTTCAGCACATAATCTAAGACAACCATGCCCCTCTTTCACAGTCATTATTGAGATTATCGATATTCTTTCCCGAGACATGAAATGGGCCTTTCTCTGGCTTTTGAATTCGGATCCTTCCTAAGTCATCCTTAACAGCCTAAAAGAGATTAGGAGATATATAAGAAAAACTGAAACATATCATTAAAGAAAGGATGAGATAAGACCACAAGAAACAAAAAAAACTATTATCATGTCACAGCTGGTTAGAAGCTATCAAATTTAACTCTTTTAAATATTCACATATCACTTTTTTACATGATTTTATCATAGACAACAGAATAAATATATGCTTCAACTTTGAAAAGAAGACGAACATAAGGAATTTTAAAGATTTTGGAGAGGAACAGAGGATAGCAAAGAACTAGATAAAAGTGGTAAGAGTATTCAAAGAGAATATAGCAACATACATATATTACATTTCCAGCCAACTCTTAGCCAATATTTATGTAAACCAACTTTGTGAATTATTTTTGAACATCCCTGTACAAGCAAGCTCTTTAGCACATTGCCACCATGATACACATTGCCCAACTACTTTAATTAGAAATTTCTCCTGAAAACTAAAACTCATCTCTACAATAGCCACTGCTAAACTACTTCTTAAAAGGAGCTTCAGAATGCTAACTTATAAAGCAGAAGTTGTTGGTAGATAGAGTATTGACCATACACAAAGTGATGAAGCAGAAGGTCTTTGTGACAGTGTAGACTATGGAAAGAAGAGGAATCGAATGAAACAAAGTCTAATAGTGCCAATTTCTCAAAGAGGAACTCAAATTTTGTCATCAGGTCCCGAAGTTCAATATTAGATGAAGACACAGATGTATATGTATAGAAAGTCAGAAAAACATAATTGAATTGAACTCGAAAATGTAACACTAAAAAAAAGATTAATTCCGTAATTAAAGATTCATAATCCACTAAACAAAGTTCAGCATGTAATCTTACTCCAGCAAATAGCAGGAACAACAAAAGATTTACTGCCGATTCAGTGGGCGGCTGTTGGCAGCAGAGACCCTAGATCCCCACTCGAGCAGCTCTTTGCTTGTATCATCCTTGTGACAAATCACTTCAATGAAGCAAAGACAATCGTTTTTTCTCCCGTTGATGTCTCTATTGCTTCAACAAGATCTTCCTCACAGCGGACCTGAACAATTCAAGAAATGCCAGTGTCAACAATACTTTTTTTTAAAAAATAAGCTTCACTTCTCTAACTTGTAAGTAAATGATACATTATGTATTAGATTTTCTCGACTGAAATTAGTCGTCCAGCATTTGCCTTCACCATTATGAATCGCATCAACCAGTGCAGTATAGTTCCAGTTCTTAATCACATTGTATGGACCATCATGGATCTTAACTTCAATGGTATAACCACCGTTATCAGAAAAATGATTTGATTCTGACCACATCGCAACATTGTCGACACATCTTGAGCAGTAACCTGCAAGGGATATTGAATTTGTTAATGTGAAATAAAGAAGGAATGATTCTGGTAAAAATGGTGGGATTTCCAACAGTTAACACCATATATGGTCCATTATTAGAAAAACACAGATAACTTGTGATGAGTTACCTGAAAGCTTCCATCACCAATGCAAGCAATTATTCGCTTATCCTTAGCAGCCTGTGCATACCCTAGAGTTGCTCCAACTGACCACCCAATGGATCCATACTGTATTTGGAACTCATACATGTATTATTGCACTTACATCAATACATGCAAACACATTATATATCTTAGGAAATTATATTGAAAAGGATGCTCACCCGCATCATTTTGGCAATTTCATCTTCTGGAAATTGAACAAAAAATCCCCTGTCTCAGTAATTATATTGAAAGTCATGCAGAATATGTTTAATTTGCTTGTTACAGACTATCTCCTTACCAGGAGCCCTTTGTTCACATAAAACCATCATTAATAAGTCATTCATGCTTGTTTTATCATTTGCACATGACGTGTTTCCACCTGAGGTTGATACATCAGCGTCCCTAAGTTGAGAGGGACATAGATATTCTTGGTATGAATTGCTGCTAACTGCCGCATCTTCCAACATCAGATGTTTACTAGAACTTTGGGTTGTAATTCCAGGACACCGAATTCTTCACAAAAATCACTCCAAAAACACGAAACGCACTATCCGGAAAATCCATACACCCTCCATTGTGTTGCAATAAACTAAAAATTTTGTAGATAATGCAACACTTTTTGTGCAACACTGGATAAAAACCGTTGCCTATGTGCACTTATGGCGTAGTGTCTACACCCACGAAGACATCGGTTTTGAACAAAATAGACATTGGTGAACTGATGTCTATTGACCTTTTTCTAGTAGTAAATTTAACCGGTATTTAGTTCCATATTGATGTTTCAATTTTTTTTTAAAAAATACTTATGAATGATTCAACCATAAAGATGTTACCATCTATAAATTTTAGTGATATGACGGAATTTCACTAAGAGCGTATAGTGAAATTTTGAATTAAGTTTAGTTAGACTTTATTTGTTAAAGTAATGAAGTTCAAATGATTAAAAATTCTTGATATTTTGGGTTTAACATTTTTTTGTAACCATTTTAACATATGTACAGTTGGATCATTTTTATCTATTCCGAATAAGTGGACCTTTCACTACACCATAGATTGCTTTAAGCAACCCCATAACTGTGTTGCTATATATATGACCAAAAAAAATATTGCTAAAGACCCGAAAAGGGATGAGGCAATAACAAAGCTATGTTGACTCGTAGCTAGTTAGTATAGATATCTATAGCAACATAAAAACTACTCTATTGCAACATACCAATCTCTGTTATAATAGATCTCAATAATAATATATTTTAGACTATATAGCAACATACTTAGTGTGTTGCAAAAGATCGTAGAATTTCTTTCAGAATTGTGGGGCTCATAGGGGGCCCACATGCGGGGCCTATCTGTGGGACCCATACGTGGGTCCTATATGTGGGGCCCACATATGGACCTAGTTTTTTACCTATGGAAACACACTTGTAGTAACATCTTTTATCTTACAAAAGGTTAATTATTTACAACAGATTTAGTACCTACTGCAACATAGTTTTAGCCTAAAAAATAATTGAAATACATAACTTGAATATTACATTTCCCAAAATAAATACCAAGCAATTCCAAGGAATATTCATTCATACAACCAGTTATAGACATCAAATTCACTAGTACAAAATCAAACTTTTATGTCGCCTAATTTATGATCCACATAGAAGAATCCGACGTATATAAGACTTCATACATCGGGTTTTTTAAAAAGGCGACATATATTAAACTTATGAAAGTACCATTTATGTCGGTTCAGTAAACAACCAATGTATAAGGGTGACATATACGTCGTCTCTAAATTGGTCGACGTATAAAAACTCATTTTACATCAGGTCTAGTTCACCATCGTATAAGATCATTACAAACACTCAACATATACATCAATTTTTTAGCACTCGATATATATGTGATTGTATATACGTTGGTTGTCTCTAATCTGAAATAAAATAATTTTTTTAATTATTAAAAGAATAGTCTAATCGAAACTTAATAGTGTTCGGGCCAATTTTAGTCTATTCTTCCCCAAATCAAACTCTGTCTATTATAACATCGCTTGATGGAAATATTGGTCCCGGAAACCATCACACCTCATTCATCTATCCGAGCAATTTCCTAACTTACAGTTCTGGTATGAAGTATGTCAATACTAACGATTGAATATTTATAAATAGCCACGTAAAAGATTTTTTCTTGTTAATTTTCCTATCAATTCTACCTAATTGGGTTTGCTAACTTCTTCGATCCTAGACCGTTGCATTCGTTGTTGGTAATCTCTCTCCCCCTCTCTCTCCCACTCCCTCTATCCCTTCTTTCTCTTCCCTGCTCCATGTTCTCTTTCTTTACCTTCCCATTCCCGTCCCTTTGTTTTCCCGAATCTAATTATGTTACAAAAAAATATATTTGGGTGTTGATTAAAATTTGATATGTAATCTTTATTAATTTGACACACCATTTTTATATTATATTATGAAACATAATCAGAGTAGAATTACTAATTATATGGTTTATTCTCTAGTCAATAGTGTGTCTCCTACTGCAAATTCGGTTGCAAAGAATGTCAATGGTGTAAATATAAGGCACACATTCGGTTTATGGGATTCTTTCTTTCGAGCATCTTTAACGTAATTATTTTACTCCGTGTTAGTGATGAATTCACGTGCTTTTGTAATGATTATTTGTTTCGTATGTTTGAGTGTTCTGTGTCATGTTAACTACTAGCATATTCGGTGATATGAAATAAAGTATAATAAGGTTTTTTTTAATATACTTCTCTACTCTTTTTTGTATCTAGATATTTAGTCAACAATTTTTTTGAATTTAGCTATCTTTTTTGAAAGATTTAAATTACAAAAAAGAAAAGAAATTATATGGGTTCCAATATATATTGCACATATATGGGTTCGACTTGTTGGGGCTTTTAATTTATATGCTATAATTTGCTCCGCTTTTGCAGATACAATAACTTCAAATAAAAGTTCATTTTAAAACTAAAGTGAAAGTTCTGCTCAAACAACATGTGTGGTACTTATTTTCAATATATTTATATTAACTGAATGATATGAATCTAAGAAAACCAAAACACAGCTTGCCAGAAAAACACATTTTGTTATTTCTGCAAATTGAGGCAATATAAAAGAAATACAAGGGAACTACGAAACTGAAAAATGCTAAAAAACAGGACACGATCACCTGCCTACAACCTACACTAACTCAACTGCCTTGACTCAATCAAAACTCCTAAAATAATGGACCTGAAAACAAACACTACACAAAATAGACGTTGACAACTCTTTATTTGAAAATAACATATAACCAAAGTTTAAGATGTCCACTCCTCATATGCTCCAGAACAATGTCTCCTCTCTCAATACATTCCCTTATAAAGTGATACCTGATATGTATGTGTTTTCTCCTGCCATGAAATACATAATTCTTTGCCACATCTATAGATGATTTATTATCGATAGACAATACAACTGGTCCAATATAGTATGATGTTATCTGACTTAAAATATTATGAAAATGAAACATTTCAGGCCTTGTCACAGGAGCAAAGACTTCGTCAAAATCAACTACATGCTCTTGAACATAACCTTTGGGTACTAATCTGGCTTTATGCTTCACAATGCTTCCCTCAGCATCCTTTTTTAGGCCTATAACTTTCCTCCCAGGTGGCAGTTCAGACAATTTTCAGTTCTGATTTTCTTCAATTGACTGCATCTCTTTCTTCATGGCTAATTTCCAATTTATGTCCTTAGCTGCCAATACAAAATTCATAGTTCCTCGATACCCATAAGGTATAACTCCTCATCCAGTTGCTGCTCCTTGGTCTCATTATAAACTTCACTCAAATTTATGATTATCTTTAGTTCTGCACTATCATCGTAATTCTCCGAGTTCAGTTGTTGCACAGGTGATTGCAGTATTGGAGACTCTGCTGACTTATTGCTTTCAATGTCACTTTCACCAAAATTAGTTTTAACACTTCATGATTCCCTTCCTTTTACCTCAGCCATATCCTCAATTATAAACATGGAAGCTTCATTAACATCATTTGTCTCCCAAGACCATGACTTATTTTCCTCAAATATAACATCTCGGCTCACGAAAACCTTGTTACTATTGGGATCATAAAGGCGATAAGCCTTAGTTCCCGGTTCTTTACCCAGATTTTTCCCATTCCACGCCTCATATGGAGTTATTCCTGACAGAGCTCTCATTGGAAGCTTGTTCAACAAATACACGGAGTGTCTAACAGCTTCACCCCACATATAAGAAGGGAGTTTCATCTCTTTGAAACAAATCTTGGCCATCTCCACAACAGTCCGATTTCGACGTTCCATAACACCATTCTGCTGTGGCGTATATGGTGCAGTATAATGTCGTGTTAATCCATCCTTTTCATAAAACTTCTTAAATTCGTTCGACCCAAATTTACCACCACGATCAGTTATCACGACTCTAACCTTTCTTTCTGGACCTGTTTCAACCAAAGCATAAAAGATTTTGAAAGCCTCCAAAGCTTCATCTTTGTCTTTTTTAAAATATACCCACATATATCGACTAAAATCGTCGAAGGGAAGAAAAAAAACCTCTTACCAGATGCAGGTTCAAGATGAAATGGGCCACAAAGATCCCCATGAATCAATTCCAGAACTTTTGTTACATTATTACTAGCCTTCGAGGGAAATTGCTTTCTAGTTTGCTTCGACATCAGACAACCCTTACACACCTCCTCTGGCTGATTGATCTTAGGCATTCCGTTCATCATTCGATCCTTATTCATTAGTGACAAAGCATGATAATTTACGTGTCCCAAACACATATGCCACAATTTTGATAACTCATCTTATTTTGATAGTAAGCACGTATTAAGAACAATTTTATAGAGTCTATTTTGAGATCGCTTTACCTTCATGAGGAGTGAGTCTGTTTTGAGATCGCTTTACCTTCATGAGGAGCTATTTTATTTCCTTCCTCCGACCATTGTCCAAGACTTATTATATTATTCCGAAGAGTAGGGATATTTTATACATTGTCAAGGATTCGAACTTCTCCATTTTTGCAAGTGAAAGATACAGAACCCTTTACCTCTATCTTCATAGTAGAACCATCCCTTAAACTCACCTATACAGTAATATTCTCATTCAATTCTGTGAATTTTGATTTGAAACCCGTCATATGACTACTTGTTCTGTTATTCAAATACCAAATATTCGATTTATTTTGAAATTTTATAAATTGAGAGGGCATTACCTACTTTTCACATAGGCGTGTAGCAGCTGCGTCGTCATACTTTTCCAAGAGAAGAGTCGATTCCTCATCTTCATTGGCCTTGGCCATTTTATAACTTCCTTTAAAACTCTTGTACGCCTTAGTTTATGACAATCAGCACCAAAGTGACTATAGGCAGAACAGTTGTAACACTTCAAAGCACTTTTATCACGACCTCCATGATTCATAAAACTTGATGATGACTTATATGTGTTGATGCGATTATTTATTTTTAGCCAATGTTCACGAGTCAACAATAATTTCCCATCACTACTCTCACATTTCTGCCATTCTTCCTCGGTGAGCATGAGTTGTCCTCCATTTGATTCACCTTTCTCACCCCCTTTTATTCGTTGTTCATGAGCTTTCAGATATCCTACTACCTCTTCCACATATAGAGTTTCTAAATTTCTAAAATGCTCCAAAGTCGAAACAATTTGTACTAATTTTGTTGGCATTGCACGAAGCAGTTTTTTGACCACATAGGCTTCTTTCATTTTTTCGCTGAGTGCTCTTATATTAGTCACCAACACATTCAACCTCAGGTAGAAGTGATCGAGCTGTTCGCTGTCTTTCATGCACATTGATTCAAACTCTAGTCTCAATGTGTGAACCTTAGCCTTCTTCACGCATTATGCACCTTGACAGATAGTTTTCAAGGCCTTTCAGGCCTCTTTTGATGTTCCTTTTTCTGTAATTGAGGTAACATATTATCTGGCCAACCCTGATACAACATGGCTAATGTAACTTTGTCTATCTTTTCTTCCACAGGCGCCTTCACATCGCTTGTATACACCTTCATTTTTAGTGCCCAAGTTGTGTAGTTATTCTTGGCATGTGTTGGATAGCTCAAACCTATCGACCCTCCTTGTTTGGCTTTGTTTATATCCATTACTGATATTTTCGACTATCACTGAGAAATCCTAAGCTCCGATACCAAATATTGTCAATATATTTATATTAACTGAATGATATAAAACTAAAAAAAGTAAAACACAGCTTTCGATAAAAATACACCTTCCTATTTCTGCAAACTGAGGCAATATAAAAGAAATACACTAGGAAACTGAAAATGCTGAAAAAAAGGACACGATCACCTGCCCGCAACCTACACTAACTCTACTTCCTTAACTCAATCAAAACTCCTAAAACAACGAATCTGAAAACAAATACTACACAAAATAGACATTGGTAACTCTTTATTCGAAAATAACGTATAACCCAAAGTTTCATCCTATGAAGTTTTGTCTAAAGAACTAAACTTTAGTTATAATTTTTTTTCTTGTGGAAAATAAATTTTGGTAAAATAGTAATATTGTTCTAATATACTTAGTATCCAGTACTCATTTAGGTTTTTACTCTTCAAATATACTTAGTTTTCACTACTCATTAAGTATTTTAGAAGTAGAAGGACCTAGATTTTGGATGTGGGTTATTTTTGTTGTAGTATTATCCCTTGAAGCCATTGACATCATTTAGACTTTGCATCATGCACGTACCCTAAAACAGTTTGTTGGCTGTACTATATGCTCATCACCCTTTTCTCATGGGGATATTCGAATTTATATATACATACTTTATTATTCCTTTATATGTGTATTCTAATGGCTTACAATTTGTGAGAGAAATCCATGCTTATAACGATCAAAGACAATCCTAATATGTGCACGTTCTTTTTTATATGATAACATTAAACATAATGTATTATATAAATAGTTTATGATGAGATATATAGCTACACCCATATATAAAGTACTTTTCATTTACCTACCATATTTAATCCTAAGACCATAGTGTTACATGTTAGTATATTTGAGATACCAGAAGATTGTTGGTACCCTTAACCCCCCCCCCCTCTCGGTCATCTTGTAATTTTTTTTTATGTTTTTCTTAAATTCAATTCTGATGAAAAACTACGTACATTTGGGTATTGTTTCTAATTTTCTACTATATCTGTTTTAATTTGATGTAATCTATTTAGATGTCTCTATATATAAATTTGTTGGTTTTTTATAATTTTTATGACTTTATTTGTTATGTATATTTGTGTATACCGTGTAAAATATGTTTCTTTGTTTTTAGGACTACATAATGTGTCAAACTTACAATTTTTAAAGATATTAGAATATGCAGAATTAAAGTGAATGATCTACATTTGGATAGTGCTAAAGAGATAACTCATCTCCCTTCTCATGTTGCTACTAAAACTGCTTCACTAGCAGCTTCTACTCCTTGAAGCAAGTACTAAGTCTTTCTATATATTTGTATATCTTTATATATACTTATACTTTTGTATTTGTCTCCTTATTTCCTTGAAGACTCCTTATATATGCTAACTTTGCAGGTAGTTAAGGTAATAGACAGGGTTGAAGTCACTTTTATTAAGCATTTTTCAAATTCTAATAGAAAGAAAGGGCTTAGCATTCTAAGACCAAAAGCTAGGAATGAAAGACATAGAGTAACCTTCTATTTAGGTACATATATATATCTAATTTTTTCTTTTACATTTTTGGTATATATACCTGTTTCCTTCCGACAGTTTTCAAAATATAAATTTTAACGCACATGCAATCACCAGGATAAAAGAGAATCTATACTATCATATATGTCAAAAATATGAAGCAAGCACAAGAACATTAAAATTTTAACCACGGAACACATAATTCTCATAGTATAAGTATACAGGCTCCAACTAAAGGAAGATAACTTTTTGTTATCGATGAGAAGAAGGAACTTGAGCTCCAAGAGATATGCAAGCGGAGTTAACATTCTATTCCGTTCCGCCAAAAATTATAGAGCAATAAATTATTGTTCTCACTAGCTATCCAAATGTTTTTCTGACAGTAAGATGTAAAGAAAAATTGGATAATGACATATACGTAACATAGTGGCATAAAAAAATAAACAATCATGAAAAGAACATTGTAATCTATAAATATAATTTAAAGGCTTATATCAAATTAGTACTACTAGAGATATTTCTCATCTGCTGCTAATTCTGCAGGGTGTTTGTTGTACTTGCCATTCTCGCATTAAGTTCATCAACCAGAGCTTGGCCACAGGGACAACTTAGTTTAATTTCTGTGAAGGGTTAACAATACGAGAAGTCTGACTAATTGCTTTTCTGATCTCCTTAGGTTGTATGTCAAATTCTTCAGCTGCAAAAAGTAAGGACACTCTGATTTAGCAAAAAAAGTAAGGAGACATTGAACTAAAAACCATATTTAGATAAAAAATATTATTAAAGAAAGAAAATTAGAAGTCTAACCATCATCTTCAATGTCAATGATGATAGTTTTACCCTAGTCTAAACAAGGTTTTTTTCTGCTTGTCCCAGAGTATTAGTTAGTTCCGGCCTCCTCCAAGTTGCACCCTTAGGCAGAGTTGTCACTGCCTCCGGAAAGTTCACAATCAACCAACTTTTAATTCTTTCCCACATCTTCCAACTCCTAGAGCCAGTGACCAAGGATACATAGCAAACTTGGAGGAAGAACTAAAATAAATTAGTTTTCAGAAAATAAAATTTCTAGAAATATTACCTCTAGGTAGATTTTGGAGCATTTTCTTCATTGTTTTTTTTTGCCATAAAAATCAACTTGCATTAAAACTTCAAATCGTTCAACATTACATGAGATAAATCTAGGTAGGTATTCCCCCCATACCAAATACGATCAGCTATAGAACTAGATTGTCTCGCTAAAAAGTGAGCGACCTTGTTCGCAGATCGTTTTACAAAATTTAACGTTATTTGACGTTCTTTTAGAAGAAGTAACAAGCTTCTGCACTCATCAACCACTCTACCCACGTAAGACAGATTGATTGTAGAGCATCGAATTGCTTGTATCAAAGCTAAACAATCCGTTTCCAGATCAACTACTTGCCATCCCCTCTCTTTCACCCAACTCAAGGCCTCACGAACCCCAATCGCTTCTGCCAAAACAGGATCCACAATGCCTTGTTTGCAACTCGAGACAACCTCCACCAAATCACCCCGATGATTATGAGCAATGAAAGCATAACTGAACCGTATAGACTCTTCAAAGATTGCAGCATCAGTATTGATTTTAACCTTACCTTCGGTTGGTAATTCCCAGTGCTCCTTTCCATCCGCTTGAGTCATGAACCCAAGATAATTGTCGAATGTTTTGTCTTGTGCACTCTTCCATTGGTTAAAACAAAGATGTGCTGATACTAACACCTCTGAAGATTCCATTCCCTTCTGGTTCCATATGATATCATTGCGATTTTTCCATAATGCCCATATTACCATTACCACCTTCTGAGTCTCCTCTGTTGAACATTTTTGCATAACTGCCTCTAACCACTGCTGATGACTTGCTAGCTCTCTGATATCCTTCGTAAAAATCAACTGACTCCAGCAAGCTTTGGCGAACGGACAAAGAATGAAAGCATGAAGTGTATCCTCCTGAGCACCATTACAAACATGACACATGCTATTTACTTCCACACTTCTCATTAATAGTTGATCTTTAGTTGGTAATGCATCTGTTAGAGCTCTCCACGCACAGCTCTTAACTTTTGCAGGAATTTTCAAATTCCATAACTTGCGCCATAGACCAGAATTATCACTTGACCCATTGACATTAGCTCTGTCCTGGATAGCTATATAAGCGCTTTTGACTGTATACATGCCCATCTTTTCCTTGCACCAGTACCAAGAATCAGGATTAGAATCCCTAATAGGAATAGCATCTATTATACTTGCTTCTCTCTCATCAAAAATATCTGCTAGCACCTCCATATCCCACTCACTTTGGCCTGTCATCATCAATGAGGACACAGTATTCCCTTGTAAAGATTGATGTGCTGAATGTACTAAATGATCTTCATGATTAGGCAACCATGGATCGCTAAGAATGTCAGTAGTGGATCCATCTCCTATTCTGCGAACAGCTCCTGATTTTAATAACACTTGAGCTTCAAGAATGCTCCTCCAAACATACGAGGGATTATTACCAACCATTGCATTTAGGAAGGAGCAATGAGGATAATATCGAGCTTTATATATTTTACTGACTAGGGCATCCTGATTAGTGACAAGGCGCCAAGCTTGCTTACCCAGCAAAGCTACATTGAAATCATGCAGCTTGCGAAAGCCCAAACCACCCTGTGATTTTCTTTTGCACATTGAGGCCCAACTTCTCCAATTAATACCTCTGTCCTTATTTCCTGAAGATCTCCAGAAAAACCTAGACATTAAGCCTTCCATTTCCGTACACATTTTCTGAGGCCATAGAAATATGCTCATAGCATAATTAGGAACTGCTTGAGCCACTGACTTGATCAAAATCTCCTTCCCTCCCTTTGATATAAGCTTCTTATCCCAACCTTGAATGCAATCCCTCATTCGATCCTTTAAATAACCAAACACAGCCGTTTTGTTTCTATTAATGGTATTTGGAAGACCCAAATACTTGGTCTGCTCATCCGCCTCATGGAAACATAATAAGTTGCAGATAGCTTGTCTGACCTCCTGGTGAGTATTTCGACTGAAGAATATAGAAGACTTCTCAACATTAATTTTCTGTCCCGAAGCCTTCTAAAAAATTGCAAGCAAATTATTAATCTGAACAGCTTCATCGCATTTTGCTTTATAGAAGATGTAAGTGTCATCAGCAAAAAACATAGAAGAAATAATAGGAGCACCTCTTGCTATTTTGATACCAGTGATCAGCCTTCTTCTTTTGAAATCATCAAGCACAACTGTAAGCCCTTCCATACAGACAAGAAACAAATATGAAGATAGTGGATCACCCTGACGAATGCCCCTCTCTAGAATAATTCTGCCAAATTCTTTCCCTCCATGACTAATTTGATATCTAGCCGATGTTACACTTTCCATTAGCAGATTCACCAAAACTGTTGAAAACCCCAATTTAGACAACATTGCTCTTAAAAATCCCCATTCAACACGATCATACGCCTTACTCATGTCCAACTTAAGAGCCATTGAACCCATCTTTCCTTTTGTTTTTCGCTTCATAAAGTGCATAACTTCATGAGCAATCATTGTATTATCTGTAATAAATTGCCCTGGAATAAAAGCGCTTTGATTACACGATATGATCTGATTTAGCACTGTCTTAAGACGATTAGCAAGCACTTTAGAAGCTACTTTATAACATACATTACACAATGAAATCGGTCTGAGATCAGTCATATTAACAGGCACTTGCTTCTTAGGAATTAAAATGATAATGGCATCTGGGATGCTCTGCTCAAACTTTCCAGTTGTAAAGAACTGCGTCACCAACTCAACTAAGTCTGCACCTATAATTTTCCAGTACTTTTGGTAGAAGCCAGGGCTCATACCATCGGGCCCTGGAGATTTGTCTGGATGCATAATAAACAGTGCTTTCTTAACTTCATTCGCTTCCACTGGACCTGTTAAATGCTGATTTTCTGAACTCAAAATCCTCTCACTGACACAACTGATGACCTCTTCCCACTCTGTCTGAGAAGCTCTAAAAAGATCACTGAAATAACCTTCCATGACCTCCTGCAAACCTGAGTCCCAATCCACCTCCTTTCCATTACTATCTTGCAGCTTTGTTATCTGATTTTTCTTCCTACGAACTTTAGCTGAAGTATGAAAGAACTTGCTGTTTTGATCACCTTCTCTTAACCAAAGCTGCTTAGAACGTTGTCTCCAGAAAATTTCTTGCTGGCTATAAATCTTAGTCAACTTCTTGGACTCCTCTTGATATAATCTGATCGAATTTTGCGTCTCTTTTTGCCTTCACTGATTTCATGATTCGTTTACACTCATTTATTCTTGTTCTAAAGCTTCCCGTAATTTCTTTACCCCACTTCATTAACAACTCTGAACATATTACTATCTTCTCCTTCAGAGTTTTTCCAGAATTCGAACTCCAAACATCCTTCACAATTTCACCACACATTGGATCCCGTAACCATGCATTCTCAAATTTAAAGCGCCTGCCTGTAGTCATCATAGGAATGCTGACCGGTTTAAGTAATAAAGGGCTATGATCTGAGGTTGAAACTTCCAAATTTGATAACTTGGCCTCTATAAAAACCTGTAAAAAACTACTTGAAGCTAAAGCTCTATCCAACTTAACTTCAATCCATTGATCTTTCCCGTGGCCTCTTTCCCATGTGTATCTGTATCCTTGTAATTCCATGTCATTCAAATCACAATCATCTAACACTGATTGGAAGCATCTGATTAACCATATCGGATACGGACGCCCACCCTTTTTATCCTCCTCATTCAGAACGTTATTCATATCGCCTATCAAGCACTAAGGCACTGCACTTTGATTATTCAGACTTCTTATAAGGGCCCAAGTTTCCATCCTTTTTGTTCGATCCGGCTCGCCATAAACTCCTGTTAAACGATACTTTTGAACACCCTTCATGTCGATCATAACATCAATATTATTTTTACTTAAAGACAGTAAAGTAACCTTCTCCTTATTTCTCCAAAGAAAAGCAAGACCCCCACTGTGTCCTTGAGAATCAACAGCTATAGCACCCTCAAAACCTAACATGTCTCCAACTCTATCAACTTTATTCTTATTGCAGAGAATTTCACAAAGAAAAACAAAATTGGGTTTCTTCTGGAGTACAGACTCCTAAAGGAATTGTAAGGCCCATGGGGTCCCAAGCCTACGGCAATTCCAGCTAAAAGTACTCATTGTGATAGGCAGACCTCTGCACCGAAGCCCGCCTTTTGCACATTTTTTGGATCATTACTAATCCTTAAAATTATGTTGGAGTCTTGGTCCATAAATTCCCTTGCATCTTCCTCTTGGCCCACTTGTATTTCTTTATCTATATTCCCCTCCGTATCTGCATTCGGCCCATATCCAGTCTTTCTTTTTTTGTTATTGTCAACAACTGTGATCCCTTCAATTTCGGTCTCTACTATATCTTCCCTGATTGATAGAGCGTTTGAATTTGAATAAACAAAATTAGCGCTCTTTTTACCAGCTTCCTGATTTTGATATTGGACCATCCCCTGATATACTCCTTTGTTTGGATATGCATTATCTTGTTTCATACTGCAATTTCCAACAACTTCTCCCTCCTTATCACCCATATTACGCTGCATATCCCTGTAATCATGGATCTTACCACCTGTCACGCCTGTCATTCTATCGTCTTCGTTTACCTTCGTCTTCTTCGCTAACAGTTTCCCTCCATCAGCATTTCGAATCCATTGATTCTCCCTTGCAACAACTTGGTTCTTCATTGGTGCTCTTAGAGATGCATCGTATTTCCTATCCCCAACCTTACCTTTATCATCAAAAAGGATTTCACAGAACTTTTCAGAATGGCCTATCAATCCACAGTAAAAACAGAAGGATGGAAGACGCTCGTATTTGAATTTTATCCACATCCAATCTCCTCTTGGCTTCTTAATACGCATTTGATTTTTTAATGGCTTATGAACATTAATAGCCACCTTGATACATAAGAATTGTTTCCATATCCCATGAAAGTTTTTTGGATCTGACTGTAAGAACTTCCCAACATAATTTCCTATGGACTTTAGGATGGACTCCGAATTGAACCCAACTGGTAAATCATAGACTTGAATCCACATGTACAGTTCCTGTAACTTAATATCAGATAATTATTCTCCCACCTCCATTCTTTTGACTAATAGAGCTTGATTATTAAACGTCCATGGGCCATCATCTAATACCCTCTGCATATCCATTTCATGGAAAAACTTGAACAAAAAGATGTTGGGAATGATTGTCTCCTCCATGAACACTCCTTTCACAGGTCTCCAAACAGATGACAGAGTATCCTGCATAGCTATAAAATAAATCTTTCGATTCATTAAGAAACTACCCACCAGACATAGAGCCAAATCTGATTTTGGACCCACTTCTTCATCCTCTTCCAGAACCAAACCTTCCTCATCATTATCCTCAATTGATAGATTAGCATACCGCTCCTCAATATTTTGTTTAGATGAACTTGCCATTCGAAAGAAAAACTCAAGAGAAAAGCTGAATAAAAATGATAATAAGAATGAAACAGAACGACACGTCAAAAGACGAGACCTCAAAAACTCATCATAAGACGAGACTCGTGAATTTTTCGGGGGTTTTTCTTTCTTCACGTATTAGTCGCTTGTCTGAGTCATTTCTTTTTTTTCTTTTTTTAAGAATTCCTTAGTCTTCGATTATCGTCCCGACACTCATTCACTTTGTCTGATATACATAACTTTGCTTCTTTATTTTATAATTAATTTACTTATTACGGTTCGGTAACTATTCATTTTATGTAAAAAAAATCTCCTGACTTGAAATGCATCGTGTTAATGCAATCTACCGTACTGATGAAATCCCCGTAACAAGAACAACCATCTAATTTGATATCTTTGTAACGACCATGCTATTGGTGTATCCATTCTTCCTTGCTCGCAGATGTCCACCATTTTCGGCTTGCAATCATATCTATATTTGATATGTAATTCCACCTGCTACACATGACTATTCCACTTCTTATAAAATCTTCAAAGAATAGACTTTACACAAGAGAAGAGTTTATGTATATGATTGTGATTGAAAACCTGTGTAAAGAACAACAATGCAACAACATAATTGGAAGAATCCATAAGTCAATAAATCATAATTGAAGGAGGAAAATGGGTGAGGATTTAGATATGAATGAGACAACCATATTTGTACTCAAGATGGCCAGTCTTTCATATTCTATGGCATACAACATTTGATTAGGTAGCGTCCCACCAAACGCATTGTCATTCCGACAAAGCGTCACACCACAACACTTTTTGTCTCAATCAGAAAGCAATATTTTGAGAAGAGAAATAATTCGGAAGGAACATAATAAAATTTCTTCTTTGTTTAATTATTAAGAAAAGGATACAAAGAGTAAGTATAGTAAAGAGTAGAGTTCTATGGAGTCCGCCTTTAATTGGAGTCCTCGGAGTCCATATATGTTCTGCAAGTAAAATATAGCTTAAAATATTGCAAAACATATTATTTTTCGACAAACATCACTATTCTATCAAAAATCTTGTAGATTGCATACATTTTACAAGCAGAAAATTGCAAAAATATATATTCTACAAAACATGTTTAGTTTGCAGAACATAAATGTTCATGTTGCAGAACATATTGCAGAACATACATATTGTACCGTAAATATATGAGATTTGCATGATTTTGTTGAAGTTATGCTATTTGTGTAACATGTTTTGCAAAATAACACGTTTTACAATATATTTTATTTGCAGAACGTAGATGGACTCCGAGGACTCCGATAAAAAGGCGGACTCCATAGAACTCAGCCCGTATAGTAAGAGTAAATATATATATATTAGTGAATACTCCATAAGCATAACATTAGAGGAAAAATTACTAGATTGGATTTGGCCCACAAATAACTATTTGGGGTTTCAAGGGGAGAGACAAAGAAAGGGATACTTTTTAAGAAAACAAGAGGCTCTACACCTTTAGTAAGGATAAAAGAGGCTTTATAAGGGGAGTGAAGGAGGGCTAGGACAGGGGAAGAAGGAGGCTAGGAGAAGAAGGCCGCACTTTGAACTTTAATGGACCCTAATTTAATAGACGGCCTAGACTAAATAATTTAAAAAATCCCTAATTCCAATGGCTGATTAAAATCCTAATTAAAATTTACAACTCACATATCTAGCAAATTCACTCCTCCATCATATTCACTAAATCAAAAAAAATCAATTATATCATGTTTCTGCAAATAAAACTTTAAATCATGAAAAATAATTAATAAATACTAGAACTGTTTTTACCAAGTTAGTATTATATTTTTTAGTAAATATTATATTTATGAGACTGCAAATTATTTTTCTTAATTTTGATGTTGATTATTAATAAAAAAAATATTTAATTTTGGAATATATTTTAGTTTTTACTATTAATTTATTATATGGCACTAAAATATAAAGTTTACTTTCTGTTTACAACACTACTCAATAAAAAATATTTTAAAAAATAGGAAGTGATATAATTTTTTTATTTATGAGGCACGCATATAAATATTTTCTTTTCTTAATTCTATTATATGATAAAAAAATTATTTTTCTTTTTACGAAATGAAAATTATTTTATACTACTCTGATACAATGTGATAACTTTGTTTATGCAAATCACATTTATCTATGTGGGTCTTGTGTGTATATTTTAAAATTTATTAAATTTAATTTATTTCACAAATTTGTAATGCAAAATGATTGAAATTTAAGAAATACTATAAATAAAATTTATTGAGGAATTAAATTATTTCTTAATTTATTGTATGGACTTAAAAAGGAATTAAAATGAGTATCCATTAATTGTTAATCTTTAGAAATTTTTAACAACATGAAAGATAAATGTAGAAGAATATAAATAAAATTCGTTATTATATAAATTTTACTACATTAGTGTACCGTAACTGTAATATCCGGGATATCGTGTAAAATTATTTTTATCAATAAATGAAATAGTACCTACGACATCACCCCTTTAACATCGGTTAGAAATGTCACTGAAGTTAAAAGCAGTTTTAACGTCGGTTACTTTAAAACCGATGTTAAAGGTGTTGTAAGACATCAGTATATCAGTATCTAAACCAACTGATGTCTATAATCATTTTTTTTTAAAAAACGGCCGCTTCTTTCTTTCCCCCGTAAATACACCAAAAAATTCCCCTTTAACCAAATTTTTTATTTTCAGTTTCCCCCCATTAAACAAAACAGTTTCCCCCCTCTCTCTGTCATTCTCTCATCTCTCTCATTCTCTCTTCTCTCTTCTCTCTTTTCTCTTCTCTCTCACTGTCTTGTCTCTCTTCTCACTCACTCTCTTCAACCTAAAACCCCTAATATTTATATGAATTAATAAACTCGATTAATTCATAAATCGAGGTCGATTGGTGCTAAAGAGCCTTGAAGGAAGTCTGGACCACTCGATTAGTGTGTGAAAAGTATGTTTTTTCGAATTTAATTTCAAATTTTATGTTTTGATTTTAATCGTGTTTGTTTTTTCTATTTTATGTTTTTTCGAGTTTGATTTTAGGTCTCTGGAGATGGGTTTGGTTAATCTTGAAGTGGGTTTGCTCGATTAGGTAAGATTTCACATGCATTTGTATGTTTTGTTACTTTAATAGATGCATGTGTTCCTTTTTGTTCTTGTTTAATTTTAATAGATGCATGTGTATGGATCCTGTTTAGTTTATGTTGAGTATGTTCTTGTTCTTGTTATGTTTAGTTTATGTTGTTTATGTTGTGTTCCTCACTGTATGTTCTTCTTTATGTTCTTGTTTATGTTCTTGTTTATTTTAGGTGTGGAATTGTATATGTATAAACATGTGTAGTTGTACTAATTAATTTATATATTTAATTATACGTGTTACAAGCATTTATATTACAAGCTTGACGAGGACGATATGTATTATGTTTTACTGGTATATATCTGATTTGGCATACATCATTTGACAAATTTTGTGTGACAGGAGTGCTTACTGGGTCTTCTGGAGTCGAAGACATCAAGTTGAGTTTCTACCTGCTGTAGACCTCATCCTGGTGAGCTAGACTTCTTCTTTTTCTCCTTCATCATTATATGTGATGATATATTTTGAGATAATTCCATCTTATTAGGTTATGAAAGATGGATGGATTACACAATCCGGAAAATATGGCAAATTACTTGATTCAGGGAATGACTTTATTGAACTTGTGGTTGCACATAAGACAGCTTTATCTGTACATAAGACAGCTTTATCTTTTTAGACGCTGGGCCAGCTTTAAAATCTTCTAATCTCGGTGAGAATAGCAGTACAGTGAGTTTTCAGGCCTCGTAACAGACTGTAGATGTTCAGAGCGCTGAACCATCGGATGAAACAGTAGGAACGAAAGGACGACTTGTTAATGAAGAAGAAAGGGAGAAAGGGAGAGTCGGCTTCTTAGTCTATTGGAAATATGTGACAACAGCATATCGGGGTGCACTCATACCCGTTATTCTGTTATCACAAGTTTTTTTTCAAGTACTTGAGATTGGAAACAATTATTGGATGGCCTGGGCAACTCCTGTGTCAAGGAGTGTGGCTGTTGCAGTTAAAGTTTCTACTTTAATAATATTTTATGTAGCCTTGGCAATCGGAAGTTCTTTTTACGTACTTGGAAGATCCCTATCTCTTTCAATCGTTGGATACTAGACAACAACACTGCTCTTCTACAAAATGCATGTTTGCATTTATCGTGCTCCAATGTCTTTCTTTGATTCTACTTCAAGTGGATGCATCATAAATAGAGTAAGTGCATTGAACGGATGGTACATTTAATACAAAAATAGGATGTCTGTATAATTAACTTTTTTTCAGGGATCTACAGACCAGAGCACGGTTGATTTGGACATGCCCAATCAAGTTGGTATATTTGCCTTTTCAGTTATACAGCTTCTAGGGATTATTGCAGTAATGTCGCAGGTGGCATGGCAGGTCTTCCTAATTTTCATTCCCGTTATTGTAATTTGCATTTGGTTATAAGTACATTTGTGTCCCTTTTCTTAGTACTTGTTATCCTTTATTGTTGTAAGGATATTTGGTTGAGCGTTCTAAAAGAAAGAAAAAGAAAATGATATGAGCAATTCACCTCTACTCATAGTTCTAAGTTTTTCATATCTCCTTCTGTAAACTTCACTGTTGGTATAGAAAATATTCAGAAGCATACAAGTTTTAAGCATAATTGTATTTTCCATTATAACTTGTCCTTTATCCTAAGCTGCATGTCATATTTTTATACTGCAACAATATTATCTACCTTCAGCACGTGAGCTGGCTTGTTTAGTTAGAGTGCGTCAAGCTCCAATTATACAAAAATTTTCTGAAACAATCTCAGGATCAACCACGATTAGGAATTTTGATCAAGAAAGCAGATTTCAGGAAATAAATATGAAACTAATCGATGGAAGCTCCCGGCGAAACTTTCATAGTTTTAGTTTAAGGGAGTGGCTGACCTTTCACTTGGATATATTGTCTTCTCTAACATTTGCATTCTCGTTAGTTTTCCTGATCTCTGTCTCTCTCGTTAGTGGTTTAATTCTTGGTAATTCTTATTTTCCATCTGATTTTGCTTCTCCACATTCTTAGTTTTTTTGCCAACATTAGTGACATATTGGTTTGCAGGCATAGCAGGCTTAGCAGTTACTTATGGCCTCAACCTAAACCAGTTACAAGCTTGAGTAATATGGAGCCTCTTTAATCTCGAGAATAAAATTATATCAGTTGAAAGGATGTTTCAATACACTTCCATCCCAAGTGAGCCTCCTCTTATCTTACAATCAAATAGGACAGTTGATCACTGGCCATTGTATGGTAAAGTTGATGTCTACAACCCACTATGCCATAGATGGCCTATAGTTACAACAGACCCAAAAAAAATGTTACCACAACCAACAAAAGCCCTATGGTAACATAAAAATTAAGTTTCTTTTTTTCGAGTTACCTTTGGCCCCAAAGGTAACATTCTTTTGCCCTGTTGCAACCTTGAATTTTGTGTACAATAGGCTACAAAGGTAACATCAAAGTATGTCTATAGTATCACACTATACATGTTACCTTTGCACTTAAAATTTGCAAAAAATGGGCCCCACATGTAAGGCCATTCTGGGCCCCACATGTGGGTCACCAAATCATTATAAAAAAATTTCCCTGCTGTAACAGTTTTATAATAATTGTATTATATTATACTAATTTTTTTGTAATATTGAAGTAAGTAATGTAACATATTTCTCAAAAAAAATTGGACATGATTTGTTTGTAAATTGAACATGCCATAAACCTATTTTTCATACAAGTCAACAAAATAAACAATTCAAACCACCAAACTTCAAATCAATTTTCACAAACCCCCACAAAATACTACTTCAGTTTTCACACAATTCACCAACAACTTCAAGTACTACAAAAAACTATTACTTAGTCTATAGTCTAGGACGATAAATAGACATCTGAAATTAATAAAACTTAATACTAGTATGCAAATGAAGATATGTAAAATGATACACATCTGAAATCTAAAGGTAACTGGTATGAGGTTAATCACAGTCGACAAAGCACACCTTCCCACCTTCCCTGTCTGCATTTAAGTTTTTGCTCCAGCCCACACTTGCTGTACTCAAAGGTCTCATGTAGTTCATATAGTTTTCCCTTTGAAGTAGCAATGCTTCAAACTCCCATTACTGAATGAAAAGCATGTTTGGTGTTCTGCTTGTGCATTTGAAAATATTTGGGATAAATGAAATTAGACATGAAATTAGTTAGCTCATTTACGATTTCCTTTTGTCTTGTTGTGCTCGGATAGAGTTAGTCTAGGGATGCTAACCTATGATCGAATTGAAATAAAAGCACGACAGTGGGCTAAGCTAAGCAGCCACCTCTACAAAACCTATCACAAAATAAGTAGCACCAATATTATCATAATTTTGTTCTTGAGTAAATGGTTTAAATACCTCTGTTTTGTTATGTGAGGGGAGAGCAGAGCTACGTGATGGTTCCACGAGAAAAATATCATCTTGTTTTGTTATTGTAATAAAGATATCTTCGGTATATTTTAGCTAGTTAATGAGTGTAGTAAAATGTATTTTTTCCATGAGATAGCGGAAAAAGGTTTTCCTGGCTTATGTTTATACTTGTTGATGTTCTACTGCCATTCTAATTTCCTTATACTTGTTGATTAATTTGGTTTCTTATTAATATAAGATGGATAGGTCATGGTTATGAGCTGATAGAAGAACGAAAGAGTTTCAAAGAGGCGTTGAAGATTTATTATTGTTTGCATATGGAATGGGGTATAACGAAGAAAAGATTAGTTGTCCATGCACAAGGTGCGCACATAGTAAATCATGGAAAGCTCAAACGGTTAAAAATCATCTTTTTCAATATGGTATCGATCAAACTTATATATGTTGGATATGGAACGGGGAGTCAAATTTAGTAGAAAGTCCTGTACCGACTGAAACAGACAGTACTACAGAATCTATTAATCAATTTTCCACAGGAATGGATATACCTGAGGATGATGAAGATGATATTTCTTCTGATTCTTCAGATTTTATCAACCATGTTAAAGGCGAACATCAGCCACTTTATCCCGGATGTGAGAGTTACACTAAGTTAAAAGCTTTAGTTAAGTTGTACAATTTGAATGCGATGCTTGGTATGTCTGATTCATGCTTCTCTGATGTTCTACTACTAATCGGGTCTATGCTCCCGAAAGGCAACAATATTCCTTCTTCCTTCACTGAAGTGAAAAAAACCTTATGTTCATTAGGAATGGGGTATGAAAAGATACACGCATGTCCGAATGATTGTTTATTATACCGTGGTGAGAGAGATGAGGATGAGACTATATGTCGCATATGTAAAGCCTCTAGATAGAAATTGAATCGGAAAGGAGTGGAACTGGAAGGGGTCCCTTCTAAGGTTTTATGGTATTTTCCGTTGATACCGAGATTAAGAAATTTATTCAGTACACCGCACATTGCAAAAGAAATGACTTGGCATGACACTGGGCGACAAAAGGATGGTAAAATGAGGCATCCAGCTGACTCAAAAACATGGAATGACACTGGGCGACCAAAACTGGCCCGAATTTGCATCAGAGACCAGGAACCTTCGATTAGCTTTATTTGCTGATGGTTTCAATCCCTTTCATGGAAACCATACTGATCACTCAAGTTGGCCTGTTTTGCTATCAATTTACAATCTTCCTCCCTGGCTTTGTATGAAGAGAGGATATATTATGCTGTGTTTATTGATATTAGAACCAACTGAGGAAGGAAATGATATCATCGTGTACCTTCAACCACATATAGAAGATTTACAGGAGTTGTGGTGAGGGAGACAAGTGTATGACACATATAAGGAAGAATCTTTCATACTTAGGGGCATTTTATTATGGACAATAAGTGATTATCCAGCCTTAGGGAACTTGTCGGGAAACGTCATTAAAGGTTATAATTCTTGTACTGTATGCATTGATCAAACAAAAGCTACCATGCTTGTTAATTACCGCAAGACGGTGATCATGAGGCATCAGAGGTGGTTGCCCCGTCATCGTCCGTATAGAAAGCAAAAATCAGCTTTTGATAACACGATAGAGAAGGAGGGTGCTCCTATTCCGTTAACTGGAGAGCAAGTTTTTCAAAGAGTATAACATCTGAGGGGTCATGTCTTTGGTAAGACACAACGCCCACTTCGATGGAAGAAAGGTGAAGCTCGACCCATATGGAAGAAGGTTTCTATATTCTTCCAACTCGAGTATTAGAAGTTTTTTCCAGTCAGGCATGTCCTCGATGTGATGCACATCGAGAAAAATATATGTGAAGCTTTACTTAGAACTTTTCTAAATATTCCGGGAAAGATAAAAGATCGGGAGTCTGTCCGTCTTGACATGACTAAAATGGGAATAAGAACAGAGTTGAGGCCAAAAAATCCCGGAAAGAAAGAGAAGGTGTCGTTGGCGTCATGGAACTTATTACATGCTGAAAAAACTGTTTGCTCATCCTTTCTTAAAATAAAGTTACCGGATGGATTTTGTTCAAATATCAAAAATCTGGTAAATATGGAAAATCTGCAACTTGGTGGAATGAAATCGCATGATTGTCACACAATATTGCATCATTTGCTTCCATTTTCAATTCGATCAGTACTGTAAAAAGAAGTCAGGTGCACAATTCTTAAGTTTTGTCTCTTCTTCAAGGCAATTTACAGTAAAGTCATCGATATAGATAAACTGGAAAAAATCCAATCTCAGTTGGTGGAAACATTATGCAAGCTTGAAAAGCACTTCCCTCCCTCGTTCTTTGATGTGATGATCCATCTCTCAATTCATCTTGTGAGAGAGGTTAAACTTTGCGGGCCAATATTCTTACATTGGATGTATCCTTTTAAAAGATACATGAAGGCGTTTAAGGGATATGTACGGAATTCAGCTCATCCTGAAGGATGTATTGCCGAGGTATATGTCATCGAAGAGGCCGTCGAGTGTTTGGTAAATTTTGAAGAAGCTACCACAGGATTTGTCGCGAAATCCTAGGCAAGAGCAGAATGCTGGCAGACCCTTATTTGGTGCAACTATGATAAAGGCAATCAATCACGAATTGCACCTAGCACATTTGTGTTTTTTTCAAAATAGTAATGACATAAGGCCATATTTTGATTAAGCAGTTATTGAAATATGTGTGTGTGTTATTTCCTTATTTTGTGCATTTTGATCAATATATAAAATCCGTGGATTTTACTCGCAGGGGGCATATGGCATCTTTGATGACGAGATTCAAACACCATGAAAATGATGAAGTCTGGCTAAAAAATAAGCAAAATGATACATTCCCCACATGGTTTAGGAAAAAGGTATGATTTTTATTTGGTTTTAACATTATATGTAGGCCTAATTAATATGCTCACAATAATTAGTCATACTCAAAGATGTTAATTTAACAAATCTAGAACTCCACACTATCAGTTTCTACATATTTCAAATTCAATAATTAGTAATTTTCCTCGGATGCATATTACATTTTTGATACATTAAAAAGAGAATGATTATCACACAAGAGAAGAATGCAGTAAAATACCTCTCTCAACCTATATTTTCTAGTTTTACCCTAATAAAAGACTTGTTATTTTACATGTTGTCTCTATACTTTCATTTCTGTTTCCTGTGTGTTATTTTTACATTTTTCAAACTTTCCTTTATACCATTAAATAATAGTACTTCCACTAAAATGCTCTACTTCTGCAACTAAAAGTTTAGACAGAAAATAAGGGGAAATATAAAAACCAATAGATTTATAATCAAAAAATAAGTAAAAAGATAGCTCAAGACTTTTATATTCTTATAGTAGCATGAAGAAAATTTAGTTTGTTTAAAAAAGGTGAAAATAGGAATAGCTATGTCTATCATGATAATCAAATATTAAATACTACAAATATAAAAATAATTTAATATGTCTTTTCTCACTAAAATATAATGAACCTCTCTTTTATTATTTCACTTATAAAATTGTATAATAATTTAACTTTCCTGCTCTGGCTAAATTTAATAAATTTGTATACATTAATAGTTTGGTTTGCATAATATATGTGCAAGGCCTAGTCACCCACACTATTGTGGAAATTAATAACCTTTTAAGTTAAATTTATACTTTATCAAAAGAATTTATATAATTACATTTTGAAACACCATATAAAATTGAAACCATGATATTTCACTCCCTAGTAATATGAAATAATTAGTTTTAAACAAATTTTTTTGGACAGATTGAATGAGAATTGTTGGACGAACACAATACTATAACTGACGAGATAAGATGGATAGCAGAAGGCCCGAACAAGATTGTGCCTACATTTAGAGGATATAAAATCAACGGTGTTACTTATAGCAGGAAGGAGCGTGATGATAAACGGCAAGTTCAATGCAGTGGTGTTTGTGTGGTTGCAGATACAATGCTTGTGCAGGGTAAGGATAAGAATATTGAACATACTTCGCACACCTACTACGGAGTGATAACAAGTATCTTGGAGTTAGTATATAACAACTTTCGAGTTCCTGTATTTCGTTATAATTGGGTAGATATCAACAAAGGGGTTAAGGTAGATAACTTGGGATTTACACTGGTTAATTTAAATAAATTAGGCTTTATAAATGATCCTTTTGTGCTAGGTAAACATGAGCAAGTATGTTACATTGAGGATCCTCTTGAAAAAAATTGGTCTCACTACACCATAAAATGCCTACTGTAACACCAAAAAAACGTTGCATTAGGGGGTAAATATGTTGCTCTTGCCCCATTTTTAAGCTAAGGTAACATTTTCTTAAAGATAGGTTTTTCTATGTCGCCTTAGGCGTCTAAGGTAACATCTTTGGTGCCTAAGGCAACATCGTATTTTAACTTGTTTATCTGTTGCCTTAGCTTGCTTATGCAACATAAAGAAAGATCAGTTGTAACTTATTTTTTTGTTACCTTAGAGTTTTGAAATGTTTTAAAAAATGGGCCCCACAGTGGGACCCAGTAGTTGACATGGCAAGTGTAGGGCCCATAGTGCTGAGTTGTCTTGATGACGTGGCAAGTGGACCCATAGAACCTAATGTATCACTTGGAAAAGCTGTTGTAACATTATAACTAGTCTAATAAAATGTTTTAAACATAATATGGTAACAGTTTACGAGGCTATTGTAATACTTTAGCACAAACAAATTGAAATGCTTATTATGTAAACTGAAAAATCCCAATTATACAATTTCATAACTATAAAATAATGCATCCAACCCAAAGATTAAACATCCAAATATACAACCAAATTAAACGTCCAAGCTAACTATAAACTAGTTCACATTTTTCACTTAACAACAGCCCAAGATTATAAATTTTAAAAAATACTACTAGACCCTAATGCTTAAATTTGCTTCACTTTCTCCTCGACTCCACACCGGTATTTCCCTTTTTATACACGTGAAGCTTTCTCTTGTAAGTCTTCTTTGTTCCCTGAAATATTAACTAAGTTATTTGCAAGAAAGAAATCAAAACTGCAAATCTTGAATACCATATCAAAAGGCCTGTAGAAAATACTTATTAAAAAATTATTCTTAGATCATTGTTATTTGAATATTTGTACTGCTATAAAATAGCATCCTAAATTGAGAATTATATGCACGAACATAATTGATTTACAGTTTTTTGAAATGACGTTGTTAGTCAATAAAATACCTATATTTTAATTGGAAGCCACAAAGATGCAGAACTGTATTAAGAAAAATTATATAGGAACAAAACAATTGTTCTTATCCCCAAGTAAATATGTTTAAAAAAATGTAGGTAAGCTAATTAACAGAGCTAGAGCTGTTTATCAAGTGCTTGTTATCAGCTCGCTTAACTCTCACATGAGCAGTAATGCTTAGTGTTAATTATACGAGATATGATCCTGGCAAGTCCAATTACTAACACCCTGAGGTTTTAGGAGAACTGGTAACTTAAAACATTGTAAGAACTCCCGTTAAAACCTTGAATTAATACACTTGAACTTGTTTTATTCTAGTTTCACATTGTTTTATTCTAGTTTCAGAGGAAGTCATAAACATACCTACTTAGTATGTACCTGAACAAGCCACACTAAAGCATTGTACTGTTTACCACGAAATCGATACAAGAAAATTATCATAAACTATTCTATCATACCTCCTCCAAATGGGTTAGTTTGAAATACTTCTTTCCAATTTCAGTCCACCTTACTCTGTCAAACCCTTTACCACCATCTATCTCCACAAACCTAAAGAAAGATGACAGAAAAAAGGTAGGTAATTGGGAATGTGAAAATGTAAATAAGCAAAACTCCAAAATACAAACAAACGACTTGATTAATAATAGCATATTTATACCTATAATATGATAGTTTGTACATGAGACAAATGGTAAAAAAGCATCTCTCAACATACAAATTTAGCATTCATGATAGTAGTCTGACAGAGGCAGCTATAAAAGTAACCGAACAAGAAGGTCATCATGAAGTTAGAAAAAGCATTCAACCAAATTCAATATGTAAATATAACACTGTGGTAAAGTAACTACCAGACTGTACACGCAAATTATCCACAAAGACCAGGACATTTAGACGGAAATAAAATCTGCACAGAGAAAGAAATCCACCCACAAAAATACCACCCACCCCTGAATGAAATAAATGATCCCAAAAACAAAAAATCCAGAATTGTACCCCCCTTCCCCTTCGAAAACACAGAGATGCAACCCCTCACCCTAAACCCAACTCCTAATACTCAATCCAGACAAGTACAATACTGGATTAACAGCATAAAAAAATCATCACAGCAAAACCACAAACCCATAACATATAATAGACCCACCCGAGAGAACACCAATAAAACACCCCCCTACTCCAGCCAATAAATAACATAACTTACTAGACAGTCCTGGTTTCTTACGAGTTGGTTTCTATGTTAACATTCATGTATATTAAGAAAAACAATAATAATAACACTTACTAGACAGTGCTTACCGTGTCAAACAACTCTAAGATCCAGAACACCAAGGAAAGGCTTAGAAGCTGTGCTAACACGAGACGTTGAGGTTTCCACCATACATATATATTATTAAACAGCAAAAATTATGGACTGCAAAAAACTAGATATCTGCCACACGGTTACAGCAAAAATTATGGACTGCAAAAAACTAGATATCTGCCACACGGTTACGTATCTGGAAAATATCAGGCTACATGTCTATGAAATTATCAGAATACTACATAATTCTAATGACAGGATTGCTGTGACGGTATATATCTGAAGGAAGAGTGTGCTTAGATATAGTGTATCCAAATTATCCTAAATATACTTGCATGAACAGAAAAAAGAAAAAAAAATCAACAAATAAAGACAAGTGTAAAGACCAGTAAACTGCTGAAACTTGGTAATGACAATGCAAAAATACATGACCATACCTGTGCACCTGAAATATAACCTTTATGCTATTGATGGTAATATCTGGACTTGCTTTCACCACCCTTTCCCTTTTGTCATTCTACAAAGTTGTATAGATTAATTAGTAAAAAACTTGATGGTATACATGAAGGATAAATAGGTTTGAACTTCAAACAATCTCTCAATAAACATTCATACTGTATGAACAATTGTGTTATTACTAAAAAGTCTGAATATAACACTGTCAGTAAAATGGAGGAAAATAGAAACATGCTAAACTTATAACAGAAGGGTCTAAATTATGATCAATTTGGTTTGAACAAATAGTCTAATACTATAATCAAGGGTCTCAACCCATTTAGCTTAACAATAGCACAATGCAAGTAGATTGCCATAACTTCTAAGTTCGAATATACCTTTTGCAGCCCAGTATTTGAACAGAAGAATGCTAGAGTCGTAGTAAGTGGCACACCAGAATAGGCAAGCCAATTAATATCGAGAACATTTGATCCCTGAAAATAAAGTTGGGGAATAGATCAGATCATCTTTTAGTAAAAAAGTTGTTAATGTGAGTTATAATGTCTATACTCATAGAATAATCAGCATTTCTGATAAAAATATAAAAATTATAAAAATATAAAAAGTATAAAAGCATCTCTGTTTTTTACAAAAACTGCCTATATAAAAATATAAAATGTGTATTTTAATACACCGCAGGGTTGATGTTTCTAAAATTAAAAACATAAAAAGTAAAAATGAGTTAAATAACTGATGTACCTGATTAGCAAATCCAACGCCACAACCAAGGAAAATCCTACCAGCAATAAGCATGGTCAATTCATAGATCAAATATTAGTGAAACTTACAATTCAAAAGAATATGTGAGAAGAAAGAAAGAAGCGAGAACAAGGTATGAAAGATGCCTAATTTGCAAAGTTTTTTACAAAATTAAGTTTAATATGAGTTCTATTGTAACCTTTTACTTATACGTCCAATAAAGATTGAAGCCAAAATAAAGACGCAGCCTTCAACGATAACAAGTCTCTAACCTTCTTTTGCAACTAAGATAATGATATGATTAAAAAAGTGTACCAGGACTCTCTACATAAGTGAGTATTGACATATTGCAAGTTAAGTATCCATAAATTAAAAATACATTTAAATTTGATGGTGAATCAATTGCACAGAAGTATAACACCTTGTTACATTGTACCCAACCATGGTATAATTTGTTGTAATGTATCTTGAATGAAAGAGGCTAGACACGTAGCAAACTAATATAGGGTTTACAATAGAAATTGAGAAGGCAATTGTACCTTAAACTTTAGTAAATGGTAGCTGCTACATCATATATATCTTGTTTGTGTTTTAAAAGCTATTAGGATTCTGATAGAAAAGAAACAAAGTACAGCAAACGAATATGTACACATAACAAAAAAGATACAGAGAATGGTACAAAAAGATAAATAGCAATATTAACGCACACGTTAAGAACAGAATCACAACTTTCAAAAAGACATAATTTATACCTTGACAACAGGGGTGATTTCTTTCGCGGTGTTGCTCCATCACCCTTAACTAACACATACATCACCCTTCCAGAGAATTAACAATCCCGAAACTCTAACAAAAAATCCATCCGAATCAAATCCGTGATCAATCAAGTCGTAATAAAAACAGCAATTAACAATCACTAAAACTAATTTAGTAAATCAGATAACAAATAGGCCTTAAATCCATCAATAAAACAACTCGTCGCAGTAGAGAATCACCGAGAGTGTCACAAGGTGTAAGCGGAGCAATGTATTCATCAAAAAACAACACCAAACCAAAATTCACATTAGTATGGTCGTGTTACTTGTTATTCTTTCAATACCTGTGTGTTTCGAAACCGAAAATCGATCTGATTTCAGTGGAATCTCTTTGAGATCTATAAATTAAATCTTCGTTCTTCACCAGGTAAAATCTGTCGACCAACGGATTGGCTTCGGTGATGAAAGAATAGTGCACTAAGATCGTCTCTTGTTTGCGACATCTTCTTCGGCTGCTTCAATTAAACACAAAAAATCAGTTCGACACAATAACACAGATACACACACAATAACCAATAATTAGAAATCAATTGATATTCAGTTGAGCCCTAATTTGATATTAAAATCAATTGAACCCTAGGTTCAAATATAAATACCTAATTATTAACTAGAAAGTCCAAGTTATAGCGAGTAGATAGAGAAATAATAGATAGAGATCGAGAGAGAAAGAGTAATGAGATTGGAGAGAGCATAGAAGGGGGAGAGAGCAAAAGAATGTGAGAGAGTAATGAGATTGAGACTCTTTGGTTTTAGTGGGCTGAAAATAGGCGGCCTTTTACCAAAAAAATGGGCGCTCGGTTTGAATATTTTCATAAATTTTACCTCCTTATCAAATTTCTAAGATTCCATAAATCTATCTTCAAATAATTAAATATTATACTTATTTATTTTATTTTTTATATAAATATATATATATATTCAAATATTTTAATACTTTTATTTTTAAACTTATATAACAGTGCTCATATCAAGAGAACGATAATTTATATATTTTATTACTAATAAAAATTCTATTTTAAAATTTTATTAGGTTTATAATATTTTAACTTTTTTTTTGCTAATTAATTTCTCTTTTAACTTTTTTAAGTTTTAATATGTACAAAATTTGCATATCGTCACAGATTTTAATCATTCTATTTGTATATCATCCTGAATTCTTGAAAATGAATTTAAATTAATAATTAATCTTAAAAACAACATATTTATGTTTTAATACTCTAAGGTAACATTTTGACCAGAATGTTGCAAGCTGCAACATTTTTGACCTAATGCAAAACCACGGTTTTGCCTAAGGTAACATAAAAACACAATGTTAAATTAGCTCAATACTGCCCTATCTAAGGTAACATATTAGGTAACATTCTTTAGGTAGGGGGTTGCGATAGGCCATCTATGGCGTAGTGTCTGTTGTGATGAATTTACCGGAAAAGACCTACTATGACCACTGTGATGACGAAAATGATGGATCGGTAGAAATAGAACTTGAGAATGAGTTACATGTGCCAACTTTCGCGAATGATGACGAACATGACGAGGAAAAAGCTAGTTACATGAGGGATGAAGAAGAATGGATCCAACTTTCATGATGGTAATAAATTACATTTGTTTTAAATTTGAAGAAGAGTATACATATTTGCCTTTTATTACTATTTATTCACAATAATTTCTTCTTAATTTCTTAAATGATTCTATTTGTTGAATTTTTTTTAGTTAATATGTGTCATTTACGATTACTGTCTTAATATGCATGAATTTTTGAGTTTTATAAATTTTAATATATCTTAATTATTTGGACTTTTCCATGTATTTGGTTTCAAGTAATTATACTACGTATACATTAATAGTGTCATGAATCGTGTTCCTTTAATATTTGTTAATGTTTAAATTTTTATTTTGATTTCAGTGAATGATCCATTTTTTGAGCCTCATTTGAAACTACTTAACGGCAAGAAAATTTAGGTCATTTAATGATGATGTAATGTGCAGGGTTTACTGATGATTTTGATCAAGTTGAGATGATGTTGATCAAGCTAAGGTAGAAGAAATTTTAACAGTTTGGCCAATTTCGGCGGAAACCACTGTTTGATCTCTTTCTTGTTTTCCTAGTTGGTGCCTTGTATTCTACTATAATACGCTTCTTTGCCAACATAATTTCATGTTTTTTGTAGGCACTAGGATTATTTTGTTTATTTCTCGATTCATGGATTAACTTGTAAATTTGTGTAAGTATTTAGTTTATTTGATGAATGCAATATGTCCATTATTTACTCTTTTTAAAGAAATGTAACAACATTTTGCAGCTGTTGTATACTTTAAAAAGAGTAAAACTCGACATGTATGCTCTTATCGCCAAACTTAGAATTTAAAAGTTAAAACCATGATGAATATAAGTTAATTGTGATTTTGGTGGATTGTAAACTCACTACGAGAAAAACGTCAATAGACATCGGCTAAAAACCGATGTCTATGAATAAAAAAATGTGATGTCTTCGTGGGTGATGTTAAAGACCCCCCATTTAACATCGGTTTTAAACTAATGTGAAAGGGGACATATTTAACAACCCAACTAATAAAATTTCTCAAGATAATACTTATTTAAATCCAAACTCCATTAAAATCCGATAAAACTTTACAACTTCTCAAAAATACAATAAAGTTATAATTCTTGAATTAAAATACAACTAAATTACAACCATGCCAACAAACTCTCAGAGAAATCTAAGAAAGGCCAAACTACTCAAAGTTCCATAACTCGCACCCTTCCCATAAGTAGCCCGCCTAAGTAAGAATACCTGCTGGAGGAATACAAAGAGAACAAAGGATCGACAGTGAGCGAAAGGCTCATATACGGATATAAGACAAATCATAACTGATCAAATATTAAAAGATGACGAGGCTAAGAACACAACTGAATATTTGAATGAAGCACAATAATAATAGTGAATGAGATAATATAAAAAAAATGAATAATCAACTCACAAAACAAAACTAAATGCTTACCACCCAAAACTTATCATACTCTTACACATATCCTTATCAATTATAGATAATAATCATAAATAATTAAATCGAAAGAATAATGATAAAATGAAATCATACCCTTACACATACTCTTACACATATTCTCACACTTACAAAATAATACACAAACAATAACCCGCACTATAACATATATGATTATTAGTGTAGATGAATGCAAACTTTCACTACACCATAGATGGCCTATAGCAACAGCAAGAAAATGTTACAACAGGTAGAAAAATATTACCACGGCCAAAAAAAGCCCTATTGTAACATAAAAATTAAGTTGCTTTTTTTCGAGTTACCTTTGACCCCCAAGGTAACATTTCTTTTAGCCTGCTACAACCTTGAATTTTGTGTTTAATAGGTTTCAAAGGTAACATTAATGTATGTCTATAGTATCACACTATACATATTACCTTTGCACTTAAAATTTGCAAAAAAAATGGGCCCCACTTGTAAGGCCACTGTGGGCCCCACATGTGGGTCACCAAATCATTATAACAATTTTTTCCCTACTGTAAAAGCTTTTTAATAATTTGTATTATATTATACTAATTTATTTGTAATATTGAAGTACCTAATCTAACATATTTCTCAAAAAAACAATTTGACATGATTTGTTTGTAAATTGAACATGCCATAAATCTCTTTTTCATACAAGTCAATAAAATAAATAATTAAAACCACCAAACTTCAAATGGGTACAAACCCCCGCCAAATACTATTTCAGTTTTCACACAATCACCATCAACTCCACATAATCCAAAAAACAGGTACATAGTCTATAATCTAGGATGATATTAACAAAAAATTGACGATCAGTTTGACAATAATTTAGCAAGGCACAGGCTATTCTGATTTGTTCCTGCTCATCATTATTTTCTGATTCAGAGGATAAAGTACCATCCTGTTTAGCCACTGCAGGAAACAAATCAGTGAATATAAACCTTAAGTAAAAGAGTGCACTGGAATCAATTAAAAACTAGATATATGAGACTGAAAGAAAAATCCAGGATACAACTAAAGCAATCAACTTCCATTGGCACAATAAACACGTTGTACTGACAAACCAAAAATTTAAAATAATATGCAAATTCGGAATTATGTAGAAAGTGAGTGACATGTATCAACTTGAAGGTCTGACACTTGACCACCAAACAAAGTATCTTCAAGTGAAAGTGTAAGGTTACGAGTTTCCTTGTACGAATCAGTTGGCATCTTGATGTAAAATAGACCTACAATCAATGTTATGAGATGATTACAAGTCTTAAAGGGGGTGAAGAAACATAGAAAACAATTTCCTACCATCAAAGCATTACGGAATTTGTATATTTAGAGTTACTGGCATCAGGACAAAGTTGTGGATCCAATAACATGTTCATTCACAGTATACAGGCGACGTGCCAAGTTGGAAGGCTTCAAAGTGAAGGCAAAAATTAATACTGACCAAAAAAAATGGAAGACCTGGCATAAAACAAATTAGAGTATGATTTAATAGCTTTCAGAACCCAGCCTACACTGACTAGTCCATATTCAAGTCATCTGTAAAATAGGTATAAAAAAATTAAGGCAAGAGGGGTAAAAATATAGTAAGCTGGCTTACTGTTAGCATCCAAGTGGCATTTTTAACATTGCGAGGATTGGATTGCACGTATCGATGGTTGAATGTACATCCTGAATGCATGTCCACTTTGTGGTCATCTCGTAGATGTGAAATCAGAAAGGGAATAGTGCCAATTACAACGCACTCTGATCCAGCATATGGGCAATTGTATGGTTTAGAACTACATCCTTCTTCGTGTTTATGTTTGGTGTCATATGGAAATATCTCCGGATATCCTACTGTGTAATACTTACAAGGAAGTTGAAGCAATTCTGCTACATTCTCCTGAGCCAGGCACCTGATATATTCCAGTTCTTGTCTATAAGTGGGATATCGATTATGAACCTGCACTTTACAGGTTAAACAGAAACAAAGTGTGTCCGTTGTAACACTGCAAGGATGCATTCTGTGGCGAAAGGTAAATCACTAGTACTACCAACATTTGAGAGGAAGATAAATCATAAATACTTGTAAGTGAAACAACAGTAAATTGAGTGGCTAAAGTGGTAGAAGAAATTAAAGCAACTTGCCTCTACCATGCATATGGATCTTAATCATGCATGCACTCGTATACTCACTGAGCAGTCCAATTCCCAGTCCACAGCATAGGCTTGTTGGGACCAATACACAAAGGCAGCATTCCGCAAAGCTTAGCTTTCGAAATCCAATAAACAGGTAATAGATAAAACAGAATGCACAACACCGCAAGCAAAGAAAATGCAACTTTTCACATTAAAAAACAAACCCGAAATCCCCATTGCAATTAAATAAAGATTAGTCTAAACAACCAGTTAGCATTATCCACTTCTATATCAATACAAAACAATCCAAATTTAACAAAAATAATCTTTTGATATAAAAATCAAAACTTTAGAATTTAAATTACTAATAAAATTACTGAATAACCTGACAGAAGTAGTAGAATTATTAGAAAGTTGAGGCTGTGGTGCTGATAAATTGCAAAAGCAACGACCCCTTTTACCATAATCACCAAACAACTCAGCCCTTTTCTAGAAACCCCTCTGAATTCTACAAGAACTTATAAAATCACAAGAAAAATCAGCAAAACAATAGACATAATATACATACAAATACAGGAAATATGAATGTATATGTGTAGAAAAAGAGGGGTAAAGAATAGTAGAAGTACGTGAGTGGGGAAGTAGTGGAGAGATTTAGAAAGTGAAAGAGAATTGAAGTGCGGCTCATCCTTCTTCGATTCTTAAGCAAACCCCATGATTTTAGTTTTTAGAGTTTACAATTCTCAGTCCACAGCAGTGCCTTCCATTGCATATTTCTATCTGAAAGTTGAAAGTTCCAAGAATTAGAACTAATTTATACAAGGCACTTGGATAATCGTATAAACACTCAAACACTTTAGGCCAAAAAGATGTAAAAAAAAAATATTGCCCCGAGTCTGATACTTCTTACACATGTCCGTGTTTAAACACTACTCTAACAAAGAACATTTCATATTTTGCTACTTCACATCACTGTACTTAAAGCTTTCTTCAGAACTTAAGATAATAGCAAGCATCACAAAGTCATATGTAAGTAATTACAGATTAGCTTTGTGAAAGTAATTCAAAGCACATTGTTAATTTCCAACACAAGACAATCAGAAAGTACATTAGCTCTGTAGAAAAACACCATTTGCCACATTATTACTGCAGCAGAAATGCATAATCTAGAAATATGTAACAGGCACATGTTCAGTACCTGACAATATTTATTGTTGCATCTCCTTTAGTAAAGAAATTTCTCTAATAACATTGCTTCGCACTCCTTCATCTTCCTGCTCTAGTCGAATCTTCTTTAAAGCAATGGTTTCATTTGGGAAGCGGTCACGAGCTTTACAAACTACTCCATATGTTCCTTCACCAATCTTCTCAACTTTTTCATACTCCAATGTTTAAAAATTTTGGTAAATATAGGAAGAGAATATTAACGAGTACAACAAGATGGATTCTATTTAAACTTTGCAAATGATAGACTGACAAGTTCTGACTACCTTCACTTGGCTAGCCGATTCTACTTCATCGGCCTCTCTGAAAGTTCTTAAAATTGCAAGATCTGCAAAGGCTTTTCCCAGGTCTTCAGCAATCTGATAGGTCTAAAGAAGAGAGGAAAAGAGCAATACAGACCTATTGAGAGTAAAATAAATGCATTCTTACCAAAGTGAATGCGTGTTATGTGCTCACTCCTTGTGCTTGGTACTGAGAAACTTCTGCAGAAAAGCGATTCAATAGATCCCTCTCTCCCAGGCATAGAATATCCACCTGGGAATGATCAATTGTGAGCAACAAACGTTACTTAAAATTCAAAACTTCAATTTGAAACTTAAAATTCTAAAAACAAACTAATATATCAATATGCATAAAAACAGTGTAGCATACACACAAAATCAGAGAGAGGAGGAGAGGTAGTATATACATATACACACAAAATGAGAGAGAGAGAGAGAGATAGAGAAGAACCGCAAAAGGATATGACCCAAAATTAGCAGTAAATAAAAAATCCCCAATTCCAATTTAAAACCCTAATTTTGTTTGAAATTCGAATCGGTGAGATTTTATTGATATAAACCCCTAGCTCGAATAATCAATCTGTGAGGTTATCAATCTGTGAGGATGATAAGATTCGATTCAATTGAAAGCTTACTGAGGGATAGATCGTGTGAGAGGAGAGAGCGATCGAGCGAGAGAGGGAGATTCTCGAAGCCGAGAGAGGGAAATTTTGACTTTGTCTGCGAAATTGCCGCTTCTCCAAATATTTTAAGCCGAGCCCAACATTTCTAATTTCACTTTATTTTTATTTTTTTTATAAATTTTTAAATTTAAATACTGTTCAAATTTTTTGTTAAGAAAAAATGTGAGTTATTATATAGTACAGTTTATAAAATTAAAAAAATATATATAATTTATTAATCTTAGCTAATATTAATATTATTAATTAATTATATTACCAGAATAAATTAATTTTGAAGTTATATAATTAAATAAATTTTATTGTTTGTAAATATTATTTTTTTATCCATTAATACTCTATTGTAACATAGTATGTTACTCTATGTAACACTTTGAAACTATAGTAACATGTTATAAAGGCTATGGTAACATTAAAAATACTACGTTGCAGTAGGCTAAGATGAGCGTAGCTAAGGTAACATAATTTTGTAACACGCATGATTAAACCATTGCGATAGGCCATCTATGGCGTAGTGTTTAACAATTTCCAAGTAATTTTAGATGATCATATAACCTAATGATTAGGTCAAATACTGCAGCTATCTTTATTCTGAAAAAATGTACTTAAAACAGTAATGGAAGATAATTGTTAGAGATCATGCCTATCAACTAGAACATTGACCAAGGCTGGATTCTCATGCTGTTTGTATGAGAACTTAAATAAAATAAAAAAATTGCCTTCTCAAATCTAAATAAGCAAGGATTATAGTCATGAAAAATTTGACTAAATACCTCAACTTGTCGTTGTAGTGATTGAACATAATTAATGATTTCATCCAACATAACTCCTTTACCAGTGAACTAAAAATATAACAGCAATATTTAGTGAACTTCAAAAGAAGCACTTTAAATGTATAAGGAGGTATAGTTAACAGTTACCCAATTATTTTTTGAATAAACTAACCTTGCTCCAACGTGGTACAAGATCCTGAAGAAATTTCATTCTTTCACTGATCTTGACAAATATTCACAAATCGGAACCACCAATAGAGACCCGTATACATAAAATATTAACAAATCCACTGGGATTTGTATTAAAAACATCTAAAAAGTATTTTGTGCCACAGAAACTAGCATATTAATGTTGTGCAACTATTACATAAATAAACAAGCAACAGAGAAAGAGAGTCAAATACGAGATCAAAAGCCGAGGTTTGCACTTGTAACCAACACACTGTATTACTGAGATTGGATTGTTGAACCTATCAAAAAACATTGTGAAAAATTAATCAGAAAATCAAACACATAAGAATCACATAAAATATCAAAAAAACACTAATATATAACTTACAGCCCGGGAGAGCAGCTTGTTTAGCAGTGCAACACTCCGAAAGAACACCATTTCTGAAACCAAAACTGCACCGTTTCATAAACACACATCAACACATAAATACAGATCTGATTTGTTCATATTAGAATTTAACAGGGAAAAATGAAGAAAAAAAACAAGGTATTGAATTGCATACAACTGATTGGAAGACCTTACAAAAATTAGGGTTCCAAATCAACTATTTAAACCAATTAAAATTAACTGATTAAAAAATTAGGGTTTCAGATTAAACCCCCCTAATTCAAAAATTGAATTTTAAAAATTACCCATTTCAAGATTTGGCCTCCTTAAGCTTTAAACTCTGATTTAAGCTTTAAATAAACTCTGATTCTGACCTTTTTAATACTTTTTGAACCTCCGATGAAAAGAGAGCGGAGTTGGGAAGAACTGGGTTGCAGAGGGAGGTAGTAGATCGATAGAGAGGAGAGAGTCAGGCACAAAGAGCAAAGAGAGTCAGTTCTCTAGTCGATAGAAATGAGTGTAGAGAGTTCTTCGGTCAAGAGAGTAGAGAGAGAAGAGAGAGAGAAGAATCGACAATGATTAGTGTTTTTATTTTTGTTTTATGTTTTTAGATAAGGGAGGGGGATATTTGGATACTTAAAAAATATGAAGGAAAAATCGGGGGATTTTTTAAGAGGAACGAAATATTTGATTAAGGGGGAAACGGAGGGCGCTAAATCATTTTTCTTAAAATAGACTTATATCATCGGTTGGGCTAAAAAATCGATGTCTATATTAACAAAAGACATCAGTTGATTAAAAATGATGTCTAAAAAACCTTTTACATCGACTTCAGGAGCAACCGATGTCTAAGAGGCGATGTCTATTCTACTTTTTCTAGTAGTGACTTGTCAATTTGTGATGGTATTTGGTTGTATTATCCAATTTAATTTGACTTCTCCGTTTGAGGATGTATTTTTTGATTGATAGTCTATTGGTCGGATGATTTGTGGTTTGTAAATTTCATGGTTGGATGGTTTTGGATTGGTTTTCTGTGCATTGATATGTACAAGTAATTTTTTTTATTGCCATTACTCAACAGACAACAGTTACTCTCACAATCTGTAAAATAGTCTTCGATGTGATGGTGTTCAGAACTAATAACCACATTTACCAAACAGTACTAATAACCATTGTCTACATGAGCTTTCCATTTAATACCATTTAACAATGGTATGCAAAAACCATTGTTTGATGACTAACCAGACAACTATTTTAATAAACACTTGTTCGAATTACACAATATAAAGGCCAAAACTGTTGTCTCAGACTATAAAAACTTAGTTTATTAAAAATGGTTTTGAAGTGTTGTGGTTAAAGACATTTTACAATAGTGCATTTTAAAACGGTTGTCTGACTTGGTAATAGAACATCAAAAAGATAACACTTTCAAAAAATAGCTATAACTGTTGTTATAGAACCCATCAGACAATAGTTTTTCATGTCAAAGAAATCCACCATTGTTTGTCAATTTTGGACAATGGTTTTTTTTTCACCGTTGTTTAAGAGGTGCTGTCTGATAGCAAAATCCTTGTAGTGTCAGTAACCTTATCTTGATACCTAAAAGTCATATATCCCTTAAAAGTCATTCATGATTGCTTGATAGCCCTATTCTTACTCCTAAAATATGATACCATGTTATACTTTGAACTTATGCTCACCTTCTTTATATTTCAATACCTATGTCTTATCTGTCTATTCTACCAGAATTTCCCGTCGTATGAAGTAATAGCACCTATGAGAATATATTCGAGAGCTACAGCATATGGTGAGTACACGAGAAATTAAGAAGGGTGATAAGAAACCTAAAGAGAAGATTTATGTGTTCTAGAGAATAACTGCTACCAGGTTATATGGAGCTACTAGTAAGTATTCCACCTCTGGTTATCTTGTGGAGTGGGATAGATGGATTTCAAAGAAGTTTGAGAAGATTGGAAATCAAAAGTTTTCTCGAAAATAGATGATGATGTTATGACCAAGCATGATACTTATAGAAGTAATGTGATGTGATATTAGTCGACCTTGTTTTATAAAATAGATTTGATGATTACTAGATAGACTTGTTATACTCAGTAATCGTAAGAGATGATGATAAGAGTGTTACTAGTATGGAAGACTGGAAGTGAATTTATGGATAAGATAATATGCAACGGTAACTGCAGTTTTTGTCGACCAATAAAGACAAAATGAAACCAATAAAGGGTAGAAGGTATATGGAAATGAATGAGCTCTTATCTAAATGTTTCCCTAATTTGATACTTGGTAGTGGATGAGAAGGACGACAACCAACTCATATAGTAATTACGACCAGACATGTGATTTCAAAATTTTTAAACAGTTTTCAAAAGAGATTTTCTTAACAAATTTTTTCTTAAAGTCCTTTAAACAAAACAAATTTTGAAAACTTGGTTGTCAAACTACTAATTGAGTTTCTTGTTTGCTATAAGATTCAGATTATCCAGAAAAATACTTGTTCTAGAAGTTAGTATGCTTCATTTAGCAATCCAAGTGGACCCATTATTATCGAGAAGATTTAATTATTCCTAACAGGAGTACAAATATTGCTTGATAAGTTTAACGACAGAACCAATGTACGGAGAAATATTCATCCAATTTCTGATACTATTAAAGTTCAAAGAATACGTCGATTTATAAGAAGCCGGGTAGTAGCAAAGAAGATTGAGAGAATCTCCAGACTTTTCAAAAGAAAGAATGTTATTAGCAAAGGAGTCAATATGTTGAATGATCGATAGCGTAGCAAAAATTTAAAGTTATGATTGTAAATCTCGTAAGAGTGCAAATAGGGTGAAATTATATAAATATTGAGCATGGAATCATGATGCTAAAGATACAAGACCTAATGAATGGGAATTTATTCTAATGATCAATTAAAGAAGGCATTTCACTGAACTTTCTAAAGTTAATATATGACTCGGAATGGGATCTATTGATCGGACAAGCGTTGAAGCTGTAAATAGATGAAATATGGATGGCGACCAATGATATCATTCTTTTCTATACTAATATATATTCTTATGAATCTTGAATAAAGTATGAACTTCTTTCATGATCAGCTCTATGAGGTGATAAGGAAATTTTTGTATTTCTTCAAATTTTATTTTCTGAATGAGACAAACAATGTTATGATGTGACATTTTGTTGAAATAACGAGGAGTTTGGTGGGACGCCACCTAATCATGTGTTGTATGCCATATATTATGAAAGACTGGCCATCTGGAGTACAAATATGGTTGTCTCACTCTTATCCATATTATCATTTATTCCTTCTTCTTCAATCATAATTTGTTGATTTATGGATCCTTCCAATTGTTTCCTTGTACTCTTATTCCTTACAAAAAGGGTTTCCAGTCAGAATCATATACATAAATTCCTTCTTGTGTAAGGTCTACTCTTTGAATATTTTAAAAGGAAGTTAAATGAACCCGTATAGCAGATGGAGTTACGTGGATAATTGCAAGCTAATAAAGGGTGGACATTTACGTGCAGAGAAGAACCATTATGTCGATAGTGTGGTTATTATGAGGGCATCAAATCAGAAGCGGAAATCTTTATACATGATACGTTGCAAGTATGAGATTTTGGCGTTAATTGGAGTAATTAACGAACCGTATGAGGTAAATTAACAAGAAGAATAAGAAAGTGAAGCTGCGTATATCGGATAAGGCAAATAATTGATTGGACAATAGAAGCGAATGAAGAAATTCTTAATAATAACCAAATAATCGATTAATACATTATGAAGATGAAACATACCTCAATCATGTGAGAGATATTTTTCATGAAGATTCAAGATCGAAGAAGTTCTAGTTATGAATAAACTTCAAGGGTATTCTTCAAGGAATGGTTGGGTTTTCCCACTAAAGTAAATGAGTTATGGAAAATTTGATACTCATAACCAAACCGGTGAAAGAAGTTCAGTATAAAAAAGCATAAGTGGAGATGAAGGTATGGTGGTTTAACTGTAATAATTTTTAAGAAATGATGCTTTAAAACCAAATAAATTCTTTCATAAGATCATGATAGTTGAGACCATGTGTTGGTTATCAAAAGTTGAACAAGTTAACAAATAAGAATAAGTGTATGTTTTCAAGGATTGATAAATTGTTAATTAGAAAGCATGAATCGAAACACGAACTAGAAGGATTCTAGAATAATTTATAATTGTACTCAGTAGTAAAATTTTGTTATAATCAGAAGAAATGAGAAAAGGTATGGTATAATAAGAATTGTTCGCTATAATCTTAAGTTGAACTAAAGATATTAGTTATACGGGTTAGTATTATGTATGGTGGTGAAATGGTGAGTTTAGAAGGCGGAAGTTGATTGGTCTACTTCTGGATTGATTGTTGGTTATGTGATTGATTGTTGGTGTCGGCTTGAGTCCGACTTCTAGTCAATAATATAAAGGAGATGCTGCCCAAATACCCTACTCTTAATAATAGAAAGTATACTTCCAAGTGTTATTGATATTCATGTTAATACTCTAAATAATTATGATCTCGACTCTTAAAAAAGGGTAGTTACAGCAAATCCCACTATATATAATTGGTCTTTGATTTCATTTAGCTAGTCTTCACTTGGTGTACTTGATCAATTAAGTGAGATAATTGTCTAATTTTACCAATTAATGGTCAGTTAGATGGAAATCGATTCCAATTAGATTAAGTCAAATTTTGATGTGACTTTCAAATTCGAAATCAAAGCAATGAGAAATTTGGAAAAAGTAAGGAACAAGTAGAATTCAGAAATTGCAGCAAGTGTGTGATGCTTTACTTGAATGAATATGCCCTTTTTAATGGACAAGAGAAATGAAAAGTTATTTAAATGGAGATGAATGGACAAGTGAGAGAAATGTTCTCAAGAACTAAAGGTTTAAGATAGAGCAAAGAGAAGGAATGAAGGAAGGAAAGGAGGAAGGGAGGTCGAATAAACAAGAGATTAATAACTACACCAATACAGATTTTATTAGACAATCAAAGAGATTTTATAATCTGTAATAAAGTTTATTAAATGACGTCGTGTTTCTAAATTGTTTTTAGAATCATACAATAAATGATTTACCATTTTTTCTGTTTTGGATAAAATGTGAGATACAGTTTTAATTCAGTTTCTAAAGACCCAAAAAGGGCTAAGGAAACAACAGAGCTATGTTGACTAGTAGCTAGTTAATACATATATCTATAGCAACATAAAAACTACTCTATTACAACATACTAATCTCTGTTACAATAGATCTCAATAGAAACATATTATGGACTCTATGGTAACATACTTAGTGTGTTACAAAAGATCATAGAATTTCTTTCAGAATTGTGGGGTTCTTAGGGGGCCTACCCGCGGGGCCTATCTATGGGCCCCATATGTGGGACCTATATGTGCGGCCCACATATGGACCTAGTTATTTACCTATGGCAACACACCTGAAAAATAATTGAAATACACCTCCTGAATATTGCATTTCCCAAAATATACCAAGCAATTTCAAGGAATATTCATTCATACAACCAGTTATACATTCATACAACCAGTTATACACATCAAATTCACTAGTACAAAATCAAACTTTTATGTCGCCTAATTTACGTCGCACATAGAAGAATCTGACGTATATAAGACTTCATACATCAGGTTTTTTAAAAAGGCAACGTATATTAACCTTCTGAAAGTACCATTTACGTTGGTAAAGTAAATAACCAATATATAAGGGTTACATATACGTAGTCTCTAAATTGGTCTACGTATAAAAACTCATTTACGTCAGGTTCGGTTCGCCATTATATAAGATCATTACAAATACTTAGCATATACGTCTATTTTTCAGCACTCGATATATATGTGATTATATATACATTGGCCATCTCTAATCCGAAGTAAAATAATTTTTTTAATTTTTAAAAAAATAGTTTAACTAAAACTTAATAGTGGTCGGGCCTATTTTAGTCTATTCTTCCCAAAATCAAACTCTATCCATTATAACATCGCTTGATGGAAACATTGGTCCTGGAAACCATCACACCTCATTCATCTATCATAGCAATTTCCTAACTTACATTTTTGGTATGAAGTATGTCAATACTTACGATTGAATATGTATACATAAAAAGCCATGTAACAAATTTTTTCTTGTTAATTTTCCCATCAGTTCTACCTAGACCTGGAAATTCGGATAACCAATTCAGTTTCGGATCGGATCAATTTTGGATCGGATCTACTTTCGGATTATGATATATTTGAAGACCATTCGGATCGGATCGGATGTGATTCGGTTCGGGTCTAATTCAGATTAAAATCGGATAAAATTTGGATTAAAATCGGACAAAATTTTGTTTGGATTAAATTCGGTTCGGATATTTTCGGATCATAACTTATTTATTTTTTAAATTTTTGAGATTTAAAAAATATATTTTTTATTTAATTTATTATTTTTAATATAATATAATGTACTTTTACAAAAGAATATGATTAAATAAGTATGTTATCATAAACATAAAATAGTTTAAAGTATAATTTTTGTTTATTTCGGGTCATATTCGGTTCGGGTAATATATTATTCGATTTTAATCGGTTCCATATTATAATTAGATCTTGTATTTCGGATAATTTTCGGTTAAATTTTCGGTTCGGATATTTTTCAGATCGGTTAAAATTGGTTTTCGTATAATTATCGGATTGTATAATTCGGATCTCGATTTCATGAATTTCGGTTCGGTTCTTCGAATCCAGACCTATTTTTCCACGTCTACCTAATTGGGTTTGTTAACTTCTTTATCCTAGACCGTTGCATTCGTTGTTGGTAATCTCCTTCCCCCTCTCTCCCAATCCCACTCCCTCTCTCCCTTCTTTCTCTTTTCTGCTCTTTCTTTACCTTCCCATTCGCGTCCCTTTGTTTTTCCGAATTTAATTATGTTACAAAAAAATATATTTGGGTGTTGATTAAAATTTGATATGTAATCTTTATTAATTTGACACAACATGGAGTTGTAATATGGAGTTGTAGGAGTAAATAATAAATTTATTATTTAGTTGGATCATTCATTATCTATTTTGGACCTAGTTTCTAGGTATATCAACTCCTAAATTCAATTTCGTATAAATAAATAATATTTGTATACTTAAATTTGTTGATTTTTTCCGGGTAAACTCTTTACTTTTGAGAATAATCACATCATTAGGGTTGGCTTATTTTTTTTAAAAATTTAAAAATTCTAAATTCTAACACTAATCCATACCCTAAATCCTTAATCCATAACTAGTAAATTATATATCTAAGAATCCTAACTATTCATATATACCGATTTAAGAACAACTTTATTATTAGCTAAATAATTCTTTTCTAAAAAAATTATAGTGCATGAAGCACATAGATTTGAAACTCTTGAAATTTTTCTAAATTTTTCAAATATATTAAACAAATATTTAAACTTTAGAATGTTATCAAAACAAAATCATAATTCTCCTATAATATATGTTATTGTTTAACTTTTTAAGTTTTTCTGTGTTCTTTGTTCACTAAATACAAGTGCTTGCAATCACTTTTATTAATTCAACAGATTTAGGTTGAAATTATTTTTTTACATTTGGCTGTTTCTTTTTTCCCATTTTAGCAAATTCAAACAAAATAGATGGAAAATATTGCACCATTTTGTAAAGAAAATTGGACATCTTAGGTTTAGTAGTCACACCAGACTACTACCTTCTCTTGTTGAGTTTAATTTTCATTTATTTTTACTTTCAATTTTTTTATGAAACAGTATTTTAGTAAACATACATAAGGAGAAAACACAAGCAGGTGGATGCACACATGCTTGCAAAGACTAAAAACACCTCATAAACAAACAAAATTTAAAAACATTTGTTTGAAAATGGCGTATCTTATAAAGTTTGTTGGACATGCTGTATTTTGAAACAAAATGCTGAAAATGATGTAATGAGATTATGTTGTATGGTTTTATGACAAATTTACTTTTGCTCTATTGATATTGACTTAGTATTTAAGTTATTATTGGTAGAGACAAGTTTGAGTACATTCTAAGTTCAAATTTTTGACTAATTTTCAAAGGGGTTAAGCAAGGATTTAATGCTTGATCAACTATAACATATCACATATTTGTCTATTTTTTTATTATCATGGCAGGGTGGAGTAAGCCATCTTATAATATAGCCAAAGTAAACAGTAAGGGTATGTTTGATAGGAATAAAATGAGCTTCTATAGCTTGCGCCATGAGAAACAGTCGAGGGGAATAAATTAAGGGGGCTAGGTATGGTAGTGCCACTCTTTGTGGAACTTTGGTCCATATTTTATGGGATAAAGTTGGCTTGGGAGATAAGTGATACAAAAACATGTTGTCCTACAATTTGATTCTCAAAAGGCTGTAAATGAAATTAATAATATGAATCCAAAATTTTGCCTTCAGGAATTTGGTGCTGTTGATCAAAAATATGGAGAATGAGGCTTGAGAGTCATGTCACATTAAGCATATTTCCAAAGCTAAAAATGAGGTTATTACTACTCTTGTATGAGAATGCTCTCAACTTGATGTTAAAGGTGTTAGCAATCTTGTACGATAAAGACATTGTTATATATATATATATATTGAATATATAACTACTTCACAAAACATTGTTAATTCTTAAATCACATAAGCATATGAGAATTAACAATTAAATTAGGAGAAGGGTTTGAGAAAACAAACAGAGATTGGATTTAATCTCGAGTCCAGAAAACTGTCTCCTTAAAGCAGTTTCGCCCCGCACCATCCGTGTTTAGCGACCTGCTTCCCAGGATAAAACGAGATACTAGTATAATCGATAGATCGAATATACTCTCAGCAAACTTGAACTGAGCCCGAGAACTATCACCGGAATATTGGAAAAATTTAAGACTAAAGAGACCGAGAATGAAAGAGATGACTCTTATTTCCTCGACTTAATAAAACTGGTGCCCTAAGACTCTATTTATAAAGAGAGGCTTGAAAGGACTTGTTTTTCTTTTCGATGTGGTACATGGTATTTATAAGAAAAACTAAGGAATAGGTTTGTGCTACTCTCGATGTGGTACAAAACCATTTTTCATATTAAAAGGTAAAACTTTGGAACATCAGTTCTCATTCACCTTTTACTCATTTTGAGCGTGTTAATATGCGTTGGAATCCCCTCGAAGAGAAGAATACGTTCCAATAAATACACACCACTAACACATAATGTGTCTCACTCATATAGAGTCTCAAAATGATTGACAACTTAGTCTAAAATACTAAGTTTGTCCAACAATCCCCCACAAATGAGATTGATGGTCCAGTAGCACGCACCATATAGACAGACAGACGCGGAGCTTGACTTGGTGATAGTTCCGGCGGTCGGATATAGCATACGATAGGTAGAGAATGCTCCTTCAACCTTCGCTCGAATAAGTATATCGATTTTACTGGTAGACAGTATGACGCGATGTCCTTGAACTGTTCGACCGTTTGTGTAAACGATGACATACTCACCACTATAACTTTCCTGACTCATTCAGTTCTCATGATTATGTCCATTTTGGCCCTGGAACATCGTCCTGGTTCTGCAAGAGTTTCTAAAGAATTGTGCCTCGCAATTCTCCTTTGAAGCGGCCATACTTCTCTCTTACATAGGTGATCTTTATCTTATAGAGTAACCCGCGTTTACTTAACCGAATATTATGTATTCAAACTTGAAATCCCTGTATTCGTCAAAGATCATTAAAAGCATAAAGCTTAACCTCGTACCTTACGGGTCTCACTGTTTCATCATCATAGAAATAGGCCAGGGGTTACCCCCACAGTGATTTGGTCATCATGATTTAGTTGTCCCATTGAACCAAGTTCTTGGGATCTCCAGTCAGCAAGGTTGGGTGTCCACCATGATGCCGTTAAGCAATAGGCAAGGCCCATTCCTCTCGATGATTTGACAACTATCTCTCGGTCTAACTAGATTCCTTTGGCTTAAACAGATTCACTCAGTTTAACCATCTGGTTAGTGGATCCAAACATTATCATTTAACTTTACATAGTCAATCATGATAATTCTCGTTGAGAATAGTTGTTTAATGGTATTATGTCCTCATCATAGATGTGAGACATACCATTTCATACACAATAATGTGATCTCCCAATTTGCATATTGATTACACGATATATGCATATTGAAGACACATTTTCCTTGTCATTTAGGAATATCCTTACAAAGTGGCTACTCGGCCTTTTAACTGCATTTATTTTATGCACCAGACTCGTATTCCATCATGAATCGAGCTAAGTTTAGGATTTCCATGACACGACTGCTAAGTGTGAAATGTATTCTCGAATGACTTTTAAGTTCTTAAAGTCAAATATCTAATTTACATACTATATTCACATAGTACAATTAGATATCTTTCGTATTGAAGTCCAAGCTCACGAGCACATATCATACACCTTAAATCTCATTGCAATCACTTCCAAGTGACCAATTTCCATTGTACTCGTGCATCTACCCAGTTTACCAACTGTGTAGCCTATGTCTAATTTTGTACAATTTTAAAAAGTACAACACACTTGCAATCCTTCTTGAGAGATCCTTGTTCATCTACGCTTGGATATATATAAATCCATTCCAGCTATGACAACTTTAGCTTCGTTGACCTCTTCAAAATTCACATCACCAACATGTGACATGTATCATCTAAAACTTTTAAAGTCACGAAGATTGTAATCTTCAAATCAAAACTTTTCAATCTCATCAAGATTTTCAGAGATGATCCTCTTGTCATTACTTCTCGTAATGATCAGATCACTCACATGCAATCAATTATGACTTGCATATCATGTGTAAATAACACATGCACACTTGTCAATTCTCTGATTTTGAATCAGTTTGACATCTCATATTGACATATTTCATATTTGTGAAATAACTTTACTAGTTATTACTTAAGGCTTCACTTGTTATTGATATTACCAGATTTTAGCGTCCCAAAAACCAGCAATTTCAGTTTGCATCATTACCGAGTTTAAGCGTCCTTAAACTGGCAATCATTATTCACATAACAACTAATATTGAGCGTCCTCAAAATGGCAACCATGTCATTTATTTGAAGCCATTGCTTATCATAGCAATATCAAATTTAATATGCCATTATTTCGTGTCAATGTTGTTTCACTCAACATGATCACCGAAAATACAGATTTTCTACTCTTGCTTTATCTAGAGCAACCATCGGGTTCACGTAAATAGATATTTCTCCAAATATCTATTTAGAAAGACCATCTCAATGTTCATTGATGCACTTTTAAATTTCACAATACGATAATTTTAGTATCATCTTAATGAACCTTATTCTCAAAACTCGAGAATATTTCATAAATTATATAAGGTCATCACTTTCGACTGTAATATTTTTTGTATCAGTCTGACCTTATACTTCCTTCAGACCCAGATATATTTTCCCAATTTAAAAATTCATTTGGGTCCTAATGCTTCTATCTCGTAAGAAGATCTATATATTTTTTTTTTTAAACAAGATTCTGTCAAACAGAACCACTCTCTCTATTTTTTAACATCCTTTCCCCCACAAAGGACATAAAGAGAACATGCACAATCCATTTTCTAGTACACGTGCTAGAAAATCTTGATTGACTCTCAGTAATAGTCAAATTTTCTCTTGATATATTCACTTATCAAGAAATTATACGTGAAGCGCATTGCTTCTATTAAATTTACGAGTTCACCTTCAAGCAAATTATCAAGACATTCGGGACTAGCAATTATCCAAGTCTTTTGCTCTCTGCAGGTTCATCCTCACATTCATCCAATAACTCGTAAGTTCATTTAGATGACTTTTAATTACAGATCTACTAGGATCTACTAGCTTATCGCATAAGCATTCCTAAACTCTGTAATAGTATTCTTACGAATCTCAAAAATTAGATTCATATATCGGATATTATTAGACTCAACCATTGTCTATGTATCCATCCAAAATATCTCAATTGATTTTGGATCTCATGCTACCAACAGAGGTATTGATATCAAGTTTCGAGATACCCCCACATTTCAATTATTTTCAAGAATGTTTCATTACATTCCACTATTCATAGAAAATTCAATAATTTTCTATTTTAGATACCCCCACAATTTTAATATTTTACAGAATGTCAGAAAATATTCCAAAACTAATAGGAAATTTAATTATTTCCTTCTGTGGTATCATGTTTAAGGAATGATTAGCCCTTCGTAACTAATATCCTCAAATTCAGTGATAGTCTGAGCTGATCACAATCGTTTTGCATCTTTTTCAGAGCGCAACTCAAGTCTGCATCTACTCCATTTATATAATGCGAGTAAGGTGCAACGACCTCATAAATATTCACGTTGCAAACAGAATTTGCCCGGTGATTATTCATCATCAAACTTATTCACAACCATCTTAATTATCTGTATTAAGTTGGATTTACCCTTGAGTTTATAGAGCACACATCTCTCTATTTAGCTTCAATATTGACTCGACTACGAGTACGAGTGACAAATGTTTTACTATCAAACTAGACAGTAAACACGTATCGTGTCACTACCTCTCATCTGAGCAGGTTTTACGTTATTCATTAAAACCTATAAGATTTTAATATCATGTTAAAAGAACTTCCCGTAGTTCTTATCATTAAAAATTCAATTACCGAATTTCTCGAAAATATTTACATGGTTCACACGAACCTACATTTATGGCTCACCTACTGGTACAACCAGAAAAGGCCCAAGGAAGAACATACATCTTCAATAAACCCACATTCAGTGATCCTTGATCAACTAATGCGTTAGGGTTAACAACTTTTCGGATTCTCTCCAAAGTTCAGCATAAATACTGATATCAATATTCGCCGTATTAAGTATCACATGGATCACTATAATAGGCTCGTGTGTCACTGCCGCAGCAGACCGACACCAACACGTGAAATTACTATTTAACTGGAGGAAAAATCCAACCAGAAAAATATAATTTATGTGCCGACCCATAACCTGTACTCCAGGCCCATTAGGTTTTTTAATGTGGAGAATCCTGAGCAATTGTAAATCTGGTTCACTTCAGCTGCCCACCTCGTCACATTATTTAACAACAAACATGTTACTGCATTCTATCCAGTATTACAAGTTTGTGATATAACTCAATTATTAAAGATTAAACAATAATAATTGATGCCTTATCATCACTCAACAATGATTAAAAAATTAATCACCAAATAATCAAGTTCCATCATGAAGGGTCACATTTATGTAGCCATATCATTTAATTGCATAGCAATATCATGTTATGAACTTGCAAACATGCATGTAAACTATAGCATATATGATTCTTGTATCAGTGTACTAATAATTCCAAAATCAATTCAGAATTAAGAAATCAATCACCATGTTAACAAAACATAATAAGCTATCCATTAATAGCAAAAACATGGACGAATTATAAATTTGGGTTTAATCTACCAATTTATAATGATCAACCCGAAAGAGATGTCACCAAATATGTCCACTTGAATATAAGTTGATCATAAATCAATAACCATTAAAGCATCAATAGCCTTATAAGAAACCAATTATCCAACAACTTTGTGCTTACTTTTGCCTCGTACCTGTTATGCTTAAACAAAGCACCACTTAAAATCAAATTTATATTAATTTCAAGCACATGGCAACAAGTGATCAAAGAAATTAACGCACTAAATTTAATTTAATTAATGAGGCAAATAATGGCCACTCATATACCCATAAATAAATCCAATTTAAACAATCAAATTGACTTTTGCGTCTACTCACAAGAAAGTATGAAAATTGAAGAAAACTGCTTTAAGATTGTTAGCAATCTTGTACGATAAAGACATTGTTATATATATATATATATATATTGAATATATAACTACTTCACAAAACATTGTTAATTCTTAAATCACATAAGCATATGAGAATTAACAATTAAATTAGGAGAAGGGTTTGAGAAAACAAACAGAGATTGGATTTAATCTCGAGTCCAGAAAACTGTCTCCTTAAAGCAGTTTCGCCCCGCACCATCCGTGTTTAGCGACCTGCTTCCCAGGATAAAACGAGATACTAGTATAATCGATAGATCAAATATACTCTCAGCGAACTTGAACTGAGCCCGAGAACTATCACCGGAATATTGGAAAAATTTAAGACTAAAGAGACCGAGAATGAAAGAGATGACTCTTATTTCCTCGACTTAATAAAACTGGTGCCCTAAGACTCTATTTATAAAGAGAGGCTTGAAAGGACTTGTTTTTCTTTTCGATGTGGTACATGGTATTTATAAGAAAAACTAAGGAATAGGTTTGTGCTACTCTCGATGTGGTACAAAACCACTTTTCATATTAAAAGGTAAAACTTTGGAACATCAGTTCTCATTCACCTTTTACTCATTTTGAGCGTGTTAATATGCGTTGGAATCCCCTCGAAGAGAAGAATACGTTCCAATAAATACACACCACTAACACATAATGTGTCTCACTCATATAGAGTCTCAAAATGATTGACAACTTAGTCTAAAATACTAAGTTTGTCCAACAAAAGGTGGAGACATGGAGCTTGCTAGCTGTTGTCCCTGCTTTCATATAAAAAACATTTTTGTTGTTGATTTTGCTTTATTGCCCTACTTATCCTTGTTTGTTCATGCCCTATTTGTTAGTTTACGTTTCATTCTAAGTCTCTGATATGGTGAAACGAGATTGTAGTGGTGTATTGTTAAATATAATCTATTATAATCTATTCCACAGTGAAACATACTCGTACATTTAACATGACAATGGTTATAACATTAAGAGAAATGAGCAATAGAAACATGATGCTTTATTTCTCAACAAGAGTAATGAACTAAATAATTTCATGTTTTTTAATAAATGTGTTAATGTGCACAAATGAGCTTATTATAAGAATAAACAAGGAAATTACTCGGAAATTACTGCTTTACACTTAGCCTATATATTTCATGGCTCAATCTTAGCCATTGAATCTTAACCATTTCAATCTCGAACGTTCATTTCAAAAGTGCCCTAAAAGAAGCTTCTTTTGGAACCCAAATCCATTTTGGGCGTCTTTGTAAAGAGTCACACTACACTCATTTTTTTTTTGTTTTTATGATTTTCCAGCAACTAAACACAAACAACTTGTAAGACTCGAGAAAAATTCTAGGAAAAATATTGTTGATATAGTTATTGTTGATATAGTTAATTTGTTAGATAAGGGACCATCTATTATTTTTACTTAAGGGACTCAAATGAATATTCAACTAGTATGGTTAATTTGATAATTGACTAGTGCTATTTTAATAAATCCAATTGTTATGCTAATTGTTCTATTTTTTTAGCTTTTGTGTAATAAAGGGTGTATATGTAATTATAATTTATACTTTCTACATTTAAATTTTTTGTTGATATTCCCTAAAGTAGTAAATTAATTCTTTAAAGTGATAAGAAGTATTACATTATTCTTTTGAGAAAAAGAATAGTAGATGAATAATTTGGCATAAGTATAGATACAAAATCTTGTCATCATTTTATTTTAATTTATTTCGACCGTTTTATTATCAAATTATTCAATTTTTTTTAAAAAAAAATAGTTTTCAAAAATTTATAAAGTCTTTATTTCATAAAAATATTTCCTAAATATTTTGGGACTTCACTTAATTGTCTTAAAAGGTGAGTATTTTATTATTTTCCTAAATTGTATTTTCTTTTCGATTAAATGAGTAAATAGGAAATTATAGCTAAATTATAATTAATTAGAAAATTCTAGATTTATGTAGGGTTTTCTAGAGAATACTAACCTTTATGTTTAGCCATTAGATTAATGTTAAATCTATTTAAATTTTTGTGTAAAAATGTGGGACTCCATACCCATTTCACTTCTCTTATAATCAAATTTTAAAAAAAAATAGTAATATAATTATCATAAGTAGAGTGTAGATTGGGTAAAAGAGAGGAAGCAATTGAGTGAAGTGTTAGCTATTGTGTTGGGTGGTGAAGTAGATTCTATAAGATCTTGATCATTCCTTCTTGTTTTATTTATTTATTTTAGGTATTTATTTGTAGTAATTAAATCACTTGATTGTTGAGTTGTATTATTAATCTGAATCGATGCTATGTTAATTAAATATGTAATTAGGAACTCATGAATATGTAATTATCATGACTATTTTTTTTGTTAATTATTGGATCCTAGTATTTCCTTAACATGATTTATTGGTAATTAGCAATTGATGAGAGAATTGGTACTTGGCTTTGGAGTTCATCCAACAAAAAGAGGTCCAACCCAACATCCATAAATATATATATGTGTAAGTAGAATAATAAAAATAGAAGTGGTAATTGATTTAATTGGGATTTGATTGAATTGGGTGAAAATATGAAGTTGGGGGTTTTTGATTATTAATTGTTGGATGATAATTAAGGAGTAAACATTTGGGCATGTGTTTGTGATGTGTTGGGGAGGGAGCGGAGCCACCACCGGAGGCGGTGGTGGTGGTGATCGGCGAAGGAGAGAGAGAGTGGAGAGAGAGAAAGAGGGACGAGAAAGAGGACAAGAAGAGAGGAGAGAAAGATGAGAAAAAGAGGAGAGAGTGAGAGAGAGGAGAGGCCGGTAGAGAGATAGAGAAACGGGGAGAGGGAAAGACTCGCCAGAGTTTGGCCGGAAAATCAACTCCGGGGTTTCAATTTCGAAATAGTTTGGATAAAATTATAGATCAGGAAATAGGGATTAAAACGAAGGAAGAAAAATTAAATTCCGACACCCACTGGAAACCACCACCGGGCGATAGCCGCCGCCGGTGCCTTCATGGCAATGGTGGTGGCGAGGAAGAAGAAGAAGAAGGGGGGTAGTTTGGTAATTCAGTAAATTGATTATTTTTTTTAAAATTTTAAAAGAAGTGGGTATTATTGGATTAATAAGTAAAAGATATGTTGGATATATTTGAGATGTCATGGCTAATATGTTTCATGTTTAGTTTTCAGATCTTAACTAATAGGAAATATCAGTTCTTACTGGAATCAGGACTTACTGGAAGTCAGGACTTAAGGATATCAGGACTTAAATTATCATAAGATAATATCAGAAGATGGATATCAGAACTTAGGTACTGGAGGACTAACAGTTAATGAAGGAAGCTGATTTACAGGAAAGAAGATCAAGACTAATACTAGGAGAAGATATGCATGGAAAGAGTCAGAGGACTAGAAGACTAATATAAGATATCTGGTTGATATATTTTAGGAGACAGAATCATATTCCATATCAACTAGAAGTTATCTTGTAACTGTCTGTCTATATAAACACAGATATAGGTTTACTCTATAAGAGTTACGATCATCGAGAAGATCATACAACTGTAACCTAGCAGCTCTCGTGATATTTGTTCATCACTGAGAGAGAACAGTTCCATTGTAACAGAGTTTATTATATCGAATACATCAGTTTTCTGTTACTGGTGCTTTAAATCAATTTGATTGTATTCTACACTGTATTCAACCACCTTCTACACTGTTGTGTGACCTAACAAGTGGTATCAGAGCCTCTCTGTTAACACACATACATAAAAGATCCAAAACAATCATGTCTGAAGAAGTAGAAAATCCAACCAAGCCCGGCAAAACTGAAAAAACTCGAAATACTCAAACCCATAGTCGGTATGAGACTATCAGGGTTCCCATGTTGAGACCTTCTTAGTATCCCATATGGAAAGTGAAGATGGCTATGTTTCTGGAAGCTACAGATCCAGAATACCTTAACAGAATTAATGAAGGACCACATAAGCCAACCAAGCTCTCTATTGTAGTTGCAGATCAGCCAGCAAAGACCATACCAAAGGAGAAAAGTGAATACACAGCTGAAGATATCTCATCTATTTCCAAGGATGCAAAGGTAATGCATTTGCTGTATAGTGCCCTTAATAATGTCATGTCAAATAGGGTAATTCAATGCAAGACTGTAAAGGAGATATGGGATGCTTTGGAGATAAGGTGTCAGGCAACAGATGCAATCAAGAAAAACAAGAGGATTATACTCACTCAAGAGTATGAGCACTTTGACTCAAAAAGTGATAAGTCATTAACTGACTTATATGACAGGTTTGTCAAACTCTTGAATGATCTGTCACTGGTGGACAAGGAACATCACATTGAAGGTTCAAATCTGAAATTCCTTTTTGCTCTTCCTAAATGTTGGGATTTGAAAGCTACTATTCTAAGAGATAACTATGGTCTTGATGAAACTACTCTTGATGAAATTTATGGAATGCTCAAGACTTATGAACTTGAGATGGATCAATGAAGCAAGAGAAATGGAAGAAACTCAAGAATAGTTGCTCTTAATGCTGAGGAGGAATCCCCCAAAGTGGATGTCTCCAAGAAAGGAAAAGGAAAAGCACTCATCATAAAGTCTGATTCAGAATCATCAAGTTCTGATGATGATGATTCAGAAACTGAAAGTCTACCTGAAGTAGATGTTGATGAAGAGATGATGAAGTTGTGTGCTCTTATGGTGAACGGTATCACAAAGATAGCCTACAGGAAATTCAGAAGGGGAAAGAAGTTTTCCAAGAAAGGTAGAAGTCCTGATAAGAAGGGCTTCAGAAAATCTGAAGGCAAATGAGGAAAGTCTAACAGAGGAGATTACTCATATGTCAAATGCTACAACTGTGGTGAGAAAGGCCACATATCTCCTGACTGCAAGAAAGGAAAGAGTGATAAAGGCAAGGCTCTTGTCACAAAGAAGAAAAGCTGGAAAGACACCTCAGATTCTGAAGATGAGGAGAACTATGCCTTGACGGCAAATGCTGATAGCAGTTCTGATGCTGCTGAGTTAAAGGTACCTCAAACAACTTATGCCTTTCATACTGATGATATTACTGAGTTGAGGTTATATCTTAAAACCATGTTTATTAGCTATAGAGATCAAACTTTAACATGTGACATATTAACTTTTGAAAATCTTGCTTTTAAAAAGAAGAATTATTATTTAGAAAAAGAGTTAGTTATGTTCCATCAAACTCAGAAGGATGGAGATGATGCTTTCTATGTTAGAGATGAAGTGCTAAACATGAATAAATCTCTAAAAACTGAGTTAGAAAAGGAGAGAGAGATTATCAGGACTTGGACTAACTCTGGAAGAGCAACTCAGGACATACTAAGTAGTGGAAATTTGAAAGAGGTCTTAGGTTATGGAGATGAGAAAAGTGAAAAAGGAACTGAACAAGCTAAGCCAAAGATAAATTATGTTAAATTTGTAGCTAAAACTGTAAAGTCTGATTCTAAAAAGATATTGAGACAGAAGTGATAGGAGAGTCAACTTCTGACAAATTAGAATATGATAAACTAACTGAAGTTAACATAGGCTTAATGACAAAGAAGCAGCTTAAACATAAGCTGAAAGAGGTTACCAGTGTCAACAAGGTAAAGGTAGCTAGGAAAAATAGGAACGGAAAGGAAGGTATGAATAAAAGTAACAATTATATGCCTGTTCCTAATGCTCCTAGAAAGAAATGATATAACTATGGAAACTCTAACCATCTTGCTTCTTTTTGCAGGAAGAATAAGAATATAAACTCCTTACCTTCAAAGTCAGGAGTTAAGAGTCAGTCTGTTAGATTTAAGCCACAAAATCCTTGTTTTCATTGTGGTAGTATATGGCATTCCATTTATACTTGTAAGGAATATCATAGCTTGTACTATGATTATTATCACATAAAACCTTCTTTGAAGAAACTTGTTTTAATTCCTTCTCGTGTAAAGTATGATGCAAAATATGATACTGTTAATACAGATAAGAAAATTGTTATCATAAACTCTGATATTAAATCCGCTGCAAATGTTAACAAACTTATAAAGGCCAAAGGATCCAAGCAAGTCTGGTCCTTAAAACTAACCATTAGTGGTCTTTGTGATTGCAGGGCAACAGGAAGAACATCCTAGTTCTGGACAGTGGATGTTCAGGACATATGACTTGAAATAAAGCCCTGCTATCAGATTTTGTAAAGAAAGCTGGCCCAGAAGTTTTTTATGGAGATGGCAACATTGGAAAAACTCTGGGATATGGCAAGATCAATCTTGGGAATGTCATCATTGAAAAAGTAGATCTTACCTTAGGACTTAAACACAATCTGTCGAGTATAAGTCAAATCTGTGACAGAGGTTATCATGTGGATTTCTTTGAAGAACACTGTGAAATTATAAGTAATTCAACAGGCAAAGTGGTTCTGAAAGGATACATTTATGGTAACATTTATGAAGCCAGACTTTCAACAAGTACTGATGGTTCTGCAATCTGTCTATTGAGTAGAGCATCAATTGAAGAAAGCTGGAATTGGCACAAGAAACTCTCTCATTTAAATTTCATCAATATAAATGAACTTGTAAAGAAAGATCTTGTGAGAGGACTGCCAAAAATAGTATTTTCTCCTGATGGCCTTTGTGATTCATGTCAGAAGGCAAAACAAAGAAAATCTTCTTTCAAGAGCAAATCTGACTCATCAATTCTTGAGCCTTATCACCTACTGCATGTTGATCTATTTTGTCCAACCAATGTCATGTCTACTACAAAGAAAAAATATGCTATGGTTATAGTAAATGAGTTCACAAGGTACACTTCGGTATACTTCTTGCACAAGAAGACTGAAACTACATCTACCCTAACTGATCATGTCAGACAACTGGATAAATTGATCAAAGATTCTGTTAAAATCATAAGGAGTGATAATGGCACTGAGTTCAAGAATTTAATCATGGAAGAGTTCTGCAAAGATCATGGAATCAAACAGGAATTTTCTGCAACTGGGACTCCACAGCAAAATGGAGTTATAGAAAGAAAGAACAGGACTCTCATTGAAGCTGCACGAATAATGCTTGATGAAGCAAAACTGCCAACCTATTTTTGGGCTGAGACTGTGTAGACTGCTTGTTTTACACAAAATGCTACACTCATAAACAAGCATGAAAAAACACCATATGAGATGTTAAAGAAAAAGAAGACAAATCTGAAATACTTTCATGTATATGGTTCCAAGTGTTTTATTCTTAAGACTCATCCTGAACAGCTGTCAAAATTTGATCTAAAAGCTTATGAAGGAATTTTTGTTGGATATCCATTTTTCACAAAAGCCTTCAGAGTCTACAATTTGAGAACAAGAGTTGTCATGGAATCTATCAATGTCTTTTTTGATGATAAGAAGATTACTGGACTTGAAGATTTCGATGATCATGATCAGCTGAGATTTGAGAATGAAGAATTAAATCCTGATCTTGTAAGTTCTGATGGATTAAGTTCTGATGTCGTTGAAACTGTGGTAATAACTCCAAAGGAAAATGCACCTGTTCAGGAGGAGCAAGGTGAAGAACCTACCACATCTCAAGACTCTCGAGAAGCATCAGAACCTGTCACTGGCTTTTCAAGTTCTGATTCATCTAGTTCTGAAGAGCAAAATTCTGATAATTCTGGAAGCTCTGATTCTTCAACTCCTGAAAAATCAAATTCAATTTCTAAAGTCTCAGAGAGCATATTTATAGGGGAGCATCAGAAAATGCTGATGGAGACAGCATGGATCATGGGGGAGGATCCAGTTCTAGAGATCAACTTCCATCTGCAAGGAAGTGGACTGAAGCACATACACCTGATTTAATCATTGGAGATCCTGAAGCAGGTGTCAGAACTAGAACTGTAACTTCAAATGAATGTTTCTATCATTCTTTACTATCTCATACTGAACCAAAGAAAGTGGAAGATGTTCTTCAAGATACTGATTGGGTGTAAGCAATACAGGAAGAGTTAAATGAATTTGAAAGAAATAAAGTCTGGACCCTAGTGCCAAGACAAAAGAACGGATCAGTTGTTGGTACAAAATGGGTGTTTAGAAACAAAACTGACAGTGATGGCATAATTATAAGGAATAAAGCAAGACCGGTTGCTAAAGGCTACTCTCAACAGGAGGTATTGATTATGATGAAACATTTGCACCAGTTGCTAGATTAGAATCCATAAGGATCTTTTTGGCTTATGCTGCTCACAAAAAGTTTAAAGTCTTTCAAATGGATGTAAAATGTGCTTTTCTCAATGGAGAATTGGAAGAAGAAGTGTATATTGAACAACCTCCGGGCTTTGTAGATCCTAAATTTCCCAATCATGTCTACAGGCTTGAGAAAGCACTTTATGGCCTTAAGAAAGCTCCAAGACATGGTATGAGACCTTAACTCAATTCCTTCTGGAAAGTGGATTTCACAGAAGCACAATTGACAAGACTTTATTCTACCTCAACCATGGAAAGGACTTACTTTTGGTACAGATATATTTTGATAATATCATATTTGGTTCTACTAATTCCAAACTGTGTGAGAAGTTTGCAAAGCTAATGCAGTCAAGATATTAAATGAGTATGATGGGAGAACTCAGCTATTTTCTGGGCCTTCAAGTCAAGCAAACTGAAGAAGGCAGTTTAATCTGTCAATCCAAGTATACCAGAAGTTTACTGAATAAATTTGGAATGCAAGATTATTCAACTGCATCCACTCCCATGACCACTGCAACCAAGTTAGATAAGGATACTGATAAATCAGTAGATAGTACTAACTACGGAGGTATGATTGGCTCCTTACTCTATCTAACTGCAAGTAGACCTGATATCATGTATGCTACCTGTCTTTGTGTAAGATTTCAGGCTGATCCAAGAGAACCTCACTTATTAGCTATGAAAAGAATTTTCAAGTACCTTAAGGGTACAACTGATCTAGGTTTGCGGTATCCTAGGTAATCAGATTTCAAGCTAATTGGTTACTCAGATACAGATTTTGTAGGATGCAAAATAGACAAGAAAAGTACTGGTGGAAGCTGCCAATTTCTTGGAGGCAGGTTGGTTTCTTGGTTTAGCAAGAAACAAAAGTCAATTTCCACATCAACTACAGAAGCAAAATATATTGCTGCAGGAAGCTATTATGCACAGATTTTTTGGATGAAGAATCAGTTACTGGATTATGGGTTAGAATTTTCTAAAATCCCTATTTACTGTGATAATCAAAGTGTTATTGCTATGACAGGTAATCCAGTTCAACACTCAATGAAAAAGCACATCAGCATTAGGTACCATTTCATAAGGGAACATGTGGATGAAGGTACAGTGGAATTGCATTTTGTTCCAACAGATCAACAAATATCAAATATCTTCACTAAACCACCATGTGAAGCTACTTTTATAAGATTGGTAAATGAACTTGAAATGATTTCAGGTTCTTTCTCTAAATCTGCTTAGTTTTTATTCTCATGCATCAGACTTTATTATTAGTGTTTACAGATTGTATTTTCCATATGTAATCTGTGCTTAATTTGAAAATTCATTAAATGTTGATTGCTATCTGATGTGGATTTATATACTCTACTAAGTGTTTTAAATGTTCTGTGGCTATTCAATCCAATGAGGATAACTGTGCTAGATGCTGACCTAGTAGTCTTTAACATACTAGAAATCCTATGTTTGAATTAGTTGTTTATGTGGAAACTCATTAACACAAGTAGATTCTGATATTGAGCATAGTCAAGTTTACTTTGTATATCTTATTACTAAGTCACAAACTAGATTCTTGTTTCTTATCTGTCAAATTCTGATGTCAGTAAATCATTAGAATGAACTAAGTGCTGATAAGCCTCACTTATCAAAAGACAAAAAAAGAAAAGAAAAGAATAAAATTCAGGTACTCCTTTGAGATCTAGAGTAAAAATGTGGAAGGGAAGACCCAAGTGCATTATTGGTATTAAGTAATATGCATTGGAAAAGCAAAAAAAATTCTTGGTGACTTTTCACACTCTATGATTACTGGAGAAATAATCTGATAACATCATAAATTCTGATAAGCAGGCGTGACTCACTTACACTGAGAAGCCACTGTAAAAAGGAATTTCAAAAGATGCATAAAAGTTGAGGTGGACTCATGCATAAATTCGTTCTATAGTGGACATCATGACTGATGACAGATTTTAAGCATTTTTCTGAGTTATGCCTTATTTCTAAAATGTACTGAAGTTGATCAGACTTTAATCTTTATCTGATATTTTGCTGAAAGCACACACTTTCACTCAAAATGAATGATGAAAATTACTATGGTGATTAAGTTGTTTTTGACAAATAGTTAAGTATCATTTGCATAAATGTTGAGGACAAGTTCTGATGGAAGTTCTGATGATTAAACTCTGAAAAAAAACAAGTCAGTATTTGTATGAAGAATCACAGAAAAAGATATTCATTTTTTTAGTACAGAAGCCATGTTTTGATGACTGTTAAAATCTGATATAAGTTATGTTCTGATATTAAATCATGATAGAATCTTTGATGCTGACGTGACATTTTTCTTTACTTGACTTATTTGTGGCAAAATCTGAAATAGTCATATTTAAATCAGAATAAATTTGGATGAAATAAAAACAGTCATAATCATTATGGGTTAGTGGTTAACTTGTATGTCCTGAAAAAATGCATGTGCACAGTAATTATTGCTTATTTTACGTGCCCATTTACTCCTCTCTAGCCATTTATTGACTGTTCACACTGTGCCAGGTGTAAAGTGTATATTATGCTTCAAAAATATAACTGTTGAGTGGAGAGAGTATATATATAGGAGTTAATAGATTTTATAATCTTTTACTTACCTTTCTAATTTTCATCTCTCTTATTATCTCTCTCTCTAATATTCTCTGAAGCATTTTTTTCAGGACTTTTAACAAACACTTTGCAAACGCTCTCCTTCTTACTTAATTTCTTCCAACGATGGCACCAAAAGACGTAATTTTCAATGAGGCTAAGTTTGTTCCTAACAACTACTCTACCATTCTTAGCAAGGCTGAAGCTCCATCTGAACTTCACTTCATTCAGGATTTTCTCGCTAATTCTGATATTGGGTATGCTCTGACCCAACCTGATGTAGTCTCTGGAACTCAAGTGCTGGAGTTCTGGAGAAGTGGAGTATATGATGATGGTGGTGCTCAAGGATCCCCAAGTATTATTTTTTTATCAGGGGAGAATGAGCATGTCGTGACATTGGTCACGGTTCGACAAGCATTGCAGCTGCCTGGGAACTATGTTTACTTTACTGTTGAGGAGCTAGTTCTTCAACAAATCGGGTATGCTCTCATTAATCAAACAGATTTTGATTATGCAAGTGTTGTCTTAGGTTTTATTGGGGATAGGATGACAGAAGACATAAATACTGTTCATTTTGCTAGATTCTATCAGCTTATTTATAGTTTTTATTGTGATGATAAGGCTCAATCAGCTAGTGAATTAATTCCATCATTCAGACTAGCTAAAAGAGCTTTTAATAACTTATTATCTACTGATAATAAAAAGGCTGTGTTAAGACCCCTCCGAGTTCCTCTATCTTTCAAACAAGCCTTAATAATCTATGATCCAGTTAAATACACTGCATTATATCTTGATGTCCAACCATCAGAACCTCAACCATGAGCACCTACCACCTCTACACAAACACCTTACACTTCTCAACCATCAGCTCAAACAACCATACCTTCATCTTCCAAAACTTCTTAGAGGACAAAGTCTGTTCCTCAACCTCAACAAAAGAGAAGGAAGATGATTCTGAAAGATGAGTCTGAGAGTGAAGAGGAAATAATTGAAGTATGAGTTCATGCATCTGAACCTGTGATAATTAAAGCTGAGAATGTTACTTCTCAGAAAGAGAAAGCAGGTCAAAGTTCTTATACTTTGAAAAGGAAATCTGTAAATTCTAATGCTGCTGAAGCAACTCCTTCATTGGCAAGGAGATTAAAGAAAATGAAGGCAAAGAGGTATTTGGTTAAGGCTATATCAGAAGATACTGAAGAAGCTGTGGAAGGGGATCAGGAATATCTGATCTCACAAGAACCAATTATCATTAAAGCCTTTCCAGCTCAAGCCAAAGACACTGCTAATGACACAGTAGTTACCCCTCATGTCTCTCCTATTAAAGCTACAGATGGTGCTAAAGAATAAACTAATAATTCTGAAATAGATATTCATAATTTGAATATACCTGAAGTTCTTTTTCTGGAAGCTCCATCTACATCAAAGACACAAGTTCTGGAGATAAATTCTGCTGATCAGAATTTAGATGATGTTATTCCTGAATCTCCAGTTGCTTTACACACTATTGAGCTATCAGAACAGAATGAGTCTTCTTCAGGTTCTGATGACAGTATTTCTGTTGAGACTCCAGTACCTACTCTGGGCAAGGAAGAATTGGTGAAGAAATATGTTGAAAAGGAAGCACCTATTCCTTGGAAGGATACTCACAGAGGTGTTGAGTGGACCAAGAAGTGGAATAAATCAGATTTTATTCCATGTTCTAAAGTTCTAAGGAGCATATTGCAAAAGCTGATAAGTTGCTCACAAATTCTGATTTCAAGACACAACTCAAGATCACAGCTCTGTCTACATAACATCTTCAAGGTCTACATACTGCTACTCATGAAAAGGTTGATACACTCAGAGAAAAAGCTGATAAGCTAGATCTACAGATCAAGCTTGACAAGAACATGTATATCATACCTATTTTTGAAAAAGTTGCAACCATTGAGAAAACTCAAGAGAAGCAATAGGCCCAACTTGCTGAGGTTCTGGCTAATGAAACTTCTCAGAAAGCTCAATTGGATGAAATCTAATCTTCAGTTGAACTTCTTATTTCTCTCTTACTTCCTGATGATGCCAAAAAGGGGGAGAAGGTAGTTAAGTCCAAATGCTCACCTACTCAAGAACTGAAGAAAAATGATGATAAAGGTGATGATCAGGGAAACTCTGAAAAGAACAGAGGTCAAAGAAACATTCAGGGAAACTCTTCTATTCAGAACAAGTCAAGTTCTGATGCTGTGAATGCTCAAATATTGAAGTCAAGTGGTGATAAGCAAAGACTGATGACAAGTTCTGATATTCTGATTCAGTCAGGATCTGAAGACTCTCAGAAGTTCTTACAAACTCTGAAGTTAAAGGGGAAGCAGACAATGTGACGAAGGTGGGTGGAAGCGATGGATGGGTGAAACATAGGGGAAAATGCAGGGAAAAGATTGGATTCGAATTGAGGATCATTTTAATGGTTGTTTGCGGCTAAATGAGTGAGAGTTGTGGGTAGTCAGAGAGGAAAAGTGAGTGGTGGCGAGAGAAAGAGGTTTGACGAGGGAGAGATTAGAGGAAGAGAGGCCGAGAATTAAGGATGTGAGGGTGGTCTCTAACGCTTTTTCCAGTCGGTGGTTCGCCGGAAAGAATGGTGAGAGAGGAGTGACGTGACGGAAAGAGAAGGGTATTTTGGTAATTTGATAATTAATAAAAAAAGATATTGTCGAGGTTTTAAGGCAATGTAAAAGGTTATATTTGGGAAGGTATTGGAAAGGTATTTTGTTTTATTAAAATTGGTGTTGGTGGCATAATTTATGTATACATATTGTATTTAGAGGGTATTCTAGAATATATTAAAATGTGACATAAGAGTGTTTGTGGGTTAATTTGAGATTTGTTAGTGAGTAGTAAATACCGGGAAATCATATTAGTTTTACGATAAATTAATTTCATTATTCGAAAGTAGAGTAAAATTTAATTGCAAAGTGAATCGAAGATTTGGTATCGAAAAGGATGGTTATTATTTAATAAAGCTATTTTATTAGCACAAATATAAATTGATAATTATAATTAATTTTAAATCAGTGAATATGGAAAATGATTAGTATACGCTAAAGGAACATTATTAAATTTTATTAAAATATGTAGTGAAATGTTTGTTCAATTTTTATAATAATTTTTCAAAGTGTAATTATTGACCTAGTAGTCAATATTTATGAATTATTAAACTATTAAATAAAAATAGTATAAGAATTCGTGGTTCAATTATTTTGTAGTGAAATATTGTGCGGATTATTATTTTTAGAATTTCTCCACGCTAGAAGTATTTAAGTAGGAAAAGGTGAGATTTCTTGAGCAGTGAGCTAATAAACGAAAATATGGCAAGTTTTATCTCCTCCCTTTCCTAATTTTGACGTTGGTAATTGTTGTGCCTGTTTTAATTTAAAATTTACAAGTTTATTATTTAAGCTTTATTTGCGATTATATTTAACACCAAACACGTTCCGTCGTTCGAGACACCCGGTTAAAATGCCTTATTTATATTGACCAGATAAATTTATTTCCTTATGTGACTATCCCTATTGGTCAGGACAATGTTTTTATTTTCTATTGATGAACATAAATTTCTATGTTCGTCTAATTTATTTCAGAGTCTTAAATCGATTTATTATCTTGATCAATTTTTTAATTTTTATCAAGTTTTGAAATAATAATTTATCAATTCATTAAACCCTTCCAAGTCTCATGATTGATAAATCGATTACTTATTCTACGTTTATTTTTTTACATATATATACTGGTCAATGTTGGGTTTGACCTCCGATTATATATATATATATATATATATATATATATATATATATATATATATATGATTAAAGTTATATGGAATCCACCGTTTAATTCGAGTCCTCGGAGTCCATCTATATTTTGCAAATAAAATATTTTTTAAAACATGTTATTTTGCAAAACATGTTTCACAAATATCATTATTTCAATAAAATTATGCAAATCTCATACATTTATAAGTACAATATATTTGTTCTGCAACATGACCATTTATGTTCTACAAACTAAACGTATTTTGTAAAATAATATATTTTGTAATGTTATACTTGTAAAATGTATACAATGTGCAAGATTTTCAAAAAATAATGGACTGCATATAACTTAACTTTCCCTCTCTATATATACATGAGTGATATAACCATTATTTATGATCAAAATTATTTTATTTTGTTTGCAGTTTTAACAGTCAAGAATCGGTTTGACTAGTACCGCTTACTAGTGTTAAGTCAATTGATATTTTATTTTTTAATAAATACGTATAGATATCAATATATATGTATGTATATATATATATATAAATATATACATATATATTAGTGGTATAAGCAAAGTTTCAGATCAAAATTATTTTATTTGGTTTGTCCTTTTAACATTCAAATATGAGCTTGACTAATACCACTAGATTAATACCACTAACTAGTGCTAAGTCCCATATTGATGTTTCGATTTTCATAAAAATATTTAGGAATGATCCAACCGTATTGATGTCAAGATCCATTATAATTGTGATATGACAAAATTTTCAAAAAAAAAATAAATTAAATTGGTTTCTATTTTAACAGTCAAAGTGGTGACAAGTACATTTCACTACTAGAGAAAAGTCAATAGACATCACCCTTTTAACATCAGTTGAAAAAATTCAACCCGATGTTAAAGATATGTTTTTACATAATATTTTTAAATGACCGATTACTAATAGTATTTTTTTTCAAAAATATAACCCTATATTTCCCATCGGTTGTGTTTTAACTGATGTTAAACACTAACTTTCACATCGGTCATTTTAGGACCGTTCTGAAAGTTTGGTATTCGCATTGGTCCTTAACTAACCAATGTCCATTTTAAAATTTAAAAAAAATAAAAAAATAGAAGGCCGGGAATAAAAGGAAAGAATGTTAAAAATAACATTTTTTTGTTGCAAAATACTGAAAATACCCATTTTGGTAATGTTGTGCTGAAAATACCGGGTTGGATACCCGTTTGCCATTTGGGTATCCTGTTTTGTACTAGATACCAATTTGTCAAATGGGTATCCGTTTTTTTCTTTTTTTATGTGATACGCATTCGCCAAATGCGTATCCCAATGGTAATATCCAAAGCAGAAATGCGTATCTTTAATAATTTCTTACATACCCAATTCTCGAATGCGTATTACACTTACCCAATTTCAAAATTTGTAATCAAAACGGTATTTTGAGCATATTTTTTGAAAATGGGTATTTTGAGCAAATTGAACCCGAAAAATGGGTATGTTTAACCATTGTCCAGAATAATTCCTCCTCCTTTGTACTTTGCCAAATATTTTCCCCGTTTCCCACATATTCACCCATTTCTTTTTCTCTCTTTCCCCACAGTTTTTCTCACTTCTCACCAGATATACATCTCTCTCTCGCCAGATTCCCCGCAATTGAGTTTTAAAATGTTCTACATACAACCCTAATCGAACAGAATCAAGCCATAATCAAGCTGTAATCGAGTCAACCAATAGAGCCCTGATTTGTAAGTATTCATCATATTTGTTTTTCTTTTTTCTTTTTGTTTTTCAATTGAGCCCTAATTTATAAGTATTTTTCTGATCTTGTTTCTCATCTCCGTGTACCCGCTTCTCATCTCCTTCTCAGATTTTGTAAGTCTTCGATTACACTTTTCGTTTAATTAATTTTTTCATGTATTTTTTGAATATATTTTTTGAATGTTTAAGCATGGTTGTAGTACGATACATGAATGTATTTTACTTGTATGTATTTTGAAGGGGTTAAGGTTAAAATTATACTTCATATTTTAAGGGGTTTAGTGCGACTTTGTGTGTTTTAATCGTTTATGATATTGGAGATAAAGGTGAAAGATGGAAGTGGTCTAGGCTAGATGTGATACTTAGACATTGGTGGAATGAAGCATCACTTAGAGTTTCAGAAGCTCTTAGAGTGATTGCTACTGTTTTATACCAAGAAAGTTACTGTGAATTAATTTTACTGAAGCTTTGTGTTCTAATGATACATGCTTTCAGTGTCTCTTATAGGGACAATTTAATTTCCAAGGGATTCAAATTATAGGTGTAAGGTACTTGGTGAATTAACATATGAATGAATAGGATAACAATGTAGAACCTTTTTTTTAATTCTATTACAGTTGCCCAAGTTTATTTAGCAGCCACATTTTTGTTGAAAATTTAATACATAGGATGCTATGTGGCGACCTATTTTTATTGAAGTGTTCAGTCATTTAGGTTTGTGAACCATTAAACTTTTTGATAAACCACAACTAGTTTATTTATTAATCACTTGCTCACTAATAATGTATCCAATGGAAGCAGAGTAGTACCAGCTATAGTTGGAGAAAGAATAAGAATTTTCGACAGATTTTCGACGGAAGGACATAAGTACTCAGAAGCTGTATTAGCAAGTAAATAAAACAAAAAAACAAGCCAGAGGAGAAGAAGGGAACATCCCAATACAGGGAACTACCCACAGCTGCAGTAAAAGATTTCAAGGTAGTTTATATAACCTTTTGGCTTGCATGATTTGTTTGATCTAATGTATACGCACTTGGACTGATAATCAGTGTAGTTGTGCAGACCAGAGCAGCCATCATCTTGGACAAGGAGATTTGAAGATTGTGTGAGAACTGCAGGTAGAGATGGACCAAAAGCCCGGGCCTGAAAATCTGGTCCAGCCCGATCCGGTCAAAGCCCGGTCAAGCACGGCCCGGTCAAAGCCCGGCCCGATACTGGCCCGGGCTTCGGGCCTCGACGGGCCCTATATTTTTAGGCAAAGCCCGGCCCGGCCCGGTTAAAAGCTTAGGCTTCGGCCAGGCCCGGCCCGATTAAAAGCCCGAAAAGACCGGTAATAATCTAATTATTCTAATATATTTATAAATTCACATTTACTATAAATATAAATAATACTTTAAGCACATATATATATATTTACATATTTATGATTAATAATATTATTTATATACTTTGTTGCATAAATAATGAAAGAAGATATAATAAGTACACTATATATATTTGGATATCATTGTTATCATAACAATGATAAAACATATTGTTTTATAAACATGTTTATTTTTTGTCGAACTTAAATGTTTTCAACGAAATAATGTTTTCATAAAATATTCCATATAAACTAATACATTTTTACGATGATCTAGTTGTAGTCTGCAGGTGATGTTTAATTGGAAAAAGCATATAAGTTGGTAGTTAAATAACAGGACAATAATAAAATGAAGTATGTATTAGAGATGAGAGGAAGTTTCATGGTATTGATGAGAGAAAAAATTAAAGTGCTAAAGTTAGGATTTAAAGCAGTCCATGGATTATGGAAAATAACTTAGTGTCGTTTGGGAAAGTATTAATTTTGATAGTATCTCAAATCACAATAATCTTCATAGAATTATTGTACAATGAGACAAAGTAGATGAGGGAGGTGCAAAGGATTTAAAGGTGGCGTCAAAATCCAACTTGTATTTTTTGGCATTTGGCATTTTTAATTGCACTGAGACCTAGAGGTGTATTTTGTAATATGGCAGAAAGTATGTGGTTGCATTAATTCCTTGTTATATTTGTTGGAATTAATCTAAATGTTTTATTTATTTTATTGTTTAAATAAATCAGCTGGTCACTAGTATTAGTATTGCAGTAAGAGTAGGACTCCAGAGTTGTTAGGATGTGTAGTCAGGAGAAAACTAAGGTGTTTAGCCCTGGTTTGTATCTATCAGTTTAGGCTCAGTAGTTTTAGATAAATTTGTTTCAGTTGCATTTGTTTTTAGTTAACTCTCTCAAATTGTAAAACTTATCAGTTATCAATATAGCTGCTTTCATTTCTGTTTAACGGTATTGTTCTTGTCTATATTTTACACCTGGTATCAGAGCCTCAGTCGATCGCAAGCCACACTTCAAGCAAATGGAGACCAACAAGGGAAAAGAAAGTTCTTTCGGTTTAAGCTACCCAATTCTAACTAAGACAAATTACACAGCATGGGCTATGAAAATGCGTGTATTCATGCAGGCCCATGGTGTATGGGATGCGGTTGAACCCAAAGACGCAAATGCTGCAATTGAGGACATGGATAAGCGAGCTTTGGCTATTATATATCAGGGGATAGGTGAAGATCTGTTAATGTCAGTAGCTGACAAAACGACCTCAAAGACAGCTTGGGAGGCAATAAAAATGGTTCACCTTGGAGCAGACAAAGTTAAAAAGGCGAAAGCTCAAACTCTTAAGGCTGAATTTGAGTCTCTTGTCATGAAAGATACTGAACAGCTAGATGATTTCTGCATGAAGATGAATAGCCTGGTGACCAACATCCGGATGTTAGGAGAGAAGGTTGAGGAGACGTATGTCGTCAAAAAGCTCTTGAGAGCAGTACCTGTGAAGTTTCTTCAAATTGCATCAGCGATTGAGCAATTTGGAGATTTGGAGAAAATGTCCTTAGAAGAAGTTGTGGGATCCCTCAAGGCACATGAGGAGAGAATACACGGCCAGAATGAAATGAATAATGGCCAGCTCATGCTTACTGAAGAGGAGTGGTCACGACGTGAAGGCACTGAGACCAAACTATTGTTTACACGGGATGAATGGTTGAAGCGAGCTAACAAAGGAGGAAATGGGGGCAATGGAGATTACCGTAAGAACGGTCGAATGTTTCGTGATAGGAGCAGAGTCAAATGTTTTAACTATCATAATCACAGACATTTCGCTTCTGAATGCCGTAAGCCAAGGAGAGACAGAGAACAACGAGCTGAGGCAAATCTGACTCAAATCACTGATGATGAGCCCGTATTGCTTGTGGCTGAATTCGACAAGATCGACAATAGCAGAGGCACTAAACTTAATATAGAAGAGGACAACACGTGGTATCTAGACAATGGTGCCAGCAGTCACATGACTGGGCATCATGCAAAGTTCAAAGATTTAGACGAAACTGTTATGGGTCAAGTGAAGTTTGGTGACGGTTCTATGGTACACATAAAAGGCAGAGGAACTGTGAAGCTTGTGTGTAAAAATGGTGAAGAACGTGAACTGAAAGACGTATACTATATACCAACCCTCAGAAATAATATAGTTAGTCTGGGTCAGTTATCCGAGGAAGGTAATCGAGTTGTTCTTGATGGAAACATGTTGTGGGTATACACCGCAGATGGAAAACTCTTAATCAAGGTACAAAGAGGTAGGAACAGATTGTACAAGCTATGTTTCAAGGGAGTTCGAGGTGACTGTTTACTATCAAAGGTGAAAGAGGAGACACGACTTTGGCTTCTACGCCTTGGTCACGTCAACTTTCCAGCTATGCAACTTATGTCCCAGAAATAAATGGTTTGTGGCCTACCCAAGGTGATGCAACCAGCAGGAGCATGTAGTGGCTGCCTCATGTCGAAACAATCACATAAGCCATTCCCTTCTCACTCTATTTTTTCTGCGAAGCATGTTTTAGAATTAATACATGGAGATTTATGTGGCCCTATCACTCCCATAACACCAGTGGGGAATAAATACTTTATGTTGCTAGTTGATTATTTTACTAGAATGATGTGGGTTTACATGCTCAAAGCAAAATCTGAAGCACTGACAGCTTTCAAGGGTTTTAAAGCTCTAGTTGAGAATGGTGTTACACCAGGAATCCGAGTATTACGGACTTACAACGGAGGAGAGTTCTGCTCAACAGAGTTCAATATATTTTGTGAAGAGATGGGCATTTTGAGACAACACACTGCACCATATTCTCCGTAACAGAACGGGGTGGTCGAAAGGCGTAATAGAACAGTGGTAGCTATGGGCAGGAGTATGCTAAAAGAGCGGAATGTTCCATCTGAAATGTGGGGAGAAGCAATTAGACACACAGTTTATGTACTCAACAAATTGCCCACTCGAGCCCTCTCAGAAATCACGCCTAACGAGGCCTGGTATGGTGAAAAACCTCATGTTGATTAGCTTCGTGTGTTTGGGTGCGTAGCTTACATGAAAATTCCAAATGTCCATGTTAAAAAGTTGGACAACAGAAGCAAACGAGTTATGTACTTTGGTAGAGAACCAGGCACAAAGGCCCATCGGCTGTATGACCCAACCATAGGAGTTATACATGTCAGTCGGGATGTCTGCTTTGAAGAAGAGAAAAGCTGGTCCTGGAATCATAGTGAATCGACAAATGCCGAAGTAGGAAAGTTCATAGTGGTGGGAATAGAAGATATTGAACCTGAGGCTGAAACCGCAGACAGTGAAGATACTATTGTGACCACACCACAATCAAGCAACCGTACCTCGAGTCAGAGTCTGACTGCAACTCCTCAAACTAATGCGTCTGTCGTTCAGAGTACTGAATCTATATCTGAAACAAATGAAGGAAGTATCTCATCTACCTCGAGCGAAAGTAGTGCACCTATGAGGTTCAGAAATCTGAATGATATTTATGCTCAAGATGAAGACTTAGAGTTAATAGAGGAATTGCACTTGTTGAGCATCGATGAACCTGTGTTATATGAGCAGGCTGCTAAGAGTCGAATCTGGAAGGACGCAATGAAAGCTGAACTCGATGCTATCGAGAAAAACCAGACCTGGGTTCTTACAGACCTACCTAAGGGGCATAAAGCCATCGACTTAAAGTGGATTTTCAAGGCTAAGAAGGATACTAATGGCGAGGTTGTAAAACACAAAGCTCGGTTAGTGGCAAAGGGTTATGTTCAGAAACATGGGATAGATTATGAGGAGGTTTTCGCCCCGGTTACATGGCTTGAAATAGTAAGACTTTTACTAGCTCTTGCGGCAAAGAATTCTTGGGAAGTACACCATCTTGATGTAAAATCAGCTTTCCTCAACGGAGAATTGCAGGAAGAGGTGTATGTCGCGCAGCCTAAAGGGTATGTTAAAAGAGGACAAGAGTCAAAGGTGTACAGGTTGTTAAAGGCCCTTTATGGTTTACGTCAGGCACCGAGGGCCTGGTATGCTCAGATCAATAATTGTCTTCACAAGTTGGGGTTTGTTAAATGTCCATTTGAGCACGCTGTTTACACCAGGAGAGATGGAACCGAGTCATTGGTCGTTGGTGTCTACGTTGATGATCTTTTGATCACCGGCACCAGTACTTCACACATAATCAACTTCAAGGAGCAAATGGGCAGGGAATTTGAGATGTCTGATTTGGGACGGCTCACTTATTATCTTGGTCTGGAAGTCGAGCAAGGCCAGGGGTTTATTGAACTAAAACAAACGGCTTATGCTAAGAAAATTCTGGAGAAGGCGGGTATGAGTGACTGTAATCCCGTCAGATATCCTATGGAACCGAAACTGCTGCTGCACAAAGATGAAAATGGTGAACCTGTGAACCCGACAGAATTTGAATCCATAATTGGAGGTTTGCGCTACCTAGTGCACACCAGGCCTGATATCGCCTATGCAGTAGGAGTGGTCAGTCGGTTCATGGAACGCCCAACTATGTTACATTTCTCTGCAGCTAAGAGAATATTGCGGTATGTACGAGGAACCTTGGATTTTGGATTACTGTACAAGGCTGGAAAAGGTAACTATTTGCTGGCAGGTTATTCAGATAGCGACTTGGCAGGATGTGTGGACGATCGTAAGAGCACCAGTGGACTGGCATTTTACTTGGATGACAGTCTCATAACTTGGATTTCTCAGAAACAAAGATGTGTTGCATTATCGTCGTGTGAAGCAGAATTTATGGCAGCCACAACAGCTGCTTGTCAAGCAATATGGCTGCAATGAGTTCTTAATTACATTTCAGATGTTGAGCCCGGGCCTGTCATGTTATATATTGATAATCGTTCTGCTGTTGATCTCGCCAAGAATCCGGTCTTCCATGGTAGGAGCAAGCACATAGACATTTGCTATCATTTTATACGAGAATGCGTGGAACAAGGTCTGATCAAAATTAAATATGTTAGCACAAATGAGCAGCGTGCAGACATTCTCACTAAAGCACTGTTCTTAGCAAAGTTTGAGAAAATGAGGAACCTGTTGGGTGTTAAGCAGCTCAAGTCAGTTTAGATTAAGGGGGTGTATGTTGGAATTAATCTAAATGTTTTATTTATTTTATTGTTTAAATAAATCAGCTGGTCACTAGTATTAGTATTGCAGTAAGAGTAGGACTCCAGAGTTGTTAGGATATGTAGTCAGGAGAATAAGTCGTTGAGAAAACTAAGGTGTTTAGCCCTGGTTTGTATCTATCAGTTTAGGCTCAGTAGGTTTAGATAAATTTGTTTCAATTGCATTTGTTTTTAGTTAACTCTCTCAGATTGTAAAACTCATCAGTTATCAATATAGCTGCTTTCATTTCTTTTTAACAGTATTGTTTTTGTCTATATTTTACAATATTAACTAGCTTTTCTTTTTAACATGTACTAGTCAACTCTTTTTAATGAGTTCCCTTGTTAATAAGCAGCATCTATAGGTTTATCATTTGATACAAATCAGAATATTTATTTCTTCATGGTTTTATTATTAAATATGACTTCTTTATGGCAGTGCAGTGGTGTAATTGGATTTTTGATCTGTTCAACTGATGGCAAACCTGTGGATTTTAGGAACCCTGTAAACCGTATTGAGATATTAGATGGAGCCCTTAATTATAGGTGGGAACTTAGGTTCTACAATTCTGAGGTAATAACATCCTTGGCTCAGATTTTCTGTCTGGTTTATCTTGTTCAATATTTTTCTAAACTCTTATACTACTAGTTCATATATTCCGGCAAGTTATTTTGCTTTGTGCATTATTCTTCAGTGGGAATATTTTAAATAGTCGACTATGCAGGGGCAGGACATTAGTTTGAAACAGTTCCTTTTAATCTTTTCCCCTTATTTTAGTCATTATAAATATCCAAATACATGTTGAAACATTAGTCTGTAGCTTGGTCTGATGTACTTGTTTAGCACTATTTGTTTAAGCCAATGTCAGGCTACTGTCCCTCCAAATTTTGCTCTAAAATGTCTGGTTTCAACATTCCTAGATGTCATGATTTGCAATACTAAAGGAGTGTTAGATTAATGTTTTCTATAAGTTTTATGCCTCAGATTTAACAGTATATGGGAGCTGTTACTTTGTGCCATCTTTACCAGATTGAAAAACTCAGGTGTTAAACTTATTTTTAGCTGAACTTGTGGATATCCTATCGGGTCATGATATTCAGGTACACACTTAAGTTTGCTCATAGTCACTGTGTTCTGTAAGTGCATATTCAAGTTAAAAGTTCTTTCTACTCTCCTCTACGAAGTATTTTATTTTAGTGTTTTTGGCTAGCAAAGCTGCTACACTCAAAAGAACTTGCTTCTTCGGGATCTACTTTAAACAACACATTTAAACTAATAGTAACTCCTCATAACAACTTTCATAATTTTTTTAATCAGTATATTATTCTTTTATCTCAATACATACATGACTATTTTACTAAATTTGGCACGATGAAGCCAATGTAAGATCAAAACATGATGGTGGATTAAGGAAATCATGAGTAAATTGTGCCTTGTTTTGGTATATAGTAGCTGCAATAGGTTTGATAATTTAGTAATTTTGGAAAATCATGTTTTTGATTTTCTTGCTGTATACTAAAATTCTTTGGATTGTTTTGGTAATGATAAATAATGTATTTGGATTTATTTTGTAATGGTGATTAACGTTTTAGTTATTTAAATATGAAAACATTTGTTGGTTTTTGGTTTTAGCATTTTTTGGTATGTATATTGTTAGACCATGTAAATATTTAATATTTGTGTATATAAATGTGAATAATGTCCAAAATGTCTATTTACATTATAAACCTTTTTAAAAAAACCGATTTAAAAAGTTCAATCTCTAGGCCCACGAATACATCAATGTTAAATTAATCAAACATCAGTTTATAGCTGATGTCTATAAATGAGACATCGTCTAAAACTGATGTCTATATACATATTACACATCAGTGTTTTCAAGCAGATGATGTCTGGGGTGAATTTTGACAACAGTTTTCAACCGATGTGAAAAAGAAAATACTTTTCTCTCACTACGCCATAAGTGCATAGAGGCAACCCCTACTATACAGTGGCATAAGGCCTAAATGGTGTTGCATAAGGTAATAGGTAACACCAGGCATGGTTGCCAATGTGGACGTGGTCGTAGAGCCTTAAGTTGATGAATTATGCAACACCAGAAAGCGTTGCATTATGCGTCTTTTGCAACAGTAAAAGCATACAATGACAACAACAGTTAGTGTTGCATAAAATGAAGCCACATCACCACTGTGTCCTACGTGGCAAGTGACATGTCATATTGCCACGTCAGCAGTGGACCTACTTTGACACGTCAGAAAGCGTACAATGACAATAACAGTTAGTGTTGCATAAAATGAGTGGGTCCCAGAATATGTAATGCAACACTGATTTTAGTCATTTGCAACCCCATTTTTATTCATATGTAACATCATTTTTTGTCTTATGCAACACCATATAGAGTCAAATACAACACTTCAAAAATTAAAAAAATTTGCATAGTTATTCTGCTTTTACATTATTCCTGCCAAATAAGGCATCCAACAATCAATACAACAAGCATCAAATGAAATTTAAAACTTACTAAACTATCAAAGTACCAAATTCTAACTTCAAAAGAATAAATGAGCAATTTTTTTCTTTTATTGTCTAAATAATGTCACCTACTCATTTGAACTATAGCCTTATAACTCATTTTGGCGTTGTAAAGCAGAATGTGTTTGTTTCCAGCCAGGTAGAGAACTGTCAGTCGATGTGATCCAGAGACAAAATTGCCTGTATTTGAGATGGCTTTAAATAGCATTGGGGAAAGGCATCCATGTAGATTTACGCTTCTTTGTTGAGTTCGCACCAATATCGTTAGCACTTTCTGAAAGCAACCATTTTAGTAGACAATAATCAGATAGTCGAGTGAATACTGTCAAACAAGAAAAAAATTTATAAGAAAAACCATGCTCCAGCTTAGGGCATCATATGCATGGACATACATTTAATTGTAGCATCGAGACAAGAAACCAAAAAAATAAAATACTGACATATTATTCTTCTATCCAAAAAAATTGCTTTGCACATAATTTTAGCACATAATCTAAGACAACCATGCCCCTCTTTCACAGTCATTATTGAGAATATCGATATTATTTCGAGAGACATGAAATGGGCCTTTCCCTGGATTTTGAATTCGGATCCTTCCTAACTTATCCTTAACAGCCCAAAAGAGATTAGAAGATATATAAGAAAAACTGAAACATTTCATTAAAGAAAGGATGAGATAAGGCCACAAGAAACACAATAAACTATTATCCTGTCACAGCTGGTTAGAAGCTATTAAATTTAACTATCTCAAATATTCACTTATCATTTTCTTACATGTTTTAATCAAAGACAACAAAATAAATATATGCTAAAACTGAAAAGTAAAGCTAAGAAGATTTTTGAAAAGAAGACGAAACATAAGGAATTTTAAAGATTTCAGAGAGGAACAGAGGATAGCAAAGAACTAGATAAAAGTGGTAAGAGTATTCAAGGAGAATATAGCAAGATACATATATTACATTTCCAACTTTGTGAATTATTTTTGAACATCCCAGTACAACCTAGCTTTTTAGCACATAGCCACCATGATACACATTGACCAACTACTTTAATTATAAATTTCTCCTGAAAACTAAACCTCATCCCTACAATAGCCACTGATAAACTACTTCCAGAAAGGAGCTTCAGAATGCTAGCATATAAAGTAGAAGTTGTTGGTAGATAGAGTATAGACCATACACAAAGTAATGCAGCAGATGGTCTTTGTGACAGTGTAGACTATGGAATGAAGAGGAATCCAATGAAACAAAGTCTAATATTGCCAATGTCTCAAACTGGAACTCAAATTAGGTCATCAGGTCCCAGAGTTCGATATTAGATGAAGGCACATATGTATATGTATTGAAAGTCAGAAAAACATAATTAAATTGAACTTGAAAATGTTACACTAAAAAAATGATTAATTCCGTAATTAAAGATTCATAATCCACTATACAAAGTTCAGCATGTAATCTTACTCCAGTAGATAGCAGGAACAACAAAAGATCTACTAGCAGTTCGGTGGGCGGCTGTTGGCAGCAGAGACCCTAGATCCCCACTCGAGCAGCTCTTTGCTTGTATCATCCTTGTGTTAAATCACTTCAATGAAGCAAAGAAAATCTTTTTTTTCTCCAATTGTTGTCTCTATTTCTTCATCAAGATCTTCCTCACAGCGAACCTGAACAATTCAAGAAATGCCAATGCCAACAATACTTTTTTTAAAAAATAACTTCACTGCTCTAACTTGTGAGTAAATGACACATTATGTATTAGGTTTTCTCGACTGACCTTAGTCGTCCAGCATTTGCCTTCACCATTGTGAATCGCATCAACCAGTGCAGTGTAGTTCCAATTCTTGATCACATTGTATGGTCCATCATGGATCTCAACTTCAATTGTATAACTGTTAGACATATTTGATAATGTCATGGCTAATATATTTTATGTTTAGCTTTCAGATCTTACGTGAACAGGATAAATCAGTACTTAACTGTTGATCAGTACTTATACTGGAAGTCAGGACTTAAGGATATCAGTACTTATATTATCAGGAGATAATCATCAGAAGATAGATATCAGAACTTAAGTGCTGAAGGATAATCAGATAAGGACAGTAGCTGATTAAAGGGAAGAAGATCGAGATAAACATAAGAAGAGATATGCATGAAGAAGGAATTCCGTGAAGAATGGAATACTTGGAAGAAAAGATATCTGATTGATATATTTTAGGAAGCAGAATTATATTCCATATCAATTAGTGATTATCTTGTAACTGTGTAGTATATAAACACAGACATAGGGTTTACACTATAAGTGTTATCATTATTAGAAAAGATTATTCATTGTAACCCTAGCAGCTCTCGTGATATTTGTTCATCACTGAGAGGTAACAGTTCCATACTGTAACAGAGTTTATTGTTTCAATAAAGTTTGTTTTCTGTTACTTAAGTTCTTAAAGTTCGATTTGAGTGTACTATACACTGTATTCACCCCCTCTACAGTGTGTGTATGACCTAACAATAACCACCGTTTTTAGAAAAATGATTTGATTCTGACCGCATCGCAACACTGTAGACACATCTTGAGCAGTAACCTGCAAGGGATATTGAATTTGTTAATGTGAAATAAAGAAGGAATGATTCTGGTAAAAATGGTAGGATTTCCAGCAGTTAACACCATATATGGTCCATTATTGTAAAAACACAGATAACTTGTGACGAGTTACCTGAAAGCTTCCATCACCAATGCAAACAATTATTTGCTTATCCTTAGCAGCCTGTGAATACCCTAGAGTTGCACCAACTGACCACCCAATGGATCCATACTGCATTTGGAACTCATACCTGTATTATTGCACTTACATTAATACATGCAAACACATTATATACCTTAGGAAATTATATTGAAAGGGATGCTCACCCGCATCCTTTTGGCAATTTCATCTTCTGGAAATTGAACCAGGAATCCCCTCTCTCAGCAATTATATTGAAAGTCATGCGGAATTTGTTTAATTTACTTGTTGTAGACTATCTCCTTATCAGGAGCCCTTTGTTCAAAGACAACCATCATTAATGAGTCATTGATGCTTATTTTATCATTTGCACATGACGTGTTTCCACCTGAGGTTGATACATCAGCGTCCCTAAGTTGAGAGGGACATAGATCTTCTTGGTATGAATTGCTCCTAATTGCCGCATCTTCAAGCATCAGATGTTCACTAAAACTTTGGGTTGTAATTTCAGGACACCGAATTCTTCACAAAAATCACACCAAAAACATGAAACACACTATCCGGAAATTCCATACACCCTCTAAAAAGCAAAATCAACACATTACAAACAACAACATCAAATGCATACACCATTTTCGGAACCAACTCATGAACTTGCAATCCAAGTCCAACACCCCTACTTCCAAGCTTATAACACCCTTTCAAAACACTCCCAATAGCATAACTATTTGAAACATACCCAAAAACCAAACAAGCCGAGGACACCATATTTTTCTCAGACATATCATCAAACACCAACCTTGTACAACCCGGATCACCCAATTTAACATACAAATTAATAAGGGTATTCGACAAAAACACATCCCTAAACAACCCATCTTTAATTATACACAAATGAATCTTTTAAGCCTCTTCAATATTAAAACAATTGTTGCACTGAAAACCAATTGCCAAATAGATTCGACCCCTCAGGCTTAACAACATCCACAACACCCCCATTGCACCTACTCATCAATCAGCACCTTTCTCGTCCCTCTTCTTCCCCCAACTCTCGTCCCTCTCGAACCCTCCCCCTCTCCTCTCCCTCAAACAATCGAAAGCCCCAAACTTTCTCCACTCGATCGATACTAGCCATGGTTGGATTTAACGAAGGATTAAAAGAAATGATTTTTATCTGAATTGTTTTGTTAGCGGAAAAGTTGGAAGATTCACAGGAAAAGGGGAAGAACTGATGAACGTAGGAAAAACTAATAAGCGTAAGAAAGTTGTACGCTGCTATAGGTTTTGGAGTTTATATGAACCAACGATCAGGATTTATCCAAATTTTGTTTTTTAAATTGATTAGATGGTCCTGATTAAAAGTGAAGTTGCTGATCCGTGTGATGCATTCATCATCCAATACTCTTCTTCCACGTAGTGAATTGTTTGTGTTTTTTTAATAGCTAGAAAATTTTAAAATTTTTACAAAAATTACTATACACTCAAACAATTGTCTAGATAATTATAAAAATACAATATCATATTTTTATTATATTTCCTAGTTTTTCAATATCTATAAAAAATAATATAAAATTGTAAAATTATAAAAAAAATATAATATAAAATCTAATTTTTTTAAAAAAAAATTTGTACATCTCTAAAATTAGTAGGTAACATCATCCGTACGGTTGGATAATCGAACAAGAATTCTAAAAAAATAGAATCACCACTCGGGACAAGACTTGGTTATAGGAACCCGTGTTGACCGTAATTTGACTATAATAAAAATACACAATATAAAATCTAAAATTTTTTAAAAAATTATACATCTCTAAATTTAGTAGGTATCATCATCCATACTGTTTGATGGTTGAACAAGAATTTTAAAAAAATAGAATCACCACTCAGGACAAGACTTGGTTATAGGAACCCGTGTTGACCGTAATTTGTCTATTATAAAAACACGCGATATAAAATCTAATTTTTTTAAAAAATATTATACATCTCTAACATTAGTAGATAACATCATCCGTATGGTTGGATCGTCGAAGAAGAATTTAAAAAAATTAGAATCACCACTCGGGACAAGACTTGGTTATAGAATTTGACTAATATAAAAATACACGATATAAAATCTAATTTTTTTAAAAATAATAAATCTCTAAAATTAGTAGGTATCATCATCCGTACGGTTGAATCGTTGAACAAAATTTTAAAAAAAATAGAATCACCACTAGGGACAAGAACTAGATATAGGAACTCGTGTTGACCGTAATTTGATTATTATAAAAACAAAGGATGTAAAATCTATTTTTTTAAAAAAAATAAGACATCTCTAAAATTAGTAGGTATCACTATCGGTATGGTTGGATCGTTGAACAAAAATTTAAACAAATAGAATCATCACTCGGGACAAGACTAGGTTATAGGAGCCCGTGTTGACTGTAGTTTGACTATTATAAAAACACACGCTATAAAATCTAAGTTTTTTAAAAAACATTTTGACATCTCTAAATTTACTAGGTATCATCATCCGTACGATTGGATCATTGAACAAAAATTTTAAAAAAATAGAATCACCACCCGGAACAAGATTATGTAATGGGAACTCGTGTGCACCGTGGTTTGACTATTATAAAAGCACGTGATATAAAATCCATTTTAAAAAAACAATTACGCATCTCTAAAACTAGTAGGAAACAACATCTGTACGGTTGGATCAATTCAAAATTATTTTAAAAAAATTAGAATATGAATAAAACAAATAAATTTAAAGAATATTATAATAACTAAGGCAACACTAAATAACCTACTGCAACATCAGAAAGCAAATGCAACGCCTGAAGTGCCACATCAGCTGCCACGTCAGCTTCCATATCATCATGCCATGTCAGCTGCCACGTCATTAAGCCACGTCAGCATTTTGGGCCACACATGTGGGTCCCACGACAACATGCCACGTCACCAGTCAATTGCACATATGGGGCCCAAAATGCTGACGTGGCATGACACGTCAGCATGCCACGTTATCAAATACGGGTCCCAAACATGCCACCTCAGATTTATTTTCCATGTCAGCATTGATTAAATAAAAAAATATCTAAAGCAACGCTGTGACCTCTACTGTTGCATGTTGCGCAACACTAATAGTTATTAGCAACGGTAGCTTCTATGTACTACAACGCCTTCTCCACTGTGTTGCAATAAACTGAAAATTTCGTAGATAATGCAACGCTTTTCGTGCAACGCTGGATAAAAACTGTTGCCTATGTGCACTTATGGCGTAGTGTCTACACCCACGAAGACATCAATTTTGAACAAAATAGACATTAGTGAACTGATGTCTATTGACCTTTTTCTAGTAGTCAATTTAACTGGTATTTAGTTCCATATTGATGTTTTAATTTTTTTTTTAAAAATACTTATGAATGATTCAACCATAAAAATGTTACCATCTATAAATTTTAGTGATATGACAAAATTTCACTAAGAGCGTATGGTGAAATATTTAGAATTAAGTTTAGTTAGACTTTATTTGTTAAACTAATGAAGTTCAAATGATTAAAAATTCTTGAAATTTTGGGTTTAACATTTTTTTGTAACCATTTTAACATATGTACAGTTGGATCATTTTTTATCTACTCTGAATAAGTGGACCTTTCACTACACCATAGATTCCTTTAAGCAACCCCATAACTGTGTTGCTATATATAGGACCATAAAAATATTTCTAAGGACCCAAAAAGGGCTAAGGTAACAACAAAGCTATGTTAACTCGTAGCTAGTTAGTATAGATATCTATAGCAACATAAAAACTACTCTATTGCAACATACCAATCTCTCTTATAATAGATCTCAATAATAATATATTTTAGACTCTATAGTAACATACTTAGTGTGTTGCAAAAGATCTTAGAATTTCTTTCAGAATTGTGGGGCTCATAGGGGGCCCACATGTGAGGCCTATCTGTGGGGCCCTTACGTGGGACCTATATGTGGGGCCCATATATAGACCTAGTTGTTTACCTATGGCAACACACCTGTGGCAACATCTTTTATCTTACAAAAGGTTAATTATTTACAACAGATTTAGTACCTACTGCAACATAGTTTCAACCTAAAAAATAATTGAAATACACATCCTGAATATTACATCCCCCAAAATAAATACCAAGCAATTCCAAGGAATATTCATTCATACAACCAGTCATAGACATCAAATTCACTAGTACAAAATCAAACTTTTATGTCGCCAAAGTTACGATGCACATAGAAGAATCTGACGTATATAAGTCTTCATACATCGGGTTTTTTAAAAAGGCGACATATATTAACCTTCTGAAAGTACCATTTACGTCGGTTCAGTAAACAACCAATGTATAAGGGTGACATATACGTCGTCTCTAAATTTGTCGACGTATAAAAACTCATTTTACATCAGGTCTGGTTCAATATTGTATAAGATCATTACAAATACTCAGCATATACATCGATTTTTCAGCACTCGATATATATGGGATTGTATATACGTTGGTTGTCTCTAATCCGAAGTAAAATAAATTTTTTAGTTATTAAAAAAATAGTTTAACCGAAACTTAATAGTGGTCGGGCCAATTTCATTCTATTTTTCCCCAAATCAAACTCTGTCCATTATAACATCGCTCGATGGAAACATTAGTCCCGGAAACCATCACACCTCATTCATCTATCCGAGCAATTTCATAACTTACATATCTGGTATAAAGTATGTCAATACTAACAATTGAATATGTATACATAAATAGCCATGTAACAGATTTTTTCTTGTTAATTTTCCCATCACTTCTACCTATTTGGGTTTGTTAACTTCTTCGATCCTAGACCGTTGTATTAATTGTTGGTAATCTCCCTCCCCCTCTCTCCCACTCCCTCTCTCCCTTCTTTCTCTTCCCTGCTCCATGTTCTCTTTATTTACCTTCCCATTCTTGTCCCTTTGTTTTCCCGAATCTAATTATGTTACAAAAAAATATATTTGGGTGTTGATTAAAATTTGATATTTAATCTTTATTAATTTAACACAACATTTTTATATTTTAATATGAAACATAATCATAGTAGAATTACTAATTATATGATTTATTCTCTGGTCAATAGTGTGTCTGCTGCTGTAAATTGGGTTGCAAAGAATGTCAATGGTGTAAATATAAGGTACACATTCGGTTTATGGGATTCTTTCTTTCGAGCATCTTTGACGTAATAATTTTCCGATGTGTTAGTGATGAATACACGTGCTTATGTAATGATTGTTTATTTCGTATGTTTGAGTGTTCTGTTTCATGTTAACTACTAGCATATTCGATGATATGAAAAAAGTATAATAAAGTAAACAAAAATTAAATATGTTAACTAGTGGATCGATTAATATTCTTCTCTGCTCTTTTTTGTATCTAGATATTTAGTTAACAATTTTTTTGAATATAGCCATCTTTTTTGAAAGATTTAAATTACAAAAAAAAAAATATATGGGTTCGACTTGTTGGGGATTTTAATTTATATGCTATAATTTGCTCATCTTTGGCATATACAATAACTTCAAATAAAAGTTCATTTTAAAACTAAAGTGAAAGTTCTGCTCAAACAACATGTGTGGTACTTATTGTCAATATATTTATATTAACTGAATGATATGAATCTAAGAAAACCAAAAGACAGCTTGCAAGAAAAACACATTTTCTTATTTCTACAAATTGAGGCAATATAAAAGAAAGACATGGAAACTACGAAACTGAAAATGCTAAAAAACAGGACACGATCACTTTCCTACAACCTACACTAACTCTACTTCCTTGACCCAATCAAAACTCCTAAAATAATGGACTTGAAAACAAACACTACACAAAATAGACGTTGACAACTCTTTATTTGAAAATAACATATAACCAAAGTTTAAGATGTCCACTTTCTCGTTTTCACTACTGATATGATCCAGAACAATGTCTCATCTCTCAATACATTCCCTTATGAAGTGATACCTAATATGTATGTGTTTTCTTCTGCCATGAAATACATAATTCTTTGCCAAAACTATAGATGATTTATTATCGATAAACAATACAACTGGTCCAATATAGTATGATGTTATCTGACTTAAAACATTATGTATCCATATAGCCTGGAAAGCTGTTATAGTTGCATCCATAAACTCCACCTCACAAGATGATAAAGGAACACACCTTTGTTTCTAGGACATCGAGATGGTGAACTTCCAATTCGTTCTTAGAAGCCAAAGCTAATATAAAGTGAACCATTTCAGGCCTTGTCACAGGAGCAAAAACTTCATCAAAATCAACTACACGCTCTTGGACATAACCTTTGGGTACTAATCTCGCTTTATGCTTCACAATTCTTCCCTCAGCATCCTTTTTTAACTTGAATATCCATTTGAGGCCTATAACTTTCTTCACAGGTGGCAGTTCAGACAATTTCCAGGTCTGATTTTCTTCAATTGACTGCATCTCTTTCTTCATGGCTAATTTCCAATTTATGTCCTTAGCTGCCTGTACAAAATTCATAGGTTCCTCGATTCCCATAAGGTATAACTCCTCGTCCAGTTGCTGCTCCTCAGTCTCATTATAAATTTCACTCAGATTTATGATTCCCTTTAGTTCTGCACTATCATCGTAAATCTCCGGGTTCAGTTGTTGCACAGGTGATTGTAGTATTGGAGACTCTGCTGACTTGTTGCTTTCAATGTCACTTTCACCAAAATTAGTTTTAACACTTCATGATTCCCTTGCTTTTACCTCATCCATAACCTCAATTATAAATATGGCGGCTTCGCTAACATTATTTGTCTCCTAAGGCCACGACTTAGTTTCTTCAAATATGACATCTGGACTCACGAAAACCTTGTTACTATTGGGATCATAAAGGCGATTAGCCTTAGTTCCCGGTTATTTACCCATATTCACCACCGGTTTGCTCCTGTCATCCAGTTTGCTCATTTTCTGACTTGGAATTCTCATGTAAGAAATACACCCAGAGACCATAATATGTCCAACTTGTGGCTTTTTCTCATTCCACGCCTCATATGGAGTTATTCCTTACAAAGCTCTCATTGAAAGCTTGTTCAGCAAATACACGGAGTGTCTAACAGCTTCACTCCACATAAAAGAAGGGAGTTTCATCTCTTTTAAACAAATCTTGGCCATCTCCACAACAGTCCATTTCGACGTTCCACAACACCATTCTGTTGTGGCGTATATGGTGCAATGTAATGTCGTGTTATTCCATCCTTTTCATAAAACTTCTTAAATTTGTTAGACCCAAATTCACCACCCTGATCAGTTATCACGACTCTAACCTTTCTTTCTGGACCTGTTTCAACCAAAGCATAAAAGATTTTGAAAGCCTCCAATGCTTCATCTTTGTTTCTCAAAAAATATACCCACATATTTCAACTAAAATCGTCCATGGAAAGAAAAAAACCTCTTACCAGATGCAGTTTCAAGATGAAATGAGCCATAAAGATCCCCATGAATCAGTTCCAGAACTTTTGTTACATTATTACTTGCCTTCGAGGGAAATTACTTTCTAGTTTGCTTCGACATCAGACAACCCTTACACACCTCCTCTGGATGATTAATCTTAGGCATTCCATTCATCATTCGATCCTTGTTCATTAGTGAAAAAGCATTATAATTTACGTGTCCCAAACACATGTGCCACAATTTTGATAACTCATCTTATTTTGACAGTAAGCACTTCGAATTGGAAGTATTAAGAACAAGTTCATAGAGTCTGTTTTGAGATCGCTTTACCTTCATGAGGAGTGAGTCTGTTTTGAGATTGCTTTACCTTCATGAGGAGCTATTTTATTTCCTTCCTTCCACCGTTTTCCAAGACTTATTATATTATTCCGAAGAGTAGGGAAATGTTATACATCGTCAAGGATTCGGACTTCTCCATTTTTGCAAGTGAAAGATACAGAACCCTTTACATTTTTCTTCATAGTAGAACCATCCCTAAAACTCACCTATCCAGTAATCTTCTCATTCAATTCTGTGAATTTTGATTTGAAACCCGTCATATGACTACGTGTTCCGTTATCCAAATACCAAATATTCGATTCATTTTGAAATTTTATAAATTGACAGGGCATTACCTACTTTTCACCTAGGCGTGTAGCAGCTGCATCGTCATACTTTTCCAAGAGAAGAGTCGATTCCTCATCTTCATTGGCCTTGGCCATTTTATAACTTCCTTTAAATCTCTTATACGCCTTGGTTTACGACAATCATCAGCAAAGTGACCATAGGAAGAACAGTCGCAACACTTCAAATCACTTTTATCATGACCTCCATGATTTATAAAACTTGACGATGAGTTATATGTGCTGATGCGATTATTTATTTTTTCCATTACTACTCTCACATTTCTGCTATTCTTCCTCGGTGAGCATAAGTTGTTCTCCATTTGATTCACCTTTCTCACCCCCTTTAATTCGTTCTTCATGAGCTTTCAGATATCCCACTACCTCTTCCACATATAGAGTTTCTAAATTTCTAAAATGCTCCAAAATCAAAATAATTTGTAAGAATTTGGTTGGCATTGCACGAAGAAGTTTTTTGACCACATAGCCTTCATTCATTTCTTCAATGAGTGCTCTTATATTGGTCACCAACCCATTCAACCTCAGGTAGAAGTGATCGAGTTGTTCGCTGTCTTTCATGTACATTGATTCAAACTCTATTCTCAATGTGTGAAACTTAGCCTTGTTCACGCGTTCTGCACTATGACACATAGTTTTCAAGGACACCCGGGCCTCTTTTGCTGCTCCTTTTTCCGTAATTGAGGTAAGATATTATCTGGCCGACCCTGATACAGTATGGCTAATGTAACTTTGTCTGTCTTTTCTTCCACAGGCGCCTTCATATCGCTTTTATACACCTTCATTTTTAGTGCCCAAGTTGTGTAGTTATTCTTGGCCAGTCTTGTAAGCTCAAACCTATCGACCCTCCTTCTTTGGCTTTGTTTATATCCATTACTGATGTTTCCGACTTTCACCGAGAAATCCTAAGCTCTGGTACCAAATATTGTCTATATATTTATATTAACTGAATGATATAAAACTAAGAAAAGCAAAACACAGCTTTCCAGAAAAATACACTTTCTTATTTCTGCAAACTGAGGCAATATAAAAGAAATACACTAGGAAACTGAAAATGCTAAAAAATAGGATACGATCACCTGCCCACAACCTACATTAACTCTACTTCCTTTACTCAATCAAAACTCCTAAAACAACGGACCTGAAAACAAACATTACACAAAATAGACGTTGGTAACTCTTTATTCGAAAATAACGTACAACCCAAAGTTTAAGATTCACCAACCACTACAACATATTTTCAATCATACAACTGTTTTTTTACCGTTGTGTGACAAGTATGTTTTCCGTTGTCTATCCAACACTCGTGTGATTGAACTTCAGACAATGGTTGTTTTTACCATTGTAGAAAGAGAGGTTAAACAACATGTTAGAGTACTTGTGTTATCATAGAAGACACAACAGTTATTCTAAACAAACCATTGTTGAAACTTTTTTAAACAACTGTTTCTTTATTCAACTATTGTCTAACTAACTTAACAAACAATGGTTTTTCTTCAAAACCATTGTTGTTAATTTATTCGATATTTTCATAAACAACAGTTTATAAACTTCTTTTAACTCGTTAAAACCGTTGTCATGAATGTATTTTGTTTAAAAGACAATGGTGTAAATGATTTAAACCATTGCAAAGAATATCAAAAGACAACAGTTTTTTCTAAAAAAAATGTGCAATGAGAAATACAACAGTTTTCATCATTTTTTAAGTGGGTTTCACACAACTGTTTACAAAATTAATCTCATTATTTAAAATAAATCAATTTTAAAATAAAATAATATTACATTAATTCAATTGTTATTTCAAAATTAAAATTAAATTTATAATACAAAGGTTCTCTACAAGAATTACAACTATAACTTAAAATCTATTTCTAAACATGCTCATTAAGGTAAACAATTACTAATTTGTATATGTATTCCTATTTAGATTAATGTGCAGAGCTGCATGCATTCCAACTGCAAAAGCCTGCTCAGTGGCATGAATAGCAAGGCCTTTTACAAAACACTGCTCAGTGGCATGAATAGCAAGGCCTTTTACAGCACCAAGTGCAATCTTCAATCTCGTCAACCTAGGCAATGAAACAGAGTATCCTGCACATATTATTAACAACGCAAATTTTAGCTCATTAGTAGCAGTTTGATCAGAAGATCTGTAACTTAATCACGCATTATGTTACATTAACTCACTTCCAAACAAATGGTTTTCGAGGTTGCCTTGTACGATGTATTCGTAAACAAGAAGCCTATTTTCATCCTGGTAACAATAGCCTATCAACTTCACAAGATGTGGATGTGCTAATTTCCAAGAAATATAACTTCAGCCTGCAACACATCACATTTTACCAACTTTAAGCAAACAAATCTTTCGAATGTCGAATAAGGCAGCAGCTAAAGAATGTAAAATGCTCACCAGCCATTCTCTATGACCCTGTCTTGAATTCAAATCCAAACAAGCAACTTTTTATTTCATCCTCACACTAACTAAGAAGGAATATTTTATCGCATTCACGTCACAGCATGAAAAAGCCCGTACTTGTGCTTTACTCTAAATTCATGTACCCTACACACTTACGCAGGTCCTTATTGGAGTTTTGTGTCTATATTAACTGGAATCTAGTCACTCTACCACAAAATCTAGCTGTTTGTAGTGGCTTGCTTGACTAGTTGACTACCCCCACACTGAGACTTGAGAGGTGTGGGCTATGTGAGTCAAGATTGGCTTATAAAATAGTATTAATTTTTTTATGGACATGGCTCACCAATGAGAAAAGGCAAAGGCAAAGCCCTGGCCTGTTAACAGCAGAAACAAGACCAGCCCAACATTGTAAATTCAAATTCCAGACAAATATTTTTTTATAGCTACTAAGAAATGACAATTGTCAGCATCAGACATGGTAGCTAAACCAGAAGCTCCTTATCATTTGAACTTGCTTTTTTCTATACCAAAAGAATAGTGCAGAAATTTCTTTATTTAAACATAAAAGAGTGGTAGCAAGACTTACATGCCTGTTATTTTTATATCAATGTCCGAACTCCGAATCACTGAAAGTCTTGCAACAAAATAGTTCCCAAGTCATGAAATTTTATAACCAAATTGTTCATTTTTATAAGATTTTAACGCTAGATAAGCCCTGTGTCAACATATGCAGGGCCAGGTACAAGGACATTTACAATTTTCACCATAAAGAATTTAAAATGCTCACCAGCCATTCTCATGCATACCGACTACATACATTCAAAATTCTACAAAAATACACTAGGAAACACCAAAAAATCCAAACTTTAAATTATGTTTGTCAGAATACTACTACATAAACCAACATTCACTAAAACAAAAACAAAATTCCCTAAAAACACAAATCCAATTCACCTGATTAGTACATAAACATGATCCCATACATATTGGCATTAAAAAATTAAAGGGGGACCAAACATACTTGTAAGAACAAGAAGAACAAAATTCATTGTTTACTGTATGGCCAATACCAATTCCTCCAATACCACAACTAACTTTCTGAAATCACACAAATCACAAATAGGGGTCAGCAAGACTCATCAAGAATTCAAAATGGTATATCAAAAATCCAACAATTAACATAAAATATGAACCTGGATAGGAAACTGAAGAGTTTCTTGAATGACTAGCGATGAAGATTCCTGTTACATGACTACAAGTATAAGGAGTTTAGTAGACTAAAAGCTAATACTGATGACTGATGTGACTTTTTATGAAGCAAATGAATAGGAGTAATGATACTGTAACATAGAAGCAGGAAGATTGAAAAACATAAGGAACAACTAACCTCATACATTACTTTCTTATTGACTGGTGCAGTGTTGTCACCAAGAAGCCACTCACTGGTTGTTTTCAGTTTTAAGAACCCGCCCTCACTTTCGTCATCTACGGACTATAAAACTAGAATCAATCAGCAATTGCAAGATAAGCTGGAAATTATAACTCAACAATAATAATAAAAAAGAAAAAAGAGGGTAACAAGTTTCAGACCTCCTGGTACAGTTGTGACGAGTGAGAGCGCAGTTGAGTTTTGACATTGACAATGTGTTTGACATCCCTGAGCCAGAGACTATCGATAATCTTAGTAACAAAATCTCCATTCGCTCTATCCTTAATAAAATCATGAAAAACATCATCATTTTCAACTTCAGCTACTGAGATGGTGATTTTGTTGGAAAGAGATGAAGTAACAAAATGAGGAAGGGGGGTGGTCAGATAAGTGGTGGAACAACAACTACTCATATTCATTCCCCTGAATGCCTTTCTCTTTGATTTTTATTCAATTATTAATCTGTAAGTTGGGAATAGAAGTTGTTCCCATGGAGTAAATTAAGCACAACAAACATAGAACCTAACCTTGCAAATGATAAACAGCTACTCATCAGTCATGCCGTGAGCTTGAAAGGTCAAATCATAACTCCAAAAACCTGCAAATGATAAACAACTACTCATCAGTCATGCCGTGAGCTTGAAAGGTCTAATCAAGGAGATTAGAAATTCCAACCTTCATTTTTCTACTTGAGAAGCTGAATTCATATGCAATTTTGTTAAAGAGAAACAAGATTGGGTGAGGGAGATGGTTAAGGGAGATGGAAGAGTAGAGACAAGCACGAGAAGAAGAGGAGAAGAGGAGAAGAAGAGGGGTCAGATCTAAGAAAGGGGAAGGGGAGAAGTAGGGGGAAATGAAAATTAGAAGGAAGGGGGAAATCAAAATTAAAGGGGGAAACCAAAAATTGTGTGAAAATGAAAAAAAATCATAAAATATTTTTTTATTTATATATTATAATTAAATACTTATTTGTATTTTACTTTATATTAATAGAATAATTTTTATTTTAAAATAATTTCACATAATTTTTTATATAAAATTATTTGAAACAAATTTGAAAATTCTAAATTATTTTTCTACATAACAAAAGTTAATATATATTAACATTTTGCAAGATGACGCTAAAAGCATTTTTTAAGAAATTAATTAATTAATCAAGAAATAGTCTTATTTTTTTTAGTTGCACTTCTATTCGATTTTCAACAAAAAATCATACAAGATAAATTTAAAATTTTATGAATAATTCTTTTTATGATTACAATCGATATATCTCAATACAGTATTTCCTCACATAAAAGATTATTTTGAATTTTTTAATAATTTTTTCGTATGATTAAAATCAATATATCTTCGTATATGTATGGTTGGATCATTGAAAAAATGAATTAATAATCCTGACGTGCAAGATGGATTTCAAATTTTTTAATAATTTTTTCATATTACTAAAATTGATATATCTTAACATTCGTACGGTTGGATCGTCGAAAAAATCATTTTAAAAATTAATCTTGTAAATCGGGAACGAGTCTCGTTGTCGGCAAGGGTACTTTTACCAGATTTTTCTAATCCTGACAAGCAAGATGGATTTAAAATTTTTTATTAATTTTTTTATATTACTAAAATTGATATATTTTAACATCCGTACGGTTGGATCGTCTAAAAAATCATTTTAAAAATTAATCTTGTAAATCGGGAACCAGTCTCGTTGTCGGGAGGGGTACTTTTACCGGATTTTTCTAATCCTGACATGCAAGATGGATTTCAAATTTTTTAATAATTTTTTCTTATGACTAAAATTTATATATCGTAACATCCGTACGGTTGGATCGTCTAAAAAATCATTTTAAAAATTAATCTTATAAATCGGGAACCAGTCTCGTTGTCGGGCGGGGTACTTTTACCGGATTTTTCTAATCCTGACATGCAAGATGGATTTCAAATTTTTTAATAATTTTTTCTTATGACTAAAACTGATATATCTTAAGATCCGTACGGTTGGATCGTCTAAAAAATTATTTTAAAAATTAATCTTGTAAATCGGGAACTAGTCTCGTTGTCGGGAGAGGTACTTTTACCGGATTTTTTTAATCCTGACATGCAAGATGGATTTCAAATTTTTTATTAATTTTTTCAAATGAATAAAATTGATATATCTTAACATCCGTACTGTTGGATCGTCTAAAAAATCATTTAAAAAATTAATCTTGTAAATCGGGAACGAGTCTTCTTGTCGGGAGGGGTACTTTTACCGGATTTTTCTAACCGTGACATGAAAGATGGATTTCAAATTTTTTAATAATTTTTTCATATGACTAAAATTGATATATCTTAACATCTGTATGGTTGGATCGTCGAAAAAATCAATTTAAAAATTAATCTAGTAAATCGGGAACCAGTCTCGTTGTCGGGAGGGTTACTTTTACCGGATTTTTCTAATCCTGACATGCAAGATGGATTTCAAATTTTTTAATAATTTTTTCTAATGAATTAAATTGATATATATTAATATCCGTACGGTTGGATCGTCTAAAAAATCATTTTAAAAATTAATCTTGTAAATTGGGAACGAGTCTTCTTGTTGGGAGGGGTACTTTTACAGTATTTTTCTAATCCTCACATGCAAGATGGATTTAAAATTTTTTAATAGTTTTTTCTTATGACTAAAATTGATATATCTTAACATCCATACGGTTGGATCGTCTAAAAAATTATTTTAAAAATTAATCTTGTAATTCGGGAACGAGTCTCGTTGTTGGGAGGGGTAATTTTACAGGATTATTTTAATCCTGACATGCAAGATAAATTTCAAATTTTTTAATAATTTTTTCATATGACTAAAATTGATATATTTTAACATCCGTACTGTTGGATCTTCCAAAAAATCATTTGAAAAATTTATTTCGTTAATCGGCAACGAATCTTGTTTTAGGGAGTTGTACTTTTACCTCATTTTCCTTAAAAAATCAAACAAGATAAATTTTAAAAATTTTTATTATTTTTTTACATCGTTAAAATCAATATATTTTAACATCTGTATGGTTGGATCGTCCAAAAAATCATTTAAAAAAATATGTTGTTAATCAGCATTGAATCTTGTTTCATGGAGTTGTACCTTTACCTCATTTTTCTTATAAAGTCAAGCAAGATAAATTTTGAATTTTTTATTATTTTTTTACATGGCTAAAATCAATATATTTTAACATCCGTACGGTTGGATCGTCCAAAAAAGCATTTTAAAAAATTATTTCGTTAATCAGCAACGAATCTTGTTTTAGGGAGTCGTACTTTTACGTCATTTTCCTTAAAAACTCAAGCAAGATAAATTTTGATTTTTTTTTATTATTTTACGTGACTAAAATTAATATATGTTAAGATGCGTACGGTTGGATCATCCAAAAAATCATTTGAAAAATTTATTTCGTTAATTGGCAACGAATCTTGTTTTAGGGAGTTGTACTTTTACCTCATTTTCCTGATAAAGTCAAGCAAGATAAATTTTGAATTTTTTTATTATTTTTTTACATGGCTAAAATCAATATATGTTAACATCCGTAAGGTTGGATCGTCTAAATTATCATTTGAAAAGATTATTTCACTAATTATCAACCAATCTGAATTTTAGATGTTACACAACGGTTTCTGCAAAATACCGTTGTGTGATAAATTCTCACAATCGACGGTTCTCATTCTTCCAACTAAGCAATCCAAGTAAAATCAATCAACGACTCTCATTTCGCCAACTCAGCGATCCAAGTGAAATAATTTCCACCAATCACGTGGTGCCATGATTTCTTGTAAACAGACGACAGTTATTCTGTCAAAATTGTAAAACCGTTGTATGATGCTTCTCCGTTGACTCCTTTATACAACAGACTCTGTAAACCGTTGTTTATATGTATATTTTGTAACAACTGTTTTTTTAAATTAGTCCAAAACCATTGTCCGAGATTACAATAAGTTAGCTTATTAACAACGGTTTTGGACTGTTATGTTAAAGATCTATGACAACAGTGCAATTTAAGAACTGTTGTCTACCCCAATAAGAGGATGCCACAGAGACAAGTCTTTCAAAAAATTACTATAACCGTTGTTCTACATGTTGTCTAACAACAGTTATTCGTGAAAAAAAAATTCTCCGTCGTCTCCTAATTTGGGGCAACGGTTTTTTGGTCGACAGTTGTTTCATAGGTGTTGTGTGATTGCAAATTTCTTGTAGTGAACAGTACCTTCATCCTATGAAATTCTGTCTAAAGAACTAACCTTTAGTTATAATTTTTTTTCTTGATGAAAATAAATTTTGGTAAAATAGTAATATTGTTCTAATATAAGTACTCATTTAGGTTTTTACTCTTCTAATATACTTAGTTTTCAGCACTCATTAAGTATTTTAGAAGTAGAAGGACCTTGATTTTGGATGTGGGTTACAACTAACTTGTTCTAATTTCATGTTTCTTTGGGTTATTTTTGTAGTATCATCCCTTGAAGCGTCGGCTGACATCATTTAGACTTTGCATCATGTACCCACCCTAAAACAGTTTGTTCGCTGTACTATATGCTCATCACGCTTTTCTCATGGGGATATTCAAATTTATGTATACATAGTTTATTTTTCCTTTATATGTGAATTCTAATGGCTTACAATTTGTGAGAGAAATCCATGCTTATAAGGATCAAAGAAAATCCTAATATGTGCACCTTCTTTTTCATATGATAACATTAAACATAATGTATTATATAAATAGTTTATTATGAGATATATAGCAAAACTCATATCTAATGTACTTTTCATTTACGTGTCATGTTTAATCCTAACACCATAGTGGTACATGTTAGTATATTTGAGATACCAGGAGATTGTTGGTACCCTTAAACCCCCTCCCCTTCTCCCACTCTTTCATCTTGTAATTTTTTTTATGTTTTTTCTTAAATTCAATTCTCATGAAAAACTACGTACATTTGGATATTGTTTCTAATTTTCTACTATATCTCTTTTAATTTGATGCAATCTAGTTAGATGTCTCTATATATAAATTTGTTGGTTTTTTTATAATTTTTATGACTTTATTTGTTATGTAAATTTGTGTATACCGTGTAAAATATGTTTCTTTATTTTTTAGGACTCATAATGTGTCAAAGTTACAATTTTTAAAGATATTAGAATATGCAGAATTAAAGTGGATGATCCACACTATGAATGGTTGGATAGTGCTAAAGAGATAACTCATCTTGCTTCAGATGTTGCTACTAAAACTGCTTCACTAGCAACTTCTACTCCTTAAAGCAAGTACTAAGTCTTTCTATATTTTTGTATATCTTTATATATACTTATACTTTTGCATTTGTCTCGTTATTTCCTTGCAGACTCATTATATATGCAAACTTTGCAGGTAGTTAAGGTAATAGACAAGGTCGAAGCCACTTTTATTAAGCATTTTTTAAATTCTAATAGAAAGAAAGGGCTTAGCATTCTAAGACCAAAAGCTAGGAAGGAAAGACATAGAGTAACTTTCTCTTTAGGTACATGTATATATTTTATTTTTTCTTTTACATTTTTGCTATATACACTAGTTCCCTTCCGACAGTTTTATGCCTTGGTATATAATAATAAATAATTCATCTCCATACAACTACAACTACAGGTTTCTTTGTCGGGTGCACAAAAATGTTCATTTCTGCTCTAGTTTTTTTCATTCACCCTCACCATCTTCTAAACAAATAAGTCCAAGTACAGTATATGATAAAAATGTTTCCTTTGTATAGGTCATTTAGAGCTCAATTCCCTAGTGTTAATCTGATCTTATTATACTTTCTTCCTCTGGAGCTTGATTTTGTCATATCTCATATCATTCCGGCTGCTTATCCTACTTACATTTGCATTTCATTGCATCAACTAACTATTTAACCAACGTAAAAGATCAGTTTTGTACTAGTGAAACCACATCAACTAACTTGAAAATCTTGCTTAAGCATACAAGTCTTCCTAATAACTTAAAGTGTAATATACTACAAAGCATGGTCTTTTTGTAACCAACCATATAATAATGTCTTAAGCCAAAAGCTTAACTGGGATTACCATCAGCTCTGTGTCGCTTGAATAGGAGTAATTTGCTCTCGTGTTGGGGAAATATTTTTAGGTGGTTGCTCTACCTTTGGTACCTCGGGGGCAGGTAACTTTCCAGGTAAAAATGTTTTAAAAGACTTCTTTCTTGCCTCAGCTTCCTCTGATGCAAACATACGAGCTGCTTCAATTCACTCCTGTCATTAATAATATATACTAGTTAAAAGTGTTTCCATGAAAACATTTATACTACCAATCAACAACATATGTGTATATGCCATAAAAATATAGATGTTAAAGCACATGCAATCACCCGGCTAAAAGAGAATCTATACTATCATATATGTCAAAAAAATGAAGCAAGCACAAGAACATTAAAATTTTAAACCACAGAACACATAATTCTCATAGTAGAAGTTACTCTAACCTATATCAATAAAAACAACCACTCAATTAATTGGTAAAAAAGGACTGACCTTTTGTTAAACTTACTTGAAATCCAACACAGGCAGTGACTTGAGTTTATGGATAACATACAATCGATAGTTAGGTTTCTTGGTAATGTTGTTATCGATCAGACCAAGGAACATGAGCTACAAGAGATATGCAAGCCGAGTTAACATTCTATTCCATTATGTTGGGGCGAACAATATAGAGCAATAAATTATTATTGTCACTAGCTCTCCAAATGTTGTTGTGACAGTAAGATGTAAAGAAAAATTGGATAATAACATATACATAACATAGCGGCATAAAAAATAAACAATCATGAAAAGAACATTGTCATCTATAAAAATAATTTAAAGGCTTATATAAAATTAGTGCTACTAGAGATATTTCTCCTCTGCTGCTGCTAATTCTGCAGGGTGTTTGTTGTACTTGCCATTCTCGCATTAAGTTCATCAAGGAGAGCTTGGCCATAGGGATGGCTTCTGTTTAATTTCAGTGAAGGCTTAACAGTACGAGAAGTCTGACCAATTGCTTTTCTGATCTCCTTAGGTTGTATGTCAAATTCTTCAGCTGCAAAAAGTAAGGAGACTCTGATTTAGCAAAAAGAGTAAGGAGACTTTAAACTACAAACCATATTTAGATAAAGAATATTATTAGAGAAAGAAAATTAGAAGTCTAACCATCATCTTCAATGTCAATGATGATAGTTTTACCCTTGTCTAAACAAGGATTTTTTCTGCTTGTCCCAGAGTATTAGTTGTTAGTTCCGGCCTCCTCCAAGTTACACCCTTAGGCAGAGTTGTCACAGCCTCTGGAAAGTTCACAATCAACCCAATTTTAATTCTTTCCAAACATCTTCCACCTCGTAGAGCCAGTGACCAAGGATATATAGCAAACTTGGAGGAAGAACTAAAATAAATTAGTTTTCACAAAATTAAATTTCTAGAAATATTACCTCTAGGTAGATTTTGTTGGTTTTTAATCTAAACGTTTGAATTATGTTTTATTTATATTTATTTGTTTTATTCACTCTGGTTAGGCCGAGTCTTCAGCTAAAAGGATCAGGTATCAAGTAGTTGCTAGTTAGTAGGACAAGTGGTTGAATAACGTTCTAGTCATGGAGAGTTTGTAGGAGTCAGTTTAGTTCTCTATTTTTCAGTTAGTTTTTTCTTTGCTTATGAATTCTATATATGTAAGTGTTGCTTCATAAATAAAATACGTCAGTTGGACAAATACTGTTTTGTCTTCTCAGCTACATTACATTTTGTTAACAAAACGCATATATATATATATATCTGTGATTTCCCAACAATCTGGTATCAGAGCCTCAGTAAATTGATTGAGTGGCTGATGCCCAAATATATGCCAAAGACAACAACAACAATGGAGCCAGGAAGAAACAAAGACGGTACAGTGAGTTTGAATTATCCCATGTTGACGAGAACGAATTATACAGCATGGGTGATGAAGATGAAGGTGTACATGCAGGCCCATGGCGTCTGGGATGCAGTGGAACCCAAGGATCCCAATGGGGTGGTAGAAGAAAAGATAGACAAGCTCGCCTTGGCTGCTATCTATCAAAGCATTCCAGAAGACATCCTTTTATCGCTTGCAGATAAGGAAACTGCCAAAGCAGCGTGGGAAGCAATTAAAGTAATGAGCCAAGGTGCTGAACGTGTCAAAAGTGCAAAAGTTCAGACCCTCAAGGCGGAATTCGAAGCAATGAACATGAAAGATACAAATTCTTTAGACGATTTTTGTCTGAAAATCACAGCCTTGGTGACAAACATTCGTGCATTGGGAGAAGTTGTTGCTGAGTCTACGTGGTAAAGAAATTATTAAGAGCTGTACCTCCGAAATTCTTACAGATTGCTTCCACAATTGAGCAGTTCGGAAATCTGGAAACAATGACTTTCGAAGAAACTGTTGGTTCTTTGAAGGCTCATGAGGAGAGGATGCGAGGACCAAGTGAAGGAAATGGAAGTCAGTTGCTTATTACGGAAGAGGAATGGATGAAGAAAGAAAAGGAGGAGAGCAAATTGTTGCTCACTCGTGATGAATGGAACAAACGCTCGAATTGGGGTGGACTCGATCAAAAGGTGCGAGCAAGAGATAATAATGGAGGTGTAAGGGACAGAAGTCGTGCAAGATGTTTTAACTGCAACCTACTAGGGCATTTTGCAGCAGATTGCAGGAGACCAAAACGAGACAGGGACAACAAGGAAGAGGTTAACATAGCACAACTTCCCGATGATGAACCTGCACTGTTATTGAATGAACTTGAGGATGAAAATGAGAAGGTGGTTCTCATAACCGAGAAAAGAGTGTCTCCAAAATTGAGTCAAGAAGCCGAAAGAAATCAGATGAAGTCCAACCTATGGTACCTGGACAACGGAGCTAGTAATCACATGATGGGTCAATGTTTGAAATTCAGGGTACTGGACGAGAAGGTAACTGGACAAGTCAAGTTTGGAGACGTATCGGTTGTCCACATCAAGGGAAGAGGATCAGTGGTGGTCAGAGGAAAAACTGGAGAGGAACAAACCCTACGTCACGTGTACTACATCCCATCCCTCTGCAGTAACATAATCAGCATTGGGCAGTTAGCAGAGGAAGGGAACAAGGTGACAATTAGTGGGGATTACTTGTGGGTACGTGACGCATGTGGAACTCTACTTATGAAAGTGAAAAGAACTCAAAACAGGTTGTACAAAATCATTCTAGAAGACGGTGAATCACATTGTATATTGTCAAAAGCGGAAGAAGACACCTGGCTGTGGCATTCTCGATTGGGACATGTAAACTTCAAGGCCTTAAAGCTGATGGAGAACATGAAGATGGTGCATGGGTTGCCAAAGCTATGTTTCCTCAAGGATGTGTGTGCAGGGTGTCTTATGTCAAAACAGGCCAGGAAAAGCTTTCCGTCACAGTCAAATTACAACACAAAGAAGGAGCTGGAGTTGATTTATGGAGATTTATGTGGTCCCATCTCGCCAACTACGACTGCAGGTAACAAATATATATTTTTGTTGGTTGATGATTTTAGCAGAGTCATGTGGGCTTACTTTCTGAAATCAAAAGATGAAGCCTTTTCAGTCTTCAAGAAATTCAGAGCAAAAGTTGAAAATTGTCCGGAGAGAAAGATCAGAGCATTTAGAACAGATAGAGGAGGTGAGTTCTATTCAAAGGAATTTGTGAATTATTGTGAAGAGGAAGGCATCGAGAGACAATACACCGCCCCATACTCACCGCAATAAAATGGCATCGTGGAAAGAAGAAACAGAACAATGGTGGAGATGGCCCGTAGCTTATTGAAGGAAGCACAACTGCCAAATCACTTTTGGGGTGAAGCCATTCGGCATTCAATTTACATTTTGAATCGATTGCCTATGAGAGCAGTGTCTGATGTAACTCCGTACGATGCTTGGTCAAAAGTGAAGCCCAATATTGAGCATTTGCGTGTTTTTGGCTGCCTGGGTTACATGAAGTTACCAAGTGTTCAGGTGAAGAAACTAGGAGATCGCAGCAAGCCAGTAATTTATCTTGGAAAGGAATCTGGTACCAAATCTTACAGGTTGTACGACCCTGTAAACAAAGTTGTACATGTTAGTAGAAATGTCACATTCGATGAAAAGAAACGTTGGTCATGGGAGTCCGATGCATATCCAGAAACAGTTGAGACTAGAACATTCACAGTATTTGGAGGAAGTGCACCTACAGTGGAGGAAAATACTTCTGGAGCTGGTTCAGATATGGTGTTCGAGTCTGAGAGTGAAAATGAATCTCATTCAGAATCCACAAATGCAGACTCAATGGACTCTCGAGAATCGACTCAACACTCAAGCTCCATAGCATCAATGACAGACTCTGACACGAGTAGCGAACCAAGGAATCTCAGATCACTTGATGACATTTATGCTAATACGGAAGAAGTTGTTCTTGAAGACGAAGAGCTGTTTCTCATGGGGGTGGACGAACCTGTAAATTACAAAGAAGCTGAAAAGGAGCAGAATTGGAGAGAGGCAATGGCAAGGGAAATAGAGGCTGTCAATCGTAATGGAACCTGGAAACTTACCACATTGCCATCTGGGCACAAGGTTAAAAGAAATACAGACGGGAAAATTCAAAAATATAAGGCGAGGATCATGGCTAAAGGGTACGTTCAGAAGCAGGAAGTTGATTTTGAAGAAATCTTCGCCCCGATGACTCGGCTAGAAACTGTGAGACTACTACTTGCTCTTGCTGCGAAGAACGGATGGGAGGTTCATCACCTCGATGTAAAAACTGCATTTTTGAATGGAGAGCTTCGAGAAGAGGTCTACGTTTCACAACCCGAAGGTTTTGTCAAGGCAGGAAAGGAGAACTTAGTGTACATACTTGTGAAGGCCCTATATGGTTTGAGGCAGGCGCCTCGAGCATGGTATGCAAAGCTAAATAGCTGCCTGGAAGAGCTGGGTTTCGAGAGATGTCCATACGAGCATGCAGTTTACACGAATAAAAGGAATGGGGAAACTCTAATCGTCGGAGTATATGTAGATGATTTACTTGTGACCGGTTCTAGTGTTGGAATGATAAACGAGTTCAAGAAAAGAATGAATGAGAGGTTTGAGATGAGCAATCTGGGAAAGCTTTCTTATTATTTGGGTATAGAAGTCAGACAAAGCAAGGGATGTATTGAGCTAAGGCAAACTAATTATGCCAAGAAGATTTTGGAGAAAGCTGGCATGAGTGAATGCAACGCAACCAAATTCCCAATGGATCCAAAAGAAAACATTGGCAATGATGAAGGTGGGAAATTGGTCGATACAACACAGTTTAAAAGCTTGGTTGGAGGTTTACGATACTTGGTCCATACACGACCAGATATCGCGTTTTCTGTCGGTATAATCAGCAGGTACATGGAAACACCTAAGGTAATGCATCTTAATGCTGCAAAAAGGGTCCTGCATTATATCAAGGGTACCTTGAATTATGGTCTCGTGTATACAAGAAACAGTGGCAACAATGTGTTGACAGGCTATAGTGACAGTGATTTGGCAGGACAAGTCAAAGATAGGAAGAGTACCACTGGGATGGTGTTTTATTTGGATGAAAGCTTGATAACCTATGTTTCGCAAAAACAGAAGTGTGTGGCTCTGTCATCTTGCGAAGCGGAGTTTATGGCTGCTACTGCAGCAGCCTGCCAAGCCATTTGGCTACGAAAATTGTTGGTTCAGATTACAGGTGAGTTTATCAGTCCTGTAGTAATCTACTTGGACAACAAGTCCGCGATCGATTTAGCTAAGAATCCTATGTTTCACGGACGCAGCAAGCACATAGATATACGATATCATTTCATCCGGGAATGCGTTGAAAAGGGAGAAATCATTGTCAAGCATGTGAATACGGACATGCAGCGAGCAGATTCTCTAACTAAGGCTCTTGCAGTGGTGAAATTCGAGAGGATGCGTAAACTTCTGGGCATCAAGGAGCTGCTGGAATAAGTTTAGATTACGGGGGAAATTTGTTGGTTTTTAATCTAAACGTTTGAATTATGTTTTATTTATATTTATTTGTTTTATTCACTCTGGTTAGACCGAGTCTTCAGCTGAAAGGATTAGGTGTCAAGTAGTTGCTAGTTAGTAGGACAAGTGGTGAAATAACGTTCTAGTCATGGAGAGTTTGTAGGAGTCAGTTTAGTTCTCTATTTTTCAGTTCGTTTTTTCTTTGCTTATGAATTCTATATATGTAAGTGTTGCTTGATAAATAAAATACGTCAGTTGGACAAATACTGTTTTGTCTTCTCAGCTACATTACATTTTGTTAACAAAACGCATATATATATATCTGTGATTTCCCAACACATTTTGGAGCATTTTCTTCATTGTTTAATTATGAAGAAAAGGATACAAAGAGTAGGTATAGTAAATATATATATTAGTGAATAATCCATATGCATAATATGCATAACATTAGAGGAAAAATTACTAGATTGGATTTGGCCAACAAATAACTATTTGGGGTTTCAAGGGGAGAGACAAAGAAAGGGATGTTTTTTAAAAAACAAGAGGCTCTACACCTTTAGTAAGGATAAAAGAGGCTTTAAAAGGGGAAGAAGGAGGCTAGCAGAAGAAGGGGGCACATTGAACTTTAATGGACGGTATAGATTAAAACCCTAATTTAATAGAGCCCCTAAACTAAATAATTTAAAAATTTTCTAATTCCAATGGCTGATTAAAATCCTAATTAAAATTTACAACTCACATATCTAGCAAATTCACTCGTCCATCATATTCACTAAATCAAAAAAAAAATCAATTATATCATATTTCTACAAATAAAACTTTAAATCATGAAAAATAATTAATAAATACTAGAACCTTTTTTTACCAAGTAAATATTATATTTTTTAGTAAATATTATATTTAAGAGACTGTAAATTATTTTTCTTAATTTTGATGTTGATTATTAATAAAAAAAATATTTAAATTTGGAATATATTTTAGTTTTTACTATTAATTTATTATATGACACTAAAATATAAAGTTTACTTTCTCTTTACAGCACTACACCATAAAAAATATTTTAAAAAAATAGGAAGTGATATAATTTTTTTATTTATGAGGTATGCATATAAATATTTTCGTTTCTTAATTCTATTATATGATAAAAAAATTATTTTGCTTTTTACGAAACGAAAATTATTTTATACTACTATGATACAATGTGATACCAATATAATAAGTTTGATTATGCAAATCACATTTATCTATGTGGGTCTTGTGTGTATATTTTAAAATTTATAAAATTTAATTTATTTCACAAATTTGTAATACAAAATGATTGAAATTTATGAAATACAATAGATAAAATATATTGAGGAATTAAATTATTTCTTAATTTAGTGTATGGACTTATAAATTAAAATATAATTAAAAAGGAATAAAAATGAGTATCTATTAATTGTTAATCTTTAGATATTTTTAACAACATGAAAGATAAATGTAAAAGAATATAAATAAATTTTTTTATTATATAAATTTTACTACATTAGTGTACCATAACTATAATATCTCGGATATCGTGTAAAATTATTTTCATCAATAAATGAATTATTATATGATTATTATATGAATTTTGGTGAATTATCCGATGATTGATATTTATATTTGATAAGATATGAGTATGTTAATTTTAATATGCCCGGAATAAAATATAGATAATTGTAATATTTTTCTAGTAAATTTTGGATCATTATATGATTTTATAATGATTTATAGATTTAATAATTATTTTCTTAATAATTATAAAAATTACATTATAAAGCCGAAAATCGTCCAACCTCAACCATTTTTACGTTTTTACAATCCGAAACTGTTCCGAAAACTCCTTCATTACCTAATCTGGTAATTCCAGACATTTTCGGTGTTTTGAATTTTTCGATCCGATTACGGTTTGACCCGTACGCATCCCGGTGTACAATATTCGATACAATAGTTATTTCGATATATCAACAAAACCCGTATTCTAGAAAGACGGGATAATATTACATTATTTTCGTATAAAGTATTTTATATGAAGCCCGGTTTGGATAATTATCCAATACGGTGTAACCTGCACCTCTTTAAATTCCTGTGTTGGTGGGTCCCTTAGCAGCTTTTCCAATAATCTAATTATGGATGAAACCGGGTATTAAATTAGATCATTTTTTGTAGTTACTTAACGGCTAAATAACAAATTTATCGATCCAAAACGATCCAACACGAACCAATATTTCATAAATATATACAACCCTTTTATTATTTCATTTTATTCGTATAATCATAATCGATGAGTAGAAATATAGATTTTACAGAGAAAAACCCCAAAAACGTCGTGTTCTTCATAATTAAACGCACAAACGAAGGCGTTATCGAACTCCGATTTAAGCGTGCAATATATCAAAACGAAGTCTTGAAAAACTCTTTTTGAATCCATCATCTATTCAAGTGCATAAATTAAGGTATAAAAAAGAAACTCCGATTCAAGTGTTAACTGTTTAATTCATAACTTTCAATCCGTAAATCGGATTTGGGTAAAATGAAGGGTAGATAAAAGTTTATGACGTCTATGTGACGATTAGAATTTTATGAGATTGAGTATTAATAGATACTTGTGATTCCTAGAAGAGTAAGCGAGGCATAAAAACGAAAGCCAGTGATCAGTAAATAGAACTAACGTGAAAAAAAGAAAGCAAGTGATCGATGAATAGAAACAAGGCATAAAACAAGGAAAGTGATGGAAAAGTAAAACGGTGAGATGAGTACAAGTAAATTTGGAAATCATCTGGGATAATGCATGTATTTCTGAACCTTCTTCAAGATATATTGCAAATATTTTCGAAATAACATGTTACTAGTATTCAAAATAAATCATGTTTTATATTGCAAGCGCTTTAAGCTATTTAACCTTGAACCCTGATTCTTATTGATCTTGAGCCATAAGCCTTATTCTTCATAAACCATTGATTGTTGAATTCTCAGATATGAGCCAGACATATACAATACTATTCCACAAATATATATTTACCACATACTGATTTCTGATATTGAATTACTTGACATACCAACCCTTATGCCCTGTTTAACAGAAGACCAAATCTTGTAACCCTTGAACCCTTGGTCTTCTACTTTCTAATTTTTTCTTTGATTAAAAGCCAACCTATACTTCGAGATAAATGTTGTTTATAATTCAGTTTATTGATTTACATCATTTATCATATTATTATTTTAGAATTAGATGGTTTTATAAATGTGGACCCGATTCGTGGTCAGACCAGATTCGTGGTCATATTAGGCCAATGCGTGCCTTGGATCCAGTATAGAGAGCAGAGATGTGTGTCTTGCTCGGGGTTAGTGTGTGACTGATCAGCAGCCTAACCTTGTTTTTTTTAAAAATGAAAGTGAATATCCAATTATAATCATCGCATATCCAGAAAGTTCATTCTTATGAATCATTTAAATTTGTCATCGTTTAATCTCAATTAATTCTATTATGACTTGCTGAGCTAGTTAGCTCACTCTTGCTAACCTTTTAATGTTTTCAATACCTGAAAAGGAAGTTGTCGGTAAAGAGACATCCCAATCTAGTGTGCGAGCTAGGATTCCAGGTTAAGTTGGATCGAGCTAGAAGGAGCTTTATATTGTAGATTCGTTATGTAAGATTATAAGAATGATACCATTATCAGATATAAGTTGAAATAGTTGGGATTTGGTACGATGTAATAATAGATATGGTTGTGGTTTATTTTTATACTTGAACTTGTTGCAATCCATAGTATAAGTATACAGGCTACGAGATATAGTGGACACATTTGAGATATAGAGGGCGCCATTTGCCCCACACTTCATAAAAAGTAGAAGTGATTAAGGGGTAGTAACTTATATCACGGGAGGAAACTTTGCGCAGAGTTCCATTACTATTAGTGGGTGGCTCCGCGATTTCTTATGGGCACAAGCATCCCAAGTAATTAAATCTTATGGTTCTTCATTATCTGCATATGGGGTTTTCTTCCTAGGTGCCCATTTTGTATGGGCCTTTAGTTTAATGTTTCTATTCAGTGGACATGGTTATTGGCAAGAACTTATTGAATCCATCGTTTGGGCTCATAATAAATTAAATGTTGCTCCTGCTACTCAGTCGAGAGCCTTAAGCATTTTACAAGGACGTGCTTTAACCTATGGAGTCCTATTCTTGCGATATAACGCTAAATATTAGCCATAGAATGGATTTGGGCTTTGGATTCAAAATCCTGGAAAAATATATCATATGAGCTAGCCTTAGGGGCCCATTCCTAAAGCCATGAGGGTTGGTCAGAAAAAACGTTATCATAGACTATATGGAGGAATGAGGAAAGGAAAGGGCTTCCATGATAATGAGGTCATTCTTGCATGAGCTTGCTTTGATGATGGGTAGGCATCTTCCTTCTTTAACCCTTTTAGTATAGCTTGAACTCGTCCAAAGCTCTCAAGATGGTCGAAAAAAGTAGCAGCTTTCACGTATGGTAATTTCCGCCGATCTAATTTATTAAACAAGGCCCCAAGTACATGAACTATTATAGCTTCCAGCGTATATTGACCTAACACATTTAGAATACTTAAAGCCTTATCAGTTAGACCCATTTTCTTCTGGTTTAGATAATCTTTTGCTGTAATCTTACTTGGATTAAGTATCTAACCATTGCTGGATATTTCTCAAAAGCCTTAGTCTCTTTTCCTTCAAACTCCCTTTTATAACTTTCGATTTGAATCTATAATTCATAGAAATAAAATCTTTATCCGTTTTACAATCATAATAACCATCTTTTAACATTTTTAAAAAAATTCTAATTATGAGCCTTAGTTTTCCATTTTTTAGATTTCATATGCATCTCCACTTTATTTAGGAATATATTCATGAACTTGTCATACATTAAACATCTTACAGCATCCTTATCTTTCATCTCACTACTCTTTTTACCCATTTTTATATTGGTCTCTTCTTTTATCCCATCATGTAGCTGGAAATAAGCCAGTAAAAGATAACTAGAAGCAAGTGGGGGTACGTAAACAAGGACGGATCATAGTGTTTTTGTACTGGTCAGCTTTGAGGTGTCGAGTGAGGGATTTTTCTATCTCTTATGAAAGGGGCCTTGGTGCCTTATTATTAGAGAAAGGGGAGTACTATCTGACGCTTCGCTCGATTATTGGCCTATTCCGCTCGATTATTGTCCTATTACGCTCGATTATTGCACCATTTTCTTTACTTTTCTTTAGGGTCGGGGACGGGGTTAAAACGTGTGGCGATACCACGATTTAGGGCCGGGGACGGGGTTAAGACGCGTGGCGATACCCACGAAAAACAAAACTTCAACTATTGATATAATTTTAGTTGGTGGAAAGAGTTAAGGGCCTCCAACGCCTATAAATAGAAGCTTCTTTCAGTCTCTGTTAAGCACAAATCAAAGGGCACTTAGTAGAAGAAAGTAAGTAGCCATGGATCCCAATAGAGGAATTGATAGACTTTCTATTATTTCAAATGAAATCGTACAAGTGGAGACAGCAAAGCTCTACTGGGAGCACAGGCTAGCACTTTTCTAGGAGCATCTGCCTGTTATCGATCCTGAGATGATAGCAGACACTATGCAACAAATAAGGGACCGCATTCACGGTCTGGAAGACCGGAGGAGGGCGCTGGTACAAGAGCAACAAGCACTTATTGTGCAAGCTGCGATAAATCGTGCCTACGACGGGGGAGACTAGAGGAGTCCGTCGACTCTAGAAGGTTTAAATAAGTGTCTGTAGACGCGCAAAGTAGTTTATTTTCATGTCATGTATGGTGGTTCTTTGTCTTTTTTTAGTAGAGATCTACTCCGATGCTTACTAGAGATAGACTCCTATTTATGCTAACTATCTTTGTTTTTTTTATGTTTGCATGTATGGGAACCCTAGTTTAAAATGTTTACTACTTATGCTTTTAGAATAATAAAGACTTTTTCGTATAAATGAAAATGAAGTTCTTTCCTTTTATTCTTTCTATAGTGGAGATAGTAGCACGTAATTACAGATATATTATTAAAGTGGTAAGAACGGGTTTCGTTCTAGTGCCCGAAAAGAAGATTCCAAAGCTTTTCCGTTACCGAACCGTACGTGAGATTTTCATCTCAAACGGTTCCTCCCTTATGTGCATAATGAAAAGCAAATAATATATATAATCTAAATAATAAGCTTTAAGCCTTAGATCTCTTTCTCGTTCGAGGTGGGAGTAGGCAGTTCTCTAGAACTGGATGTTGAATTATCAAAAAGATGATAGGAAGAAAAACCTGCTACTAGTTTTTTTTGGTACTTGGGAATCAAATTTGAAAGCAATGTCTTTAACTCTTTCATCTATCGTTGCTCGCATATCAATTGCATCGGAGTAGTTTTTAGCTCGCAAGAGTGCTTTACATTCTCTTCAATGGTGTAGAGAGGCACAACAAAACCATTCTTGTCAATCACAAGTAGAGTGCACCTGATGCTTGTGAGTGACACAGATAAGTGCACGTCCAATTAAGAATTAAGAATTTCTTAGAATTCATTATTTAAAATAAGCCTTGCCCTCCGGTTCGAACTGTTCCGTTTTCTTGCTCGTTAGCGCTTGACTAATAGAAAGGTTAGGGGGCTGAGAAGTTGTTGCTTGCTTGCTGTCTACTTCGCGAGCCTTCACTGTCCAGTTCTGTAACTTCCCTTCTTTCGTCCGTCCACGAGGTTGTAAAAATAGAGAAAGGGGCGGCTATCTAGCGGGAGTCGTTTCGGTTGTATGCCACGAGGTCCCTATGGACAAGGGGACAAGTGAATCATTGCTTTTGGGCGCAGGCAGCCCCCTACCATCTATCCCATTACATTCCATCGTCTCGTATTGCACTATACCTTATCAGACAAGATACATCTATTGAGTGAGAGAAAGGGAGAAAATTAGAATTCTATATTCTTCATTTTTCTATTGATAGGGATCCCCATTCATTCCTAGATTCCCGTCACTACGGATTGATTGTCCCTACCTAACTACACGGAAGTGGTCTAGGGAGCACAATTGCTAGAGCACGGGATAATGAAGAGTAATGATTTCAGCAAGAGCAGCCGGACGGACTACTATAGTGAGTCTAGTGACTACTAGAGTAGAGTTAAGTTAAAAGGTATGGTATAGCAGCCTTTCTGAGCGAGCCTATGGGATCTCCTGTAAACCCCCATGATATGGTAAAGGGAGGATATTAGGGGAAGCAGTAAGTGGAGATTCCCCTACAGAGAGCCGGATGAGGGGAGACCTTCACGTCCGGTTCGGAGGGCGGGGATATCCCGACCCTACTATCATTATGCCTTTGCAATGTTACTTGGTTCAACTCTATTTGTGACCTTTTCTCGTATGTGGGACTCTCTATCTTCTTGGGTAGATAAACGATCATCTTTCATTTGGATAGTGAGTAGTTTTTATAATAATAAGTCAAGTCAAGAATAATAAGCGAACTGGAGGAGCTTGCCAGGATGGCTTGGTAAGCAAGCAAGCAGTTATGTAGGCGCCAACTCCCGGTTCTTTCTCTTCTTTCTTTTAAAGTTTCTCTATCATTTTAGACTATATGTAGAATCGCCTTCCCATTCCCGAAAGTGTCTTTAAGCGGTAGGCTTTATCTTTTTTTGAAGTTAAGGGAGGTCCTCTTTTTTGTTAGAGGTCTGTTCACATTTCCGCATCGCTTAGGTCTTATGAAGTAAAGGGAAATCTTCGATGTAGTTGATGCTTTACTGGTCTCCTTTAGAAAATAGTGTAAGGATAAAAAACACCTATTATTTCCCTTTCTGGAAGTTCTTAGGGTTCTTCCGACCATAATTCAGCAGCTATAATTGAGCATATTTCGAGGTTTAGGCCAAAGACTGGTGAAGGTTGTGAGGGATGAGTTGCTTTCTTTCTGAAATTATTTCCCCGTTTACCTTATTTGAGTCGAGCTTCCGCTACATTTATTGAACGGTCAAAGCCTACATAACTCGTCTACCTCTTTTCAAGGAAGTGGGTCTCAGACCCTATGTAGTTCTATCAATCTATAAGCTTACAATATTCGATATATAGACTCTATTTTTAATTTGGAATACAGATAAGATCAGAAAAGCCATCATTAGAGCAAAAAATGC